>NC_136057.1:1465225602-1465298102 GCF_964261635.1 Lissotriton helveticus
TCTATTTCCCCTCCCACATTCAACTTCTTTCAATCCCCATTCTTTACTTCCATTACCCTCTGTTCCTTTCCTTTGCTCCCTCACTCATTCTCTTTCCCTTAATCATTTACTTCACTCCTACACACACACACCTCCCCCCAACACACACACACCTCTGACATACACCCCACACACCCACCACACACACCTCACACACACACACACACAGCCACACACACACTCCTCACACACACACACACACACACATCCCACACACACACACTCCACACACATACCACCCACACCCCCACACATATCTCACACACCCACACACATCTCACACACCCACACACTCACACCCACACACTCACACCCACACACACACACTCACACCCACACACACACACACACACACACGTTACACACCCACAACCCCACCTACACCCACTGACTCCCTATAAGTCACCCACACTGCCTTACTTACCTTTCTTTCCTGTTTCACTTAGACTCTTTCAGTCACTCCTTCCTTTACTCTCTTTCACTCCCCATGTCTTACCCTTATTCACTTTTACCCACCCTCTTTCACCCCTCTTTACTTACACTCACTGCTCTTTTCTCACCCTCCCTCACCGTTGTTCATTTATTCCGGTTCCGTCACTACCCCTCATTCCCCATTCTTTACTGTCCTTCCTTTTACTTTCAACACCCACTCACATTCTACCAGTACATCTACTTTAGTCTTCTTTTTCTCTCTTCCCTTCTTTCGCTCACTTATTCATTTTCCTTTTCTCACTTACACCCTATATTACACCTTCTGTTTTTTACTATGTAATAAACAATCCCTCTGTGTTGCTCCCTCTAGCTCTTTTTCTCTTAACATTACTCTCTCTGTGTTCTTCCCTCATGCTCACTCTTTCTTTCTTTATTTTTTTGGGTGCGCGCCTCGGTGCGCGCCCCGGTGCACATACCGGTACGCGTACCCTGCAGAAAAAAGATTGAAAGAGATTCTTTAAAAATATAGGTTTATTTTGATAAATTAAAGGTAGTTATAAAAACAGTTTTTTTTATTCTTTTTGTTTTATATTTGTTTTATATTTTTTTTATTGTTTTTTTGAACATTTTTATATTTTTTTTATTTTTTATGGGGAGAAACAAAAAACAGGGAATTGTAAATGGCTCAACTGGAGCAAAAAAAATCAGAAAAAATTAGGGTTTTTCGGGCACTTATGGTTATCACCAGCACAGATGATAAGTTTTATACTTTGCTCACCATAGCAAAGTGTCTTTCCACAATATTTGCACACGATTTTAAAATCGTTAAAATTTGGTTGTATGACAGCCATCGTCTCTCTTGCCTCTGAACCCGATGGAGTTGGTTCATTGGATGTTGAGGGTCTGGATGTTGATGGGGGTAGCTGAGTGATGAGTGATGTAATATGTGATGTCATCAGCAGTGCATTGCACGCGCAAGTTATAGTGAGTCCAACTAACTATAACGTGGGAAGTTCAATGGTTTTATGCGAGTAAAATTTCCAGCTAACTATAACTGGTGTGAAACCTATGGTTTTTTGTGAATATATATCTCTAATCTCTAATCTCTAATCTCGTGGAGAGATTGAGGCCGAGGCCGGATCCCCAAGGTCGTCCTGAACCGACTGCGCCACAGGTAGATAACAGCAAAAACAACAAGTGATGGACTGAATGTGGATCAATGTCACACACTCCCCCAGTCAAAAGATCTGGGCCCAAATCCATCGTTTTTTTGCACTCCACACCACCCTGGGTTAGACAATGGCGATATGCAAATCAGCTCTGACCCTGTTGCCCCATGGGAACAGTCCAGTCCGAACTACAAAAGCCATGTCCTTCCCAGAACGGAATCAAGCATCCGAGGACCGGACCGGTTTCGAGGTAACACCTCTCTTCAGCCCGGCTAGCTTGACTCCAAGTGGTGTGGAGTGCCTGGGACCATACGTCTGGGCATCCCCAGCGCACTTAGGGCGGCAATTGCAAAAACAACAAGTGATGGACTGAATGTGGATCAATGTCACACACTCCCCCAGTCAAAAGATCTGGGCCCAAATCCATCGTTTTTTTGCACTCCACACCACCCTGGGTTAGACAATGGCGATATGCAAATCAGCTCTGACCCTGTTGCCCCATGGGAACAGTCCAGTCCGAACTACAAAAGCCATGTCCTTCCCAGAACGGAATCAAGCATCCGAGGACCGGACCGGTTTCGAGGTAACACCTCTCTTCAGCCCGGCTAGCTTGACTCCAAGTGGTGTGGAGTGCCTGGGACCCACGTCTGGGCATCCCCAGCGCACTTAGGGCGGCAATTGCAAAAACAACAAGTGATGGACTGAATGTGGATCAATGTCACACACTCCCCCAGTCAAAAGATCTGGGCCCAAATCCATCGTTTTTTTGCACTCCACACCACCCTGGGTTAGACAATGGCGATATGCAAATCAGCTCTGACCCTGTTGCCCCATGGGAACAGTCCAGTCCGAACTACAAAAGCCATGTCCTTCCCAGAACGGAATCAAGCATCCGAGGACCGGACCGGTTTCGAGGTAACACCTCTCTTCAGCCCGGCTAGCTTGACTCCAAGTAGTGTGGAGTGCCTGGGACCCACGTCTGGGCATCCCCAGCGCACTTAGGGCGGCAATTGCAAAAACAACAAGTGATGGACTGAATGTGGATCAATGTCACACACTCCCCCAGTCAAAAGATCTGGGCCCAAATCCATCGTTTTTTTGCACTCCACACCACCCTGGGTTAGACAATGGCGATATGCAAATCAGCTCTGACCCTGTTGCCCCATGGGAACAGTCCAGTCCGAACTACAAAAGCCATGTCCTTCCCAGAACGGAATCAAGCATCCGAGGACCGGACCGGTTTCGAGGTAACACCTCTCTTCAGCCCGGCTAGCTTGACTCCAAGTGGTGTGGAGTGCCTGGGACCATACGTCTGGGCATCCCCAGCGCACTTAGGGCGGCAATTGCAAAAACAACAAGTGATGGACTGAATGTGGATCAATGTCACACACTCCCCCAGTCAAAAGATCTGGGCCCAAATCCATCGTTTTTTTGCACTCCACACCACCCTGGGTTAGACAATGGCGATATGCAAATCAGCTCTGACCCTGTTGCCCCATGGGAACAGTCCAGTCCGAACTACAAAAGCCATGTCCTTCCCAGAACGGAATCAAGCATCCGAGGACCGGACCGGTTTCGAGGTAACACCTCTCTTCAGCCCGGCTAGCTTGACTCCAAGTGGTGTGGAGTGCCTGGGACCCACGTCTGGGCATCCCCAGCGCACTTAGGGCGGCAATTGCAAAAACAACAAGTGATGGACTGAATGTGGATCAATGTCACACACTCCCCCAGTCAAAAGATCTGGGCCCAAATCCATCGTTTTTTTGCACTCCACACCACCCTGGGTTAGACAATGGCGATATGCAAATCAGCTCTGACCCTGTTGCCCCATGGGAACAGTCCAGTCCGAACTACAAAAGCCATGTCCTTCCCAGAACGGAATCAAGCATCCGAGGACCGGACCGGTTTCGAGGTAACACCTCTCTTCAGCCCGGCTAGCTTGACTCCAAGTAGTGTGGAGTGCCTGGGACCCACGTCTGGGCATCCCCAGCGCACTTAGGGCGGCAATTGCAAAAACAACAAGTGATGGACTGAATGTGGATCAATGTCACACACTCCCCCAGTCAAAAGATCTGGGCCCAAATCCATCGTTTTTTTGCACTCCACACCACCCTGGGTTAGACAATGGCGATATGCAAATCAGCTCTGACCCTGTTGCCCCATGGGAACAGTCCAGTCCGAACTACAAAAGCCATGTCCTTCCCAGAACGGAATCAAGCATCCGAGGACCGGACCGGTTTCGAGGTAACACCTCTCTTCAGCCCGGCTAGCTTGACTCCAAGTGGTGTGGAGTGCCTGGGACCCACGTCTGGGCATCCCCAGCGCACTTAGGGCGGCAATTGCAAAAACAACAAGTGATGGACTGAATGTGGATCAATGTCACACACTCCCCCAGTCAAAAGATCTGGGCCCAAATCCATCGTTTTTTTGCACTCCACACCACCCTGGGTTAGACAATGGCGATATGCAAATCAGCTCTGACCCTGTTGCCCCATGGGAACAGTCCAGTCCGAACTACAAAAGCCATGTCCTTCCCAGAACGGAATCAAGCATCCGAGGACCGGACCGGTTTCGAGGTAACACCTCTCTTCAGCCCGGCTAGCTTGACTCCAAGTGGTGTGGAGTGCCTGGGACCCACGTCTGGGCATCCCCAGCGCACTTAGGGCGGCAATTGCAAAAACAACAAGTGATGGACTGAATGTGGATCAATGTCACACACTCCCCCAGTCAAAAGATCTGGGCCCAAATCCATCGTTTTTTTGCACTCCACACCACCCTGGGTTAGACAATGGCGATATGCAAATCAGCTCTGACCCTGTTGCCCCATGGGAACAGTCCAGTCCGAACTACAAAAGCCATGTCCTTCCCAGAACGGAATCAAGCATCCGAGGACCGGACCGGTTTCGAGGTAACACCTCTCTTCAGCCCGGCTAGCTTGACTCCAAGTGGTGTGGAGTGCCTGGGACCCACGTCTGGGCATCCCCAGCGCACTTAGGGCGGCAATTGCAAAAACAACAAGTGATGGACTGAATGTGGATCAATGTCACACACTCCCCCAGTCAAAAGATCTGGGCCCAAATCCATCGTTTTTTTGCACTCCACACCACCCTGGGTTAGACAATGGCGATATGCAAATCAGCTCTGACCCTGTTGCCCCATGGGAACAGTCCAGTCCGAACTACAAAAGCCATGTCCTTCCCAGAACGGAATCAAGCATCCGAGGACCGGACCGGTTTCGAGGTAACACCTCTCTTCAGCCCGGCTAGCTTGACTCCAAGTGGTGTGGAGTGCCTGGGACCCACGTCTGGGCATCCCCAGCGCACTTAGGGCGGCAATTGCAAAAACAACAAGTGATGGACTGAATGTGGATCAATGTCACACACTCCCCCAGTCAAAAGATCTGGGCCCAAATCCATCGTTTTTTTGCACTCCACACCACCCTGGGTTAGACAATGGCGATATGCAAATCAGCTCTGACCCTGTTGCCCCATGGGAACAGTCCAGTCCGAACTACAAAAGCCATGTCCTTCCCAGAACGGAATCAAGCATCCGAGGACCGGACCGGTTTCGAGGTAACACCTCTCTTCAGCCCGGCTAGCTTGACTCCAAGTGGTGTGGAGTGCCTGGGACCCACGTCTGGGCATCCCCAGCGCACTTAGGGCGGCAATTGCAAAAACAACAAGTGATGGACTGAATGTGGATCAATGTCACACACTCCCCCAGTCAAAAGATCTGGGCCCAAATCCATCGTTTTTTTGCACTCCACACCACCCTGGGTTAGACAATGGCGATATGCAAATCAGCTCTGACCCTGTTGCCCCATGGGAACAGTCCAGTCCGAACTACAAAAGCCATGTCCTTCCCAGAACGGAATCAAGCATCCGAGGACCGGACCGGTTTCGAGGTAACACCTCTCTTCAGCCCGGCTAGCTTGACTCCAAGTGGTGTGGAGTGCCTGGGACCCACGTCTGGGCATCCCCAGCGCACTTAGGGCGGCAATTGCAAAAACAACAAGTGATGGACTGAATGTGGATCAATGTCACACACTCCCCCAGTCAAAAGATCTGGGCCCAAATCCATCGTTTTTTTGCACTCCACACCACCCTGGGTTAGACAATGGCGATATGCAAATCAGCTCTGACCCTGTTGCCCCATGGGAACAGTCCAGTCCGAACTACAAAAGCCATGTCCTTCCCAGAACGGAATCAAGCATCCGAGGACCGGACCGGTTTCGAGGTAACACCTCTCTTCAGCCCGGCTAGCTTGACTCCAAGTGGTGTGGAGTGCCTGGGACCCACGTCTGGGCATCCCCAGCGCACTTAGGGCGGCAATTGCAAAAACAACAAGTGATGGACTGAATGTGGATCAATGTCACACACTCCCCCAGTCAAAAGATCTGGGCCCAAATCCATCGTTTTTTTGCACTCCACACCACCCTGGGTTAGACAATGGCGATATGCAAATCAGCTCTGACCCTGTTGCCCCATGGGAACAGTCCAGTCCGAACTACAAAAGCCATGTCCTTCCCAGAACGGAATCAAGCATCCGAGGACCGGACCGGTTTCGAGGTAACACCTCTCTTCAGCCCGGCTAGCTTGACTCCAAGTGGTGTGGAGTGCCTGGGACCCACGTCTGGGCATCCCCAGCGCACTTAGGGCGGCAATTGCAAAAACAACAAGTGATGGACTGAATGTGGATCAATGTCACACACTCCCCCAGTCAAAAGATCTGGGCCCAAATCCATCGTTTTTTTGCACTCCACACCACCCTGGGTTAGACAATGGCGATATGCAAATCAGCTCTGACCCTGTTGCCCCATGGGAACAGTCCAGTCCGAACTACAAAAGCCATGTCCTTCCCAGAACGGAATCAAGCATCCGAGGACCGGACCGGTTTCGAGGTAACACCTCTCTTCAGCCCGGCTAGCTTGACTCCAAGTGGTGTGGAGTGCCTGGGACCCACGTCTGGGCATCCCCAGCGCACTTAGGGCGGCAATTGCAAAAACAACAAGTGATGGACTGAATGTGGATCAATGTCACACACTCCCCCAGTCAAAAGATCTGGGCCCAAATCCATCGTTTTTTTGCACTCCACACCACCCTGGGTTAGACAATGGCGATATGCAAATCAGCTCTGACCCTGTTGCCCCATGGGAACAGTCCAGTCCGAACTACAAAAGCCATGTCCTTCCCAGAACGGAATCAAGCATCCGAGGACCGGACCGGTTTCGAGGTAACACCTCTCTTCAGCCCGGCTAGCTTGACTCCAAGTGGTGTGGAGTGCCACACCACTGGAAGCAAGCTAGCCGGGCTGATGAGAGGTGTTACCTCGAAACCGGGCCGGTCCTCGGATGCTTGTTTCCGTTCTGGGAAGGACATGGCTTTTGTAGTTCGGACTGGACTGTTCCCATGGGGCACAGGGTCAGCGCTGATTTGCATATCGCCATTGTCTAACCCAGGGTGGTGTGGAGTGGAAAAACGATGGATTTGGGCCCAGATCTTTTGACTGGGGTGAATGTGTGACATTGATCCACATTCTGTCCATCATTGTTGTTTTTGCAGTAACCGCTTTAAGTGTACTGGGGATGCTCAGACGTGAGTCCCAGGCACTCCACACCACTGGAAGCAAGCTAGCCGGGCTGATGAGAGGTGTTACCTCGAAACCGGGCCGGTCCTCGGATGCTTGTTTCCGTTCTGGGAAGGACATGGCTTTTGTAGTTCGGACTGGACTGTTCCCATGGGGCACAGGGTCAGCGCTGATTTGCATATCGCCATTGTCTAACCCAGGGTGGTGTGGAGTGGAAAAACGATGGATTTGGGCCCAGATCTTTTGACTGGGGTGAATGTGTGACATTGATCCACATTCTGTCCATCATTGTTGTTTTTGCAGTAACCGCTTTAAGTGTACTGGGGATGCTCAGACGTGAGTCCCAGGCACTCCACACCACTGGAAGCAAGCTAGCCGGGCTGATGAGAGGTGTTACCTCGAAACCGGGCCGGTCCTCGGATGCTTGTTTCCGTTCTGGGAAGGACATGGCTTTTGTAGTTCGGACTGGACTGTTCCCATGGGGCACAGGGTCAGCGCTGATTTGCATATCGCCATTGTCTAACCCAGGGTGGTGTGGAGTGGAAAAACGATGGATTTGGGCCCAGATCTTTTGACTGGGGTGAATGTGTGACATTGATCCACATTCTGTCCATCATTGTTGTTTTTGCAGTAACCGCTTTAAGTGTACTGGGGATGCTCAGACGTGAGTCCCAGGCACTCCACACCACTGGAAGCAAGCTAGCCGGGCTGATGAGAGGTGTTACCTCGAAACCGGGCCGGTCCTCGGATGCTTGTTTCCGTTCTGGGAAGGACATGGCTTTTGTAGTTCGGACTGGACTGTTCCCATGGGGCACAGGGTCAGCGCTGATTTGCATATCGCCATTGTCTAACCCAGGGTGGTGTGGAGTGGAAAAACGATGGATTTGGGCCCAGATCTTTTGACTGGGGTGAATGTGTGACATTGATCCACATTCTGTCCATCATTGTTGTTTTTGCAGTAACCGCTTTAAGTGTACTGGGGATGCTCAGACGTGAGTCCCAGGCACTCCACACCACTGGAAGCAAGCTAGCCGGGCTGATGAGAGGTGTTACCTCGAAACCGGGCCGGTCCTCGGATGCTTGTTTCCGTTCTGGGAAGGACATGGCTTTTGTAGTTCGGACTGGACTGTTCCCATGGGGCACAGGGTCAGCGCTGATTTGCATATCGCCATTGTCTAACCCAGGGTGGTGTGGAGTGGAAAAACGATGGATTTGGGCCCAGATCTTTTGACTGGGGTGAATGTGTGACATTGATCCACATTCTGTCCATCATTGTTGTTTTTGCAGTAACCGCTTTAAGTGTACTGGGGATGCTCAGACGTGAGTCCCAGGCACTCCACACCACTGGAAGCAAGCTAGCCGGGCTGATGAGAGGTGTTACCTCGAAACCGGGCCGGTCCTCGGATGCTTGTTTCCGTTCTGGGAAGGACATGGCTTTTGTAGTTCGGACTGGACTGTTCCCATGGGGCACAGGGTCAGCGCTGATTTGCATATCGCCATTGTCTAACCCAGGGTGGTGTGGAGTGGAAAAACGATGGATTTGGGCCCAGATCTTTTGACTGGGGTGAATGTGTGACATTGATCCACATTCTGTCCATCATTGTTGTTTTTGCAGTAACCGCTTTAAGTGTACTGGGGATGCTCAGACGTGAGTCCCAGGCACTCCACACCACTGGAAGCAAGCTAGCCGGGCTGATGAGAGGTGTTACCTCGAAACCGGGCCGGTCCTCGGATGCTTGTTTCCGTTCTGGGAAGGACATGGCTTTTGTAGTTCGGACTGGACTGTTCCCATGGGGCACAGGGTCAGCGCTGATTTGCATATCGCCATTGTCTAACCCAGGGTGGTGTGGAGTGGAAAAACGATGGATTTGGGCCCAGATCTTTTGACTGGGGTGAATGTGTGACATTGATCCACATTCTGTCCATCATTGTTGTTTTTGCAGTAACCGCTTTAAGTGTACTGGGGATGCTCAGACGTGAGTCCCAGGCACTCCACACCACTGGAAGCAAGCTAGCCGGGCTGATGAGAGGTGTTACCTCGAAACCGGGCCGGTCCTCGGATGCTTGTTTCCGTTCTGGGAAGGACATGGCTTTTGTAGTTCGGACTGGACTGTTCCCATGGGGCACAGGGTCAGCGCTGATTTGCATATCGCCATTGTCTAACCCAGGGTGGTGTGGAGTGGAAAAACGATGGATTTGGGCCCAGATCTTTTGACTGGGGTGAATGTGTGACATTGATCCACATTCTGTCCATCATTGTTGTTTTTGCAGTAACCGCTTTAAGTGTACTGGGGATGCTCAGACGTGAGTCCCAGGCACTCCACACCACTGGAAGCAAGCTAGCCGGGCTGATGAGAGGTGTTACCTCGAAACCGGGCCGGTCCTCGGATGCTTGTTTCCGTTCTGGGAAGGACATGGCTTTTGTAGTTCGGACTGGACTGTTCCCATGGGGCACAGGGTCAGCGCTGATTTGCATATCGCCATTGTCTAACCCAGGGTGGTGTGGAGTGGAAAAACGATGGATTTGGGCCCAGATCTTTTGACTGGGGTGAATGTGTGACATTGATCCACATTCTGTCCATCATTGTTGTTTTTGCAGTAACCGCTTTAAGTGTACTGGGGATGCTCAGACGTGAGTCCCAGGCACTCCACACCACTGGAAGCAAGCTAGCCGGGCTGATGAGAGGTGTTACCTCGAAACCGGGCCGGTCCTCGGATGCTTGTTTCCGTTCTGGGAAGGACATGGCTTTTGTAGTTCGGACTGGACTGTTCCCATGGGGCACAGGGTCAGCGCTGATTTGCATATCGCCATTGTCTAACCCAGGGTGGTGTGGAGTGGAAAAACGATGGATTTGGGCCCAGATCTTTTGACTGGGGTGAATGTGTGACATTGATCCACATTCTGTCCATCATTGTTGTTTTTGCAGTAACCGCTTTAAGTGTACTGGGGATGCTCAGACGTGAGTCCCAGGCACTCCACACCACTGGAAGCAAGCTAGCCGGGCTGATGAGAGGTGTTACCTCGAAACCGGGCCGGTCCTCGGATGCTTGTTTCCGTTCTGGGAAGGACATGGCTTTTGTAGTTCGGACTGGACTGTTCCCATGGGGCACAGGGTCAGCGCTGATTTGCATATCGCCATTGTCTAACCCAGGGTGGTGTGGAGTGGAAAAACGATGGATTTGGGCCCAGATCTTTTGACTGGGGTGAATGTGTGACATTGATCCACATTCTGTCCATCATTGTTGTTTTTGCAGTAACCGCTTTAAGTGTACTGGGGATGCTCAGACGTGAGTCCCAGGCACTCCACACCACTGGAAGCAAGCTAGCCGGGCTGATGAGAGGTGTTACCTCGAAACCGGGCCGGTCCTCGGATGCTTGTTTCCGTTCTGGGAAGGACATGGCTTTTGTAGTTCGGACTGGACTGTTCCCATGGGGCACAGGGTCAGCGCTGATTTGCATATCGCCATTGTCTAACCCAGGGTGGTGTGGAGTGGAAAAACGATGGATTTGGGCCCAGATCTTTTGACTGGGGTGAATGTGTGACATTGATCCACATTCTGTCCATCATTGTTGTTTTTGCAGTAACCGCTTTAAGTGTACTGGGGATGCTCAGACGTGAGTCCCAGGCACTCCACACCACTGGAAGCAAGCTAGCCGGGCTGATGAGAGGTGTTACCTCGAAACCGGGCCGGTCCTCGGATGCTTGTTTCCGTTCTGGGAAGGACATGGCTTTTGTAGTTCGGACTGGACTGTTCCCATGGGGCACAGGGTCAGCGCTGATTTGCATATCGCCATTGTCTAACCCAGGGTGGTGTGGAGTGGAAAAACGATGGATTTGGGCCCAGATCTTTTGACTGGGGTGAATGTGTGACATTGATCCACATTCTGTCCATCATTGTTGTTTTTGCAGTAACCGCTTTAAGTGTACTGGGGATGCTCAGACGTGAGTCCCAGGCACTCCACACCACTGGAAGCAAGCTAGCCGGGCTGATGAGAGGTGTTACCTCGAAACCGGGCCGGTCCTCGGATGCTTGTTTCCGTTCTGGGAAGGACATGGCTTTTGTAGTTCGGACTGGACTGTTCCCATGGGGCACAGGGTCAGCGCTGATTTGCATATCGCCATTGTCTAACCCAGGGTGGTGTGGAGTGGAAAAACGATGGATTTGGGCCCAGATCTTTTGACTGGGGTGAATGTGTGACATTGATCCACATTCTGTCCATCATTGTTGTTTTTGCAGTAACCGCTTTAAGTGTACTGGGGATGCTCAGACGTGAGTCCCAGGCACTCCACACCACTGGAAGCAAGCTAGCCGGGCTGATGAGAGGTGTTACCTCGAAACCGGGCCGGTCCTCGGATGCTTGTTTCCGTTCTGGGAAGGACATGGCTTTTGTAGTTCGGACTGGACTGTTCCCATGGGGCACAGGGTCAGCGCTGATTTGCATATCGCCATTGTCTAACCCAGGGTGGTGTGGAGTGGAAAAACGATGGATTTGGGCCCAGATCTTTTGACTGGGGTGAATGTGTGACATTGATCCACATTCTGTCCATCATTGTTGTTTTTGCAGTAACCGCTTTAAGTGTACTGGGGATGCTCAGACGTGAGTCCCAGGCACTCCACACCACTGGAAGCAAGCTAGCCGGGCTGATGAGAGGTGTTACCTCGAAACCGGGCCGGTCCTCGGATGCTTGTTTCCGTTCTGGGAAGGACATGGCTTTTGTAGTTCGGACTGGACTGTTCCCATGGGGCACAGGGTCAGCGCTGATTTGCATATCGCCATTGTCTAACCCAGGGTGGTGTGGAGTGGAAAAACGATGGATTTGGGCCCAGATCTTTTGACTGGGGTGAATGTGTGACATTGATCCACATTCTGTCCATCATTGTTGTTTTTGCAGTAACAGGTAGATAACAGACACTAACGACACCAGGCGGAAGTAGCCCGTTGGGTGAGTGCAGGACTGACAATGGGGAAAGTGACCCAGAAGAAGACATATGCTGCCCTCCACGTGGAGACTACGTGTTTTCAAAGGTATGATCAAGCTGAGACGAGCAGAGATACTGCCCCTGAGGGGCCCACCCTAGCGGACATCACTCAAGCTCTCACTGCCTCAAGGAAGGCGCTGAAGACTAAGATCGACTCGATTGGGACGGAACTTACCTTGCTGTAAGAGGATCACCACAGGCTTAAGGAGAGGGTGGGGCTCACCGAAAAAAACACCCCCTGAAATCCCGGAAGCAGTTTCCACGTTGCAGAAATCCTTAAAGTATGGAGGCCAAGGTTAAAATACTGGAAGAGCGAGCGGAGGACAGCGAGGGTAGGTCCAGAAGAAACAACCTGCACATTGTAGGGGTTCCGGAACGCCTCCTGGATGGTCGACCAATCAGGGACTCACTTCCCTGCAGGAGGCAAAGGAGTGGCTAGATGCCCGGTGGAATCGAGAGGCTCGCACTTCCTCCCCGGACTTAACTCCGTAGAATCTGACCAAGAGCCAACATTCCCCCATAGCTCCATCTCCTAAAGAAAGCCGAATGGAGCGACACAAAGCACGGCAGGCAATTGCAGAACTTAGCTGTGGAGGTAAAAGCTCTGGATCGAGCAAAAGTGTTCCTGAAATAGACAGATCTGAAAGTTCGTTACCAGATAGTGCAAATGAGGACTCTGAGACTGATCTCCCAGAAGTCCCTCCTCAAACAGCGGATGAAATAGCCTGAATGTGAAGGTCCATGAAGTCTTTCAGGTGGTGCCAATGCAGCTGTGTGCGCCTCATACTGGGGTTCAGGCATAGCTGCAGTTGATTGATGATGATTGAACCACTTTGTCTGACAGCTGTTTCATGATGTTGGGGGGTGTAGCCTGGAGGGGTTTCGGGTCCGTAAGGGTAACCTTCGCACCCCACCACTATCAGACTTTCTTCTTATAAGTGCAAGTTTGGATGGGAACTTGTTTCTCTGTACCTGTCCTGAGGAGGGGGAGGGCGGCGGGGGGGGGGAATTCTTATTGTTCATGGGTTCTTGTTCTGGGCCAGGAATGTCTCTTTTAGGGAAGCTGCTTGCCTTGGAACATCAGGGGATGCATACTATGCTACGCCGGCATAGGATTCATGCGTACTTGGTAAGGAGGGGGGTGCAAATTACCCTATTGCAGGAGACTCACCTAACGGAGAAGGAAGGTGCTGCACTTCAACGCAGGTGGAGGGGACAGGTGTTTTATACTACTTATTCAGCTTTTACCAGGGGGCCCTGGTCTGGGTGAGGGTGGGGGTCCCTTTTCAATGCACTAGGCAAATAATTTATCCTGAGGGAAGATTTGTAGTGGTTTCGGGGCGTTTAGTTGGTAGGGACATAATGATTGGGAGTTTATATGCCTCTAACATAGAACAACTTGAATTTTTGGCAGAGCATTCGAGGACATTGGCCTCAGTACTGAAAGGATCGGTACTGCTGGGGGGGCGACTTTAACAGTGTAACTGACGTCGGATTGGATCGCTCCCACCCACATGCTCCAATACATAAGTTGCAGAGGCCAGACGTAATTGGCAGCAGAGATGGGCCTTGATTGATACCTGGAGGTCCCAGCATCCCGGGGAAAGGGATTATTACTTCTTTTCAGCCCTGCACGAGCTTCATGTTCGACTGGATGCTATTTTGTGTTCTCTGAATGTGCACGGGGGGTTTAAGACGAGTGAATACCTGACCAGAACGGTCTCTGATCATAACCCTCTGTTGGTGACTTTGGACTGGTTTCGTGTTCGACCTAAAATACCCGGAGGCACTGGAAGACCCGGTCTATCGGGGCCACCGTGGGTTCCGCTATTGATGATTATTTTTAGACAACGCTAATATGGCGACAAATCCGTGCAGAGAATGGGACGCTTTTAAGACTGTTATTAGGGGCCACTGCATTGGGGAAGTGGTGAGGGCACGTACGGTCCTATTGCAGGATGTACAAAGGGCAGAACAGCAACTCTGTGAAATGGAGAGAGACTGGAGAGGGTGGATAAGCAAACAGACCTCCTTGAGGCTAGAGAGGAAATGGCAACATAAGTAGAACGACTACGTTGTTTCAACTATAAAAATTATACAACCCGGGCCCACGCTGAGAGAGAATTTCGGGACACTCTTGGCTTGGTTGGCTAATCCAGCGAGAAGGGGAATGACAAGATCTTTATAGACAGCAAGATATTAACGCCCAATTTCTGGAATACTATACTAACCTATATCAGAGTAGACTGGCTCCAGGCAACGAAGAGCTAGCTGGGTTCATGGGAGAAATTTAACTTCTAAGCTTAGATGAAGAGGCGGCGGAAGATCTGAGTAGTGAAGTAGAGATCGGGGAGGCGCGAGGGGTCATTAAACATATGGTCAGAAATAAGACACCGGGGACAGATGGGTTGCAGATAGAATTTTATTCGACGTACGTAGATGTTTTTGCTTCCAAACTAGTGGCGCCCTATAATTGGGTGAAACAAGAAGGCTGCTTACCTGCTTCGACAAGAGGCAGTGATTATTCCTCTCTTAAAACCTGGAAAACCGGCTTGGGATAAGACTGCATACCTCCCACTCTCCATGCTCAATTTAGACTACAAAATCTTAATTCTTATACTGGCCTCCCGCCTCCTCCCACATATCACAGCGCTAATCCACACTGACCAGGCGTGCTTTATTCCAGCCAGGAATACGGCAATAAATATCCGTTGACTCCTATGAGTTTTTTTGAGGCGGACACCTACAGAAAGAGGAGGCGTCTATTTTCACAGTCCCTATCGAGAAAGCCTTCGATAATCTTGAGGGGCCGTATCTCTTCAGTCATGTGGAAATTTGGACTGGGGAGCAGTTTGTAGAATGAATGGCTCTTTTGTACAAGGATTCCACTGCTAGGGTCAGGACGGGGGGGGATGATCTCAGATGCCTGTAGGGTGGGCCGAGGAACAAGGCAAGGCTGCCCACTGTCTCCTTCGCTGTTTGCCCTGGTGATGGAGCCTCTGGCTGCGCATGCTAGATCGGTGCGCCACTACCAGGGGTTGGAGGTGTCTGATCAAATTCAATATATAGCATTATATGCAGACAATTGATTGATGTTTCTGGCTCGCTCGGGAGAGGCACTTTGGGGAGCTAAAGTACTCCTGAAAGCGCTGGGGAGAGTGGCAGGCTTAGAGTGAACTGGGCAAAGTTCTGTCTCTTTCCGACAAGGCCGGACAGAGCGGGGCCATCGGAGACGGAGGGGGTGAAGTGTAAGGATAGATGCCTGACTTACCTGGGCAGCCAAATATACCGCACACAAGGCGACCTACTGGAGGGCAGTATAGGGAGAGCGTTGCGAGCCACCAAAAGCAACTTCGACTTCTGGGGGGACCCTCCCGCTGTCAGTGGCGGGCCGAGTTTCCCTTTTAAAGTTGGTGACTCTGTCTTGACTCTTGTATTACTTTGGCTCACTGCCAATTTGGATACCACATAGACTATTCGCTCAGCTCAAAACAATGGTTATGAGTTTCCTGTGGGGTTCCTGGGAGATGAAGGGTGGCACTTACTACCATGATGCGGCCTAGAGCGGAGGGGGGGGGGGGGCTTTGCGGTACCAGACTTTGAGGCCTGTTATCTTGCTGCACAGCTGCAGTGGTACACGAAATGGATGGCGCAGCATCTCCAGAGCACAGACTACCATGGGGACGATGTTTCATGTTTGCGTCTATTATCACAATTGCTGTTGAGTCTCCCTATACGGGTTCACTCGGTCCCTTCTGACTTGAGTACAGTGCCCAAATGTTGGAATAGGTCTCTCCGGCGAGTACGGATACAGTGCCTATATGCATCTGACATCCCACTGATCATATGCGAGGCTTTCCCCCACGGAGGGAATTGGCATAGACTACAGGCCTGGAGGGAAGCGGAAATGTCCACAACAGGAGACTTGTACGACGAGAACACTCTGCTTCCCTTCAATGACCTTCAAGAACGATATGCTCTACCAAGGGGAGATTTTCTTCTGCATGCAGCCCTTACCGCAGCTATGTGGAAACACTGGCAGGCAAGGATCACTGAAACTCAGTCATCAATATCTAGTGATATCAGTTGGAACTTTTAAGGCGGTTACTTGCCTTTATAGGCGCCTAACGCAGGAAATACTGCGACCTTTGACTGCATTACGCATCAAGTGGGAGGAGGATTTGGGTGAGGCCATAGACTAGAAACCTTGGGGGGAGCTGGTGGAGAGAGCCTGGAATTGCTCCAGAAATGCCAGATTCCAGCTAGTCCACTTCTATGTTCTGCATACTGCATATCTCACCCGGGTAAGATTAATGAATACTTTGGTGTCCAGTCAGATGTTTGTCCACGATGTTCCATGGAGGGTGCAAGGTTTTTGCATATGTTCTGGGATTGTCCACCCTTGAGGGACTACTGGGAGGAGGTCACTACAGTTTTGGCGAATACAACGGATAGAGAAGTTGTGACGGCCCCAGGGTATTGTTTGCTGCACTGGTTCCCTCACGCAGCCAGGAACAAGGTCAGAAGCACGTTTTTGGACTTAGGACTTGTCTTGGCTAAAAGGGAAATAACTAGTCATTGGAAGGCGAGGGGTGGCCCTAACCTATCCAGATGGACGAGGAAATTTGAAAGATGGGCAGAATGCGAGGGGACAGGCAGAATGCAAATGGCTAAAGGGACAGGGAGCGAGAAAACTCTGCTCTGGCATGGATAGCGCTAGTGGAGCTCCTGAGACACCCAGCTGAGGATCGGGAAGATAGCCTAGATGGAGAGGGCCCTGACAGGTACGACTGATCACCCGGCACTACCACCGTTCCTGACTGTTGACCACTCAACGGACCGGACCCACCATATTGAGCATACCCCACCAAACTTCCGATGGCGCATGGATGTTGGAGCAGGAAACAGTTCACACTCTGGTGTAACCCTAGATTATATGGTTTTTTTTGGTCTGATAATTAGCGGAATGCCTGAGGCGTGTGGGAGGGCAGGAGTTTGGGTAGGGGCAGACTGGAGTTGTAAAGGGAGCACAACGACTGAAAGAAGAGATCCTAGTGGATTGAATATTGTATGGAGTTGTCACTAAGTAAAGAGTTAGGGGTGGACCAGTGGTATGATGAATGCTATTCTCCTGTCCCACAAGTGGGAGTACTGGACAATTGAAATTGAAGGGATTGTTTTCATTGTGATTACTTGCTTTCCTACGCCTGCGGGCGTTTTTCATGTAGTGCTAATACTTCCTGAGATCCATTTGGATATGTACCTTGAAAACTCAGTCTGTTTTAAAAAATAAAATATAATAGTAAAGTACTTATTCCTATCTAACCTAACCATTGAACCCATGCACTTTTTGCTGTCTACACATTAATCCTATACTTCTATACTGCGTTGTGGATAAAGATATCAACCCCAATAACATTCTACATCATCTTTGGAACTTCCCTATAGTTCTGTGGTGTTTTTTAAAATGTTTTAATTTTTTTTTTAAATAACCACTTTTCTTTGGTGAATTGTTTTCAAAGGGGAGAAGGGGACTGTTACCACTGCAGCCTGTATCAAGAGTTAAAAAAAAAAAAAAAAGACAGGCCACATAATCATCTGTCCCCTCCACCACCCAGTCACCACCAGAGTTGCAGTCCAACACCCCAGTCGATTGAGTTATCTCAGTGATCTCGTCCTACCCATTCTGGGTAACTTGATTGTCTGCCAACTTGTCCAACATCTCTGACCCACTCTGTAAGGTCCTCCTGTTCAGATTGACCTTAATCGGATTTTTTTTTCTTCAGTGAGTGCCTCAACATTTTGTTGTTTTGGGTTTTCTGTGTGACAACCAGTGTATCATTATGTGGTGTTCTGCCAGCAAGAGACCCATGGTTGCGAACCAACCTGTAGGACATCTTCCCTCATTCGGGTACAATGTTCTGTAGGCAGGGTTGTATTATGAACTGTAGGGGTATCTCCGTTGCTTTTTTGAGCTAAGTCACTGTCTCTTTCCATTATATCATCAGTTTGTTGCACCATGTTTAGGAAGGTGGCCTTGGGCTTGCCGCCTTTGGAGTAGAACGAGAGCATGTCCGGGTATATCTGATGTATTCTACTAGGGGCCAGATTTGTGTGATGCAGATGATTAAAATGTGTCATTTTTAATCTGGCATTCCTGGCCACTTTTTGAACCTGTGCACGTGCCCTAGTCTATTCTTCATCCATCATGGGGCTCAGTAATTCCCCATCTTAGACTGTCCGCACCCTAAAATGTGCAGGTGGCTTACCTTCTTTGAATGTCTGGTTTATATGTGACGCCAGGCCTTTTCCCACATCACACTCCAGAATTAATTCTAATACGTGGAGAGTTGCAATGTAGCTGGGAAGCCAATCAACACCTCCCTGGAAGTGCTCACCAACCTGGTGAATTGCATGAAGTGCCCAACAGTGATCCCAAATGTCCCCAAAGCCTAATCAAAGGTTAGGTGTGCTTTCCCTGGATAAAGGTCGCCTAGCATCAGGCTGTCGGCGTCTTCACTTCACGGATCTGGCAAACTGGCTGTAGCCATTCAGTTGACGGGGATCTACTAAATGGCGGGTACTTTAGCACTTGTTTGACTGCTTGTCCCCATGCATTAGCCATGTGCCGCACTACCCATGGGAGCTGTCCGGCTAGTTTGCCCCTGTAATGAAGTAAACTGGCAAGCTATCTCCCTCTGTTACACCCTCTAAGAGTCTGTGTTCCCACTCTGGGGTCTCCTCACACCTCTTCGCTGCATGCTGCAATTGGGAGGCGATATAGTATAACTCAGGAAGGCCAATCCTCCCTTCTCCCGAATCTAGCTTCAATATTATTTCCAGTCAGACTTTGCTCCGTGTTCTGTCCCACAGCAATGAGTCAAGGAAGCGATCTATTTCTTGAAAGATTTTACTTCTACTTCCTTAGGACAAATCTTGATGCTTTTTCTGTGAGCCACCTTATGTAACTAATGTCTTTTTATTTATTTTTTTTATTAATTTTTTGCTTAATTATTTTCCATACTGGTTGCATTTTGTTCTTGTTAGAAAAAGCCATTAGCTGCATGAAGCCATTTTCAGACGCAAGAGTGCTAATGTTGCAATACATTGCATTTGTCTCTGCAGGTTACTTTGTGTCTGGTGCCGGCGGCGTGTTCCCTGCAAAAGGATCTCCCTGGATAATGCAGATTCGTTGATCCATGCTGAAAGAGCCCACTGGATGTCTTCTAATGGGTTAGCAAGCGACAACACAGGTCAGTTGCTAAGTTACAAATCCTAATCATGTTTATGTATTTTGAGTTGCTTTTAGAAGATTGTCTTAACACAAAATGATTTTCCTTAACCTGATTGCGGAGATGTTCTTGTAGCAGTAGTTTTTTCTTTTAAGAAGTCTTGGTGCCATGTAGATCCCAGTGAGCTATTCAAAGAGGGTGAACTTTTCATAGCAGGGCTATAAAAGGCGGTTAATTCCAACAAGTGGTTTAATTAGCATGTTGTATTATCTGCGGTATTTTTACTCTGGACTGCCCAAGGCTTTCTGTAAAATAGGAAAGAGCTGTTTTTACACAATTGGTTGCCTTTGATTTTGATGGATGCACATGATTTGCCCCTGTGTTTGGTTGATTCAACTTGTTTTGTACAATCTTCCACTTATGGCTTGCTCTGGAGATTTTGAAGGTGATGAGTTGCTTGGTCTTGCATATAGTTTATTGTTTTTCCCCTATGTGATTTATGCAAGATGCACAAGTGTTTGCAGTCCAGTGCAAGCAATTATTTCCCAAGTGCATTGTTCTAAACAAATGCTAGCTGCTCAGTGGTCTCACCAAGCGTTGCATCCTCCACAAGTTCTTAGGCTTTCCCAGTACTATCCCAGCCAGCTGGAGACCGCACTAACAGTCGGGACCCATGTATGAGTGCTGACTTGAACCGCATCAGGGCAGTTTGATAATTTCTTACATCCAACCTTCTGCAGATGGGAGCTATCCATTCCCTCCTAATCTGATAATAGGCTGTGCAAAACAACAAACAATGAGCATCCGTTACGCCATATATCTTGCACAGTTGTCTGAAATGTTTGGGGTTGTGTGCCATTTACAACAGAAACACTAGACTGGAAGAATTCTTGCCCTAAATTTCAAATACAAACATCTTGCTTTTGGTGGCTCTTTTCTATCTATTATGGGTTAAAACGCACAGATCAATTTAATATCCAAGAACATCCCATGCAGGTTTCCTGATTTTCTCCTTAAATATTTTTTCAAAACAACCTGCAAATATCTGTTTTAACTAAAGGTATCAGATTTTTTAATTTTATTTAAAAAAATTGTTTTTTTAAGTTTCAAAAACCTTTATTGAAACATGATAGCATGGTACATCAATGCAATAAAATCAAAGTGGTATACATTGTATTATGTAGCAGAAGAGCCGCATCTTCCCATGCAGAGCAGTACTGAGCAATTTTCAGGTAAACAAAGGAATATACCATGGGTGACTTCAAACGCCCCCCCACCCCCCCAACATAGTTATCTAATACAGTGATCGAAAGTCCGAAGTAGTCCTGTAGCAGTGTAGTCGAGCCTTGAAGCCACATTTGCGAAAGTGGGACCTTTGCCATCCAAACTGCGCAATCACGCAAGACATAGTGGGCACTACATTCAATTGACGTCCTAGACAGAGGCGCAGTGGTTGACCCCATTCTTATAGTCAGGCACAGCAAGGGCAATACAGTTAAATTATAACACATTGGCAAGCAGTTATGGATTGCATTCAGAGGAGGGCATTACCTATCCTGTACTTGGGGTATCGTTTCGATGTCCGTTGCTTCTACAGCCTGGACAGTGTCCTCCTCTACTCTCAACTGGAGGAGATATGTCGTAAAGGGGGCCCATATGTCTTTTGGCTGTGAACTAGGTGGCAGGAGTTCCGCATAGTCGTGTAAGATCTCTTGCCAGGTAGACATAGAACTAATCCAACACTTAAATTTGGGGGCGCGCCCTCTACCCCAGCGGCATGCAATTAATGGCTTAGCTAGTAATAAACTGAGGGCCAGGAGTTTTTTGTGATTAGTAACCACGGATTGTGTCAATCCCAACAATGGTTGGAGCGGGCATGGGGTGAGATCTACGCCTAGCATGCTTGTTAGGCCAGCAAAAACTTGTTCCCAAAAACTGGAAATCTGGGGGCAGGACCAAGCTAAGTGTATAAAATAAGCGCCAGCGGCGCCTCAGCGTAGGCAGCAATCTGTTTCGCGTAGGTCAAGTCTTTTCAGCCTGGCAGGCGTGTGATACAACCTATAAAAAAATGTATAATGTAGAAGTCGCAATCTATTATTGCTTGTAATTGCCTGTGTTTGAATGCAGCTGCTTTCCCATTGTTCATCTGTCAATGGTGACTCAAGGTCTTTATCCCACTCCGTTCTAGCACTACTAGGGGTGGTTCTAGGTGCGGCCTGCACATGTTTGTAAAGAATGGATACTACGAGTCTTGGGGTGTCCGGCTGAACTATGGCGTGGAGCGGAGCAAACGTGTCTGGTTCAGTGGGGAATGAAGAGGTAAGGGCCCAGACGTTTTGCCTCAGTCTAGTAAACAGGAATGTGTCCATGCAGGACGGGGACATTTCCCCAAAAAATTGATCCGCTGTACGGAAGGTACCCTGCACATACAGGTCTCCCCAGCAGCAAATGTTAAGTTTCCGGAGCAGGTTGTGACAAATTACTTCGCAGGTGACTTGTAGTCTCGGGTCATTCAACAAAGGGAGATTGGGTGAGTAGACAAATGGGCAATCCAGGGCCCGCACAAGACGGTTCCAGGCCTGTACTGTGCAGTCCACAGTGGAGGGGTCCCGGCTTCTTTGGCTCACCATGGTGTGTATATAGCCAGTTGGAACTATGGGGGTCATGTAGCCGTCCTCAACAGCCAAATGTGCCATATAGGGTGGTGGGTGATACCAGTAGACGGCGAAGTGCGCCTGTGCGCAATCATAATATCGTTCAAAGTTGGGCACATTGAAGCCGCCTAGGTGAAAGGGAAGCATGAGGGTGTCGAGGCTGAGGCGCGCCTGTTTCCCACCCCAAATCAATCGCGCGATCTGGGACCTGAGGGAGCGGAAGAAAAAATTGCCTGGGTTATACAGGATGTTTATAAAAAGATATAACAGTTTGGGCAGAATATTCATCTTAATTAACGCAATGCGACCTGCCATGGAGAGGGGGAGATGCAGCCATTTAGTGACGTCTGTTATTTTATCCATGGCAGTGCC
The DNA here is from genome assembly GCF_964261635.1 of Lissotriton helveticus. NCBI lineage: Eukaryota > Metazoa > Chordata > Amphibia > Caudata > Salamandridae > Lissotriton > Lissotriton helveticus. The sequence goes on from NC_136057.1 coordinate 1,465,248,070, forward strand.
AGAAGTGGCGCGCATCAGTGCCTCCTTATCCCTATGAATGTGGATGCCGAGATATTTCAGGTCATCTTGCTCCTACACTAACGGGTAGTCTAGTTGGAATGGGTGTGTGCTGTCAGTAAGCGGAAAAATCGCCGATTTGGCCCAGTTAATTTGTACTCCGGCAATCCCCCCCCAAATTTTGTAATTTCACGTAGGACTGGATTTAAATTATCGCAGGGTTTTTCTATTTAGAGTGTGATTTCATCCGCGTAGACCGAGACGAGGAGTGGTCGGCAGCTATAGATGAGGGATCGATGATTATGCTTTTGCCGGAGCATTGCGGCTAGGGGTTCGATTGCTAGGGCAAATAGGATGGGGGACAGTGGGAAGCCTTGGCGGGTGCCTCTTTGGACAGTAAATGGAGTGGACCTGAATCCATTGAGGAGCACAGTAGCTGTAGGTTGATGATATAGCAATCTCATCCAGTCAAGGAAGCTGAAGGGCAGCCCTATGTGTTGTAACGTGCCAAGCAGGTAATCCCATTCTAATGAATCTAACGCCTTGGTGGCGTCAAGGAACACCGCCACGGCGTCGCATTTAGGGTTAAGGTCTTGAAGCACAGCGTGAAGAGTGCATAGGTTATGGGAGGTAGCGCGATTAGGTACAAACCCGGCCTGGTATGGGAGAACCAGGCGCTCCATGAGTAAGTTGAGTCGTGTAGCTAACACCTTGGCGAGGATCTTGGTGTCTCAATTTAAAAGTGATAACGGGCGATAGGAGTCGCAGTGTGAGGGGGTCTTACCTGGTTTAAGCAGGGAAGTGATAAGGGCCTCGCGCATGGTGTGGGGCAGACTGCCTTCTTCCAGAGCGGTATAGTACACCTGTTTCAGTATGGGGGCCAGAATGGGGGCGAAGAGCTTATAAAAATCGATAGGGAGGCCATCCGAACCAGGGGCCTTGCCCGAGCGCATGCTCATAATAGCCTCGCTGGTTTCATCCAGTTCTAGTTCAGCGTGGAGACATTTCTGCTGCGCATTTCCCAACCATGCCAGCGCAACATCATCAAAGTATGTGGGGAGGTCAAGGGGTTCTGTTCTGTGTGAGGAATATAGTTCCTGGTAGTGTTCTCGGAAAGTGCGAAGTATGTCAGGGAGATTCCTATGAGTATTTCCACCTTCATCTTGTATTTCAGTAACATAATTAGCGAATCTAGGGGGTTTAACCGCGTTTGCCAAGGCTTTGCCTGGTCTTTCCTCCTCCCCATATATCCGGGCCAAGTGCGGGCGTCCTAGGAATTTGCTTTCTTTGTCAGCTAGTTGCGTGTATTCCGATAGTTTACGTCGCATACGTATATGGAACTCTAAGTCCGCAGGGCTGCGATCAATGGACCTCTCCAAATCCCTCAGCTCTGCCTCTAGTTTATGTAAGTCAGTGCGCAATGATTTTAAGATACCAACTCCTTTGGCAATACACCAGCCCCTGACGGTTACCTTGAAGGCCTCCCAAACGGTGACAATGCTATCAACGGATGAAACATTGCGCTCAAAGAAGTCCCGGATGTCCTGTTCCAGTTCGGCTTAGAAAGCAGGGTTCCGGAGATGTGCCGGGTTGAGACGCCAGGACAGAAAGGGAGAACTATCCAGGGGAAGCTGTAGTTCCAAAAGGACTGGCGAGTGGTCAGAGTAAGTACGGGCTAGGTGTGTTGCGCGTCGTAGCCAGGGAGCTAGACCAGCAGAGACAAAAACATAATCTAAACGCGCCCATGTGGGAGTGTTGGGTAGAATAGTGTGTGCCTTCTCGCAAAGTGGGGTGCAGATATCGCCATGCATCTGTCAAGTGGTTATCGACTACTATATCACTGAGCGTGGTTTGTGTGTTGGTATAGTGTGAAGGAAGGGGATGAGATCTGTCCAGGGCAGGCTGTTGCGCCGTATTGAAATCTCCGCCTTGGATAACGTGCGTGATGCCCAATGTATGTATTTTGCTCCAAAGTGTTAGCAGACTGGAGGGGTTATCTACGTTGGGGCCATAGAAGTTAGCAAAGAGAACATCATGCGAACACAAGCGTCCCCACACCAGACAAAACCGGCCTTCTCTGTCAGTTTCAGACCCTGTAGGCGTAAAGGCTACTCCCTTTTTTACCAGAATTGTAACGCGAGAAGGTGCGACTGGAGGCCCACCTGGATGCTAATTGTGGATTGTGCTCAGGGGCCAGGTGTGTTTCCTGTAGGAGAGCTACATTTATGCCGTGCCTGTCAAGATATCCCAAAATCTGTCTACGTTTTCTAGGGTCATTTAGGCCTCTAACATTCCAGGAAGCTAGTCTAATGATCTGATTTGCCTCCGGACGGGTCACAGTGGACGTGTAGGTATGTAGCATGAAACAATAGGCAGGTCAGTGGCAGATGGCAGATTGAGTAAGCATTTGAAGAAAGAGTGCCACATGATATGTACAGTGAGTAGAAACATTGATACTTCGGACCAAATACCACATTTCTTTCCCCCTCCCCCCACTCCCACACTGGCGGCCCCAACTTGCCAGGAAAGAATCACCCCCCCCCCGTAAACAATACGCTGAGTCGTGGCACCCAGCCGAAACAAAACCGTCCCAAACGTTAACTATCATTAGTTCTCCGTGGGTAATGCCCTCAGATGGGAGGGCCACTAGGGGCTCCCGCCCGTATCACTCCATCTCCTTATTTCACCCATCCACAACTTCCTGGGTCACAGGGGTCGGACTGACGGGACGGAGGCGAGCGGCCGGGAAACAATAAGTGCCTACAAGTCAATAGGATCATTATACATCACCAGTCAGTTGGTCGTCATCATGTCTCCAGGAGGAAGACGCCAGTTCTAGGTTGAAGCTGCGTGGAGATAGCGACTCAGGAAGGTTCAGACAAGGGTGAATGGGAGCGCGAGCGGCGACGGGCAGCCGCCTCGCATGAGGATGATCTTCTGTCATGTTTCAAATATTCCTTGACCTGTTGTGGTGTCTGAAAAATGTGTTGGCGGCCTCTATGGTGAATCTGTAGCCTCGCAGGGTAGAGCATCGCATACTGGATACCGCGGGTTTGGAGCTGTTTCTTCACCGCAAGGAATTTTCGCCGAGCATCTTGTACCGCCTGGGTGAAGTCCGGATAAAAGGACAATATTGTATTTTCGAAACGCACCTCGCCTTTCTCTCTCGCCAGGCATAGCAGGGCATCTCGGTCTCGGTAATTGAGGAATTTCATGATGATCGGGCGCGGTGTCGCTCCCGGAGGGGGTTTGGGCGCCAGGGAGCGATGGGCCTGCTTGATAACCAATTGCGCCAAGGAAGACTCGCGTCCGAAGAGATCACTTAACAAGCGCTCCATGTAGTCTTCCACTCTTCCGGTGTTTGTGGATTCCGCAAGGCCCAGCATGCGGAAGTTGTTTCTTCGGGAGCGCGCCTCCAACTCCTCGTTCTTGTCAGCTATGACCCTCAATTTGTCCATTTGTGCTATTTGCTTTTGATTAGAGGTAGCGCCATCTTCCAGATCGGATACTCTTTGTTCAGCTTCTTTAAGGCGTTCTTCGTGCCCATCCAACTTCGCCACTACATTATCTAGCCTGTGGTTCATTGAGTCAATTTTGGAGTCAATTGAGGTGAGGCTTTGTTGCATGGTGACTAGGAGGGCTTTCCAGCTGTCCTCTCGTGTTTCGGGTGGCTCATCGTCACTTTGGGATTTAGAGATGGCGCCCGCTGCCCTGCGCCCATCGAATAGCAGTTTAGACTGTCTGGGTTCCGTTTTGCCCATTGCGGCTGGTCGGGTGGTGCGGAGGTACGGTGAAGTAGGGGAGAGGGAGGCCCGCACTCTTCCACCCAGCTGTTTACGCATTTCCAGTAAGTAGTGGGTAGGAGTACAACCAGGTTAGGTCCTTTGGGTGGTCGCGGTCCAGCACCTTCCCCACTCACGTGCAGGAGGGGGGGAACCAGAGGGGACGGAGGGGAACGGATGTCTGATTGATCCGCTCGCGCCCTCACCTTCCGATCAATGTGGTCAGGTACAGCATCGCCCGCAGCCCCCTCGTTGACGCGTTCTTCAGCGGTGCCAGCTACTATGCGAATATGCTCCCTACCTGAGGATAGCCAGGGACAGTGCTGAGTATTGTATTTCTAGTCCAGAATGAGTGCAGCAGGACGAGACTGGGCCAACCCACGTCACCTTGCGGATCCAATATGTCAGGGGGTATTGGGCTGTCAGTCCAAGCGAGGCCCGCGAGTGCACTCGTATGCCCTCTCCAAAATGGCGGCCACAGGGTATGTATGGCCCAGCGTTGCAGCGCGTGTCCCGGGAAAATGAGGCGGCCCAACGGGGCCGTGCTGTCTACCAAGCAATGGTCTGGTCAGGAGATGGGGTCCGAAACAGCCATTAAGCAGGCGCAGCGTGGAGAAGTTCAGGGGCCCGGGTAGTGCATGGTTGTGGAGGATGGCGGGCTGAACGTCTTCCGCCTCAGTGCCCTACGCCATTCCAAGCCGCACGGTGTCCCCTGCCCCCTCCGCCACCAGGCGACGACACAGCCAGCCCCCGACAGATTTTAGGAGGACGGTGGGTGCTTCTTCGGGCCGTCAGGCTCCCACCACGCCACCAAAGAAGCCAGGAGCGATCAATGGAGGTAGGGGGGGAGGGCGGCAGTGTCCCACCGTCAGGTGTCCAGCGCCACAGGGCAGGGGGGGGGGGCCCACACATCCAGCGGGGAGACGCCAAGCCCAAGGCCGAGACTTGCGAGCAGCTTCGGACCCGCGGCAACTTCGTCCGCCGATTGCGGGCCCGTCTCAACAGCCACCGGCACAGGATTTTCACTGAGGTAGCAGCTTGGTCTCCCAAACACTTCGGTGGCAGTAGAAGACTTAGTCTGAAGGCAGGATGGGGATTATGGCGATTTTTCTTCCCGGCAGGGCGAGAGCTCTACACTAGAGCGGCCATTCCGGTCTGGCGCCACCGAGCGCCCCCAAGGTATCAGATTTTTAGATATGGAATCCAGCTTGTTCCAAATTTGGGATCCAGAGTAAATGGAACCACAATTTCACATTTCTAAACCATGGCAACTTGCACTCTGTATCCAATCTTCTTAGCCCCTGAATAGAATTGCTTTAGGGTTCCATTTTGCTACATGACCACACTCTTAGCCAATTTGAAACCCATTTTTTATTGGCTATCTTTTCAATGTTTCTCAAGCTCCGGTCCTGCCTCGGAAGGCTAGTTGGGGCACTTTGAGGCATGTTGAGCAAAAAGCTACCAAATGTATTTTCAACTTTTACTAAGCTAGTCAAGTTTCAATGGCCCCAAATCTCAGCACATTGGAGTGCTGCGGCAACTTAAAGCGGTGCCCCAATCGTTTTGGCTCAATACATCTCGATCATTGGTGATATGGTTAAAAAAAGTGGGAGTTCAACAACTTCAATATGACAAAAGCCCTATGCTTAAAGCTTATACTGCTCTTGGTGATTTGGCGGGACCAGAACATAGTTTGCCTACCTCACCCCCAAGTAATCGAAATCTGTCACCCTTTCTATCTGTGTTCCCCATTATCAATTTCTTTCAAACGGATCTGTGTGGGCTAAAAATCATGAATGTTGTCTTAGCTAAATTGATTTCCTGACCATGGAGTTTACATAAAAACTGGCAAACCGATTAAGCAGTGATTGAGCACCCATTGGAGTCTTGGAAATCAAAGTGTCCTCTGCAAAAAGCAGAACTGGGATCTTGTGACCGGCCAGATTGGCCGAATCGTTCCGACAATCGTATACAAAAATCAATCACACCATTGATAAATTGGGTGAGTCAAGTTGGGGCTAGTATGCAGCCCTTACTTACATCTTTCTGTTTGTATTGGGTCTGTCCGTTCACCGTCCCCGCATCCCTCCGGTCTTACTTGAGCATAGTTATCGCCATGTAGTCTGATTATCCTACTAAAGAGTTTGGTCAATACACCAATCGCTGAGAGATGACCATGGCTTTGGTGTACGACTTTCCAGAGCAATAGCGCAAAGTGAAGAACCTGGTCTATAGTGCTGGTTTCTGCTTAAACCCAGCCTGCGAGTGAGAGAGAACCTAACACTCCTTTATCCAGTCCTGCACTTTATCTAGTATTTGTCTAGCAAAAAATGTGTTGTAGATCAGGCTTATTGGCCTAAAATTTGCTGGATTCTCATTATTACTTTTCTTGTAGATAGAGATGATTTCTGCCCCTTTCCACACTTTTGGAATGCCGGCACCAACTGCAAATGCATTACATAATATATTCATATAGGGACCCCAGACAGTTATGATGTTTTTGTATAAATCTGATATCTTGTCCAAACAAGGTGCTTTACTGGCTTACAATAATGATAGGAAGCACTGGTTCTATAGGGAATATATTCTCACCAGTGCTGAAAATTGCTGGAAACTGGGCCTCCGCTTGATCAGAATGAAATAACTCAGAAAAAGTATGATGCCATGCATTTGACTGTATCAATTCCTCGCTCCTAGTTGTTTTGAAACTTCCAAATGCAAGTAGGTGCCAGAACGACCTAGTGTCTTTACCCTTTAAAGCATTTAACGGTCATGCCACCTATTTTCCTCCCTCTTCCTTCAGCTAGCAGCTTGTAGTAGTTTATACTCTTTCCTGCTTTACTGAATGTCTAGCCTCTTGTCATTTTTACCTAAAAATATAAGCTTTGATCTAGCTTCCCTGCAATTGCATCGAACCACAGTGTTTCCTTATATCTGAGGGTTGTGCCTTCCTTATAAAAAAATGTCTGTCTCAAATAGTGTGAATTTTAATATCCGGGACCTGAGTATCTACAACATATGCATATGGCTCCAAGCAGCCACCTGCAACAATGATTTTTTTAATACATATATAGTCTATCCGGATTCATCATAATATATGGCCACTTAACATCTCTCCTGTTAATACTGTGAAAAATTCTTACACATTTTTGTAATTCTGTGGTGAAACAAATATTTGTATAGGACAAAAGCAAACTGGAACGCTTTACTTGGTGATGTGTACATTTTAAATATTTTTGCTGAAACCCAATTTCCAAACATTGTTTATGCGCTATTATCAGTAAAACTACATGTTAGTGTCAACGTTTTGTGGCTATTTCAATGGAAAATAGGCTATCTGTAAATGACAGTGCACTACCACATCATGCTTTAGTAATATATTTATGAAAAGTGAACTTTTAAACATGAACTGGGAACTACTACTGCTCTTCCCAAAATGACAATGTCACTAGTAAACTAAGAGGCAAGCCAGGGGCCATGTGTACCCTATATATAGGCTTGATTCTTGGTATACATGGAGCAAACATTTAGTGTAGTAAATAGTTTTTTTTTACAGCAGAAATAGTGAACTTGCATATTTGAAGGTGCTCTCTTATGAGATAATAAAGAAAAAAGCGGCTCCATAAGACAAAATATTTGCCTAGGATCACATAATTTGAGACCAGTTCACGGGTCAAGTACATTAAGGTTAGGTCGATTAGATTATCGAAGTTACTAGACCTGCAGGTCTAGTAACATTTTATTGATTTTTCAAGCCCTGCTTCAGGTCTGTTAGGGTTAGCAAGGTGAGAGGTAATCCTTTGGGTATCAAAGATAAAGCATTGTGATCACTGCCCCCTCTTTAAACAACTTCCCTTTCAGGGATATAGTTCCACAAACCTAGATCTAGCATTATATAGTCTATTTTGCTAGTGATCTTCCCTATCTCTTGAAAGTATGCGCTGCTTCCTTATCGGAAGGAGTTTGGCCATTACAGCCCATGTGATAATGTAAAAGTTGCTACTAAAGCTGTGCTTTTTCCCTCTATTTGGGTGCTATTAACGAGGAGATGCCCCATTCTTCATACTCTGTGCATGTAAAGTATTCCCTTCTAAAGGCTTAAATGTTCCTTTAAAATCCCCACCTGGGGCCGTGGCCAAGATGGCGGCGGAGTAGCACCGTTGTTCAGGGACTCCGCTTGCTGAGGCTGAGAAAGTGCATCCACCGGCGGCTTAGAGGCTGGTAACCTGCAGGATCTCGGTCTCTGGTCATCTGCAACGCAAGCAGCACCGGTGCACTTGCTGTGGGGGGCGGAATTTGGTGCTGAACGACCGCCACAGCTCAGAAGGCCCAGTGGCGGCAAGAATGTGTAGGCCGTGCCAGGGAGATCGTGAGGGGGGTGCTGCCAGCACCCTTGACGGCTGTGACGACCTGCAGAGCTGTGGGGAATCTCGACCGCCAGGTGGAACTGGCTCCGAGGGGGAGGCCCGCATATACTGGCGTGCCACAAAGTAGCAGTGCTCCACCCCGCAGCGGAGGAGCGGCGTGAGCAGCGGGATACCCCGGAGGTGAGAGCGCGGTTCGAGTGGCGCTCTCCCCCAGGGGTGTTGCACCTGATTCCTTGGCAGCAAGAGTGGGCTGATCAACACGGGCACCCCGGTGGCTGAACCCAGCGGGGCGATCGCCGTGCAACAGCCACGCCGTGTGGGCACGGCACTGGGAGGCACGGAGCGATGCCTGGGGAAGCCTCGTAAGTGACTGCCCCACAACAGAGAGGTCGAGTGGACAACAGGGGATGCCTTAGCCATTGAGGCTGATTCGTCTCTCCATTGACTGCCCCCACGTGGGCCTCAGTGACGCGAGGGCCTTCCGGGCTTGGAGGTGGGGCCCTGCACTTAGGTAGCGCCTGAAGCGGAGTGGCCGACACACCAGGTGGGGCCGCAGCACCACGCAGCCTGCATTGTGGCGCCCCAGAGTCGCAGGGGGGTGAATCAGTGGATCGCCTTGCCTGGAGGTGGCACTCGCCGTGACAAGTGAATCGGGGTGAGTAGGCCCTCTGCAACTTCAGGTGGGCCCCCCGAAGGCCTCGCGCCTGTCGCGACTGTTGGGTGAAACGCTCAGGATCCGCTTGTGGCAACAGGCCCAACCGCCTCCCGCAGTGGCTGGCTCGGACATGCGCCAAAACCCACAGAGGATCAGAGACAGCCCCTGGGACAGGACTCGACGGTCGCTGTAGGAGCACCGGTCCCCCATCTGCATGCTGCCGTACATGGCTACCCAACAAGGCAAAAAGGACCTCCCAAACAAGGAATCTTCTATTAAAGACTTACTCCAAAAGCCGAGAAGGAAGAAGACTGGGGGGGTGGGGGGAGGGGGGACAACTTAGCACGGACAGGTAGGGTGACTCATCGTCTTACAAGGGTGTCGAAGTTTTAAATAAATGTACTTGTCCAATGGGCAAAATGTTACTGAAATCTACTTGTCCTGTAAAGAAATCCACTTGTCCAACATAATATCAATTTCAGTTAGCTTGGATGAACACGTGTGCTATTTGTATATTTCGAAAATAAACATTTCAATCTGTATTTTTTCGTACATTTTAACCCCAGAACTTTGCTGGTATAGAAATCATATTGTCCGTGTACTACTAATATGGATGTACTTCCTTAATATTGGAACTTGTGGTGCAAAAGTTCACAAACATCCATGCAGTAGGTGCATTAATCCCTGTATCCATACACTAACTGACAGAGAATACTCTGAAGGCCCTCAGCACAAAGCAGACGGAGGAGGTAAATGGCGAACATGCTATGGTGTGGCTGATAGATTTCCAGAGGTATACAAAGAAGAGAGAGACAAGATTCTGGTTACAAACTTATTTGTTGGGAATACAACCTTGCTCACAGCAGCCAGTGGACTGAAAATAGTGACCTGACTGAGCTGCTGCATATCTTCTAATTGGCAGTCTGGCAGAAGTTTGCGATAGTGAGAGAGAGAGAGACCGTGAGAGAGAGAGAGAGAGAGAGAGACCATGAGAGAGAGAGAGAGAGAGAGAGACCGTGAGAGAGAGAGAGACAGAGAGAGAGAGACCGTGAGAGAGAGAGAGAGAGAGACCGTGAGAGAGAGAGAGAGAGAGACCGTGAGAGAGAGAGAGAGAGACCGTGAGAGAGAGAGAGAGAGAGAGAGACCGTGAGAGAGAGACCGTGAGAGAGAGAGAGAGACCGTGAGAGAGAGAGAGAGACCGTGAGAGAGAGAGAGAGACCGTGAGAGAGAGAGAGAGACCGTGAGAGAGAGAGAGAGAGACCGTGAGAGAGAGAGAGAGAGACCGTGAGAGAGAGAGAGACCGTGAGAGAGAGAGAGACCGTGAGAGAGAGAGAGACCGTGAGAGAGAGAGAGACCGTGAGAGAGAGAGAGAGAGAGAGAGAGACCGTGAGAGAGAGACCGTGAGAGAGAGAGAGAGACCGTGAGAGAGAGAGAGACCGTGAGAGAGAGAGAGACCGTGAGTGTGAATGAGAGAGAGAGAGAAAAGTATGTGTGTGTGTGTTTGTGTGTGTGAGAGAATGAAACACGCACAGAAACAAACAACGACCACCAGTGACAGACAGATTTGCACACACTCCGATAGATAGAACTCACAGACAGCAGATAGTTAAAGCAGAAACAACCACACATTTGGCGCAAAGGGGATGCCTTGGGTATTTGTCTTTGTCCATATTGCTCTACAATGGCTTTCAAACTGAACTTTATTACCCCAGTAAGTTCCCCGTGCCGAGGCTCCCCACTGCCTTCACACTTCTGTCTACCCTAGAGAAGTCACACTGCTTTGTATTAAAACAGGTCCCATTTTTGTCTGGGAACTAGATTAGGCGCTCAACAAAGTTTTTCGGTCGAGCCTAGCTAGCTGTTGCGTAAGCAATCGCTATGCGAGGGATATAGAGGGGCACCAGAAAATCCTGCCAAGAGGGCTTTGGAATGCGGATTATGGACAGTGCATGGGCGCCGGGCGCGCGCTCGCCATTTGCTCCCCTTTCTCCTAGTCTACCTTACATTTACTTTTCTGTGCACTGTGCCCCAAGTTACTCATGCACTCTGCTTTTCTTCTCCCATGATCTCTGCCTTCCTTTCTCCCATGCACTCTCCCATCCTTTCTCCCTTGCTGTCCGTCTTCATTGTTCCCATGCACTCTGCCTTAGTTTTTCCCTCTCACTTTGCTTCCCTTTCCCCCATGCCCTTCACCTTCCTTTTCCCATGTCTGTCTTGCTATCAACCACAATCTCAGCCTTCCTTTCTCCCATGCTTTCTAGCTTCTTTTTCCCTTTCTCCCATACTGTCAGCCTTCCCTTTTTAGGTCTCGCCTGTCGATGCGCATGCGCATCGAGCAAGCGAGACTATAGGGGCTCATCGACTCTTTATCTAACTTGCAAGGAATCGTGGCGATTCCTTGCAGTGCCCGTGACTTTTAAGCTCAATGCGCATGTGCATTGAGCTTAAAAGCGCGTGCACAGCCGCCCGCATTCCTCCGACACCTTTGAAGTGAAGCTTAGCTTCACTTCAAAGGCCCGGCTTCTTCACACCCACATGCCGCTCTGCCCCGCTCCGCCCCCTCCCCTGAGTCATCCTGCCTGCCCTCGACGTTCCCCCCGCCCCCTCCCGCCACACAATGCCGAGAGCTTGGTTTATGGCATTATGGTGTGTCTTGTAGGTACCCCTTAAGCGGTGTATTCTCGTATTATGGCACAAATATAGAGTGTACATTGTGCCCGTCATAACATTAGTCATCATTGATAACAACGAATCCAGCCTTAGAATTCCGAGCTTTGTTTAAAAAGGTAAATCAACGGTCACAAAACGTTCCCCGAGTCCAAACGGCTTGTAACTTTAGCTCACACAAAAAAACACTCTTCCTTTTAACGTCCTACTTTTTCAAAATCTTCTTTAATCATTGACCTTTCATTTATTTAGATATTAAACACATTAATAATAATTGACTGTCGTCGCCGTTCCCCACATGTGGCGTTGCTACTTGCTCTGCGGTCTCCTTTGAAATGTGCGCTTTTCGCGTCCCTCCCGCCGTCTCCTCCCCTGTGAAGTCGGGTGTGTACTTCTGTTTCGCTATCCCTGCTCCGTTATGCGCTGCTGTATTTCTCGGCCTCTTTTCGCGGATTTCCTCCTCGCTTTCTGAAGCCGCTCTCATGTCTGGTCACAGCTGCCCCCTGATGGTCCCTTCGATAATGACATCAACACTGTTTCCAAACACAAGCCCACGCAGGCCCTGGAAGTTTGTTTGGAGACTGGAGGGGGCTCGAGCCGACCTATTCGCTCCATGCCCACTGTACAAACAGATGGGACCCCTGTTAAGGGCGCGGGGGCACCCCAAAGCACACAGAGTCTTTGATTGACACCTACCTAACTACGGAGGAGTGAAATTAGGGAGCTGCTGTGTGTAAACTAATGACGACTGTGGGCGACTGGGCGTGTGCCCGCCACCACGGACGGAGCCTCTTATGGGGTCAAAGGTCAGCTCGCCCACCTTTAAGCACTGGTCGCTCTCATCTCCACCCTCAAACTCGGATTAGCAGTTATGTCCATTCCATCCAACCCACCACCTCTTGCGCTTCCTAGGCTATTATTTCAGCGCGCTACAGTGCTGCAATGATTTCTGGGAATTAATAGTTTCTCGAGCCTCTTTATATTACTTCTTTGAAATGACGAGATTGCAGTACAGCGTTTGTCAAGAGAGAAGCAAAACTACAATTTGGGCTCTTATCGGGGAAGCTGTCTTGTTTGATTTACGTTGGCACTTTTTTTATTTTAATTCGCATGAAGACTTTTAAGATTGCTGTGAAGTTTGGAGATCGGGAGATATTGAGAAATTGTGCAAACAGAACCAACTGGCCAGAATAGATCAGTCCTTTTAATTAAGGATAGAAACCATGTTGACACCGTCTGTGGCGCTTAACAGAAACCCAGGGGGAAACTCCTGCTGACTATTTCTTAAATGTTTTGCAGTGGAATAATCCATGGTGTATTTTTAACAGCTTTAAAGTAGGCTACATTTTCGAAAGAAAGAGCTTAACTTCCGTATTGTAATAAGCCTGATTACAGATGATTTTACACACGCCACTCCATAATCTAAGCTTTTGCTTGACAATTGTTAGGGTGGAATTCTGTACGAATGTAATGTGGAATAATCGTTTCCATTGTTACAGCACTGCAAAAAAACACAAGCGCTTTTTACTTATATACTGGCTTGTTAGCCAACGCCGTGGTTCTTGTTTGTCTACTTCAAAAGGATGGAATGCTAGGCAGGCCCTGTATGGATTTATACCTTTCACCTACAAATATTTGGAGAGAGCGTTTAAACAAACTATCTCGCATGCTATTACCATATGTTTTGGTAAACACACCACTGCAGCAAATTCTTTCAGTTCACTGCTGTGCTTAAAACAAAAACCTTATCATCACCGGAATGCACATAATAAAAGAGGGGCACCTTTTATTATAAGTGTGCACATAGACTTTTTTGTGCTAAGTGCAAATTGCAACTTTTCAATAAATATTTTACTCTGAGTGATAGAAGGGGCTCTGTTAGTAAAAAGCTGTTACGTACTTTAGGATGCAATTTAATCACTTGTTGAGTAACATTTTAAACCCCTCACCCTCCCTCACCCACCCTCACCCTCACTCACCTTCAACACCTCACCCTCACCCACCCTCACTCACCCTCAACGCCTCACCCTCACTCACCCTCAACACCTCACACTCACTCACCCTCACCCTCTCTCACCCTCTACCCTCACTCACCCTCAATACCTCACCCTCACTCTCACTCACCCTCAATACCTCACCCTCACTCACCCTCACACTCACCCTCACACTCACCCTCACACTCACCCTCACTCACCCTCACTCACCCTCACACTCACCCTCACTCACCCTCACTCACCCTCACTCACCCTCACTCACCCTCACTCACCCTCACTCACCCTCACTCACCCTCACTCACCCTCACTCACCCTCACTCACCCTCACTCACCCTCACTCACCCTCACTCACCCTCACTCACCCTCACTCACCCTCACTCACCCTCACTCACCCTCACTCACCCTCACTCACCCTCACTCACCCTCACTCACCCTCACTCACCCTCACTCACCCTCACTCACCCTCACTCACCCTCACTCACCCTCACTCACCCTCACTCACCCTCACTCACCCTCACTCACCCTCACTCACCCTCACTCACCCTCACTCACCCTCACTCACCCTCACTCACCCTCACTCACCCTCACTCACCCTCACTCACCCTCACTCACCCTCACTCACCCTCACTCACCCTCACTCACCCTCACTCACCCTCACTCACCCTCTCACCCTCTCACCCTCACCCACTCACCCTCTCACCCTCACTCACCCTCACCCACTCACCCTCTCACCCTCACCCCCTCACCCTCACTCACCCTCAACCCCTCACCCTCACACAGTGCAATAGGTCTCGGAGCATTTGAGTTAGAGCTTTTAGAAATGTTTATGGCTTTTTTTTTTTAATTCTTTAGCATTGGCTACAGGAAACAAAAATGCTAAAGATTTACAAAAAAACCCATAAACCATTCTAAAAGCACTAACTCTAATGCTGCGAGACCTATTGCATTTCCAATGCTTGTTTAAATTCTGTCTGCCTTACTCTCTCCCATGAACTCTGCCTTCCCTTCTTCCTTGCTCTCTGCTTTCCTTTTTCCCATGTCTGCTTTTCTTTCTCTCATGCTCTGTCTTACTTTTACCCTTGCTCGCTGCCTCCCTTTCTCCCATAACACCTCCTTTCTATTTCCTGTTCCCCAATACACACTGCCTTTTGTTCTGTCTTAAGGTCTACTGTTGCTGCTTTCATGGTCTCTCATCATTTCTTCCATGCAGTAGGGTGTAACTTTCCCCTTAGTCTCTGCCTTCTGTTCCCCCATAAACAGTTTTTAGGTCGTGCCTTCTGCCATAACTTCTCCCAGAATCTGCTGTCCTTTCTCCATTAGTCTATTTGTCTTCCATACAAATATTTTATTTTGCATACACTGTATCCCCATTTAACACATGCCTACCTTCCTTACTCCCGTACAGTCTGTAGTCTTCTCCCATTCAACCAGACTTTCTTTCTCCTATATGCGCAGCCTTCCAGTTTTTTAGTCTCCCTGAATTGGCCTCCTACATGATGCCTCATTTCTTAGACTGTCCTATCTCCCATACACTATACCTCCCTATTTCCCATACAGTATGTGTTCCTTTCTCCCATGCAATATTCTTAACTTTCTCTAACCTAATCACTCTGGGACACCACCACATCACTCTGGGACACCACCACATCACTCTGGGACACCACCACATCACTCTGGGACACCACCACATCACTCTGGGACACCACCACATCACTCTGGGACACCACCACATCACTCTGGGACACCACCACATCACTCTGGGACACCACCACATCACTCTGGGACACCACCACATCACTCTGGGACACCACCACATCACTCTGGGACACCACCACATCACTCTGGGACACCACCACATCACTCTGGGACACCACCACATCACTCTGGGACACCACCACATCACTCTGGGACACCACCACATCACTCTGGGTCACTCTGGGACACCACCACATCACTCGGGGTCACAACAGCACTGTCCTTGCTTGCTACCAACAAGCATTGCCATAGCCAATAGGACTCGCATTAGGAAAGTGTAAGCTGTTGGCTTTGTGAATTACAATGCTATTAATTTATTTATTTTCAAATCCAACACCTATTAAAAAAAAATTGTCATTTACAGTACCAATAGCTCACACTTTCCTAATGCGAGACCTATTGCATTGCAAATGCTTGTTTCAGTGGTCTAGTTTCCAAGAATGCTCTTTCTGAGGGGATAGGTGTGCATTTTTTCTTTCTCTTCTGAACATTTCTCAAAAAAAGTAAAGAATAAAATCTGTAATTGCAAGTACCCAGTGAGTGTTACAAAAAGCATTGCACTGTTGTTTGTTTATATCAAATATCAATATGTGGTTTAACTAAGTGACACGTCTAAAAAGAATAGGCCATGCTTTTATTATTCACTTGCTGGTTTTGTCCGATATTGTAGACAGGTTATTCATGTATTTTACGTTCTTCTGATTCTGAATACTCTAATTGAAGACTACAGTCTACGTTGGAAAAAGGCATGAAAAGTAATATTTGTGGGAATGCATTTTTTTTGGCATACTTGTATAGCGCGAACTCGACCCAAGGTATGGTTTGGAGCGCTTTTCATGAGCACCGTTTACATTACAGATTCAGGCACGGGGTGATTAAGTGATTTAGCCCAGAAACACAGGATGTGGACGCACCCCCGAGGCTCGAACCCTGGTTTCCCAGCTCCAAAGTCGGTAGTCTAGCCCTCAGACCACATCCTCTCCCCTTGCATTTGAAAATGCATTAGAAAACAAATAATATATCGGAATTTCAGTGATATTTTGTGCTGACTTACGCTGCGAAAATAAAATGTTCGAGGCATGTGGGCTGCTGAATTCATATCTATAGCATAGATCGCCGCCTAGTGTTGGGTCCGGATGATTGCACATTGTTGTCCTGGAAGAGTCTTCGAAGTATCACGAGATAGGTGGCTCCTCCCCTGGACTACAGTGCGCATGGGCATCGACTCCATCCTTAGATTGTTTTTTCCCGCCATTGGGTTCGGATGTGATTTTGTTAACTCCTGTTCGGAATCGATATAAAACTTTTTCGAGGCCAAAAGGCCTTCTTCTAACCGTCGGTATTGTTTGCGTTCGGTGCCCGACGTCTTCCAACTCATCGGGTCGGATATCCGGGGGGTCGTGTGACTCTGTCCATCACCACCCCCTTTTGAATCGTTTTGGCCACCACAAGTGTGGAAGGGTATGCTCAGATGTGAGTCCCTTGCTCACTGCACCATCAGGATTCAAGCAAGCCGGGCCGAAGACGGCTGTAATGCCAGAAACCGGTCCCCGGAAGCTTGTTTCCTTTCCAGTAAAGAATTGGCTTGGTAGTTTGGTCTGCCCTGTTCCCATGATGCACTGGGCCAGGGTCAGACTAATTTGCATGTAGCCAGGTTCTGAACTGGGATGGTGCAGTGAGCTAAAAAACTGTGATGGATCAAGCCCTGATCCTTTGACTGGGTAGGAGTGTTCTGCTTAATTCAGATACTCTGTCCATCACCACCCCCTTTTGAATCTCTTCGGGGATCGAGGCCCAGTCGACGCGGCAAGACTTTCGACGGCATGGAACGGAGTCTGTTCAAGAAGTGTCCCGTGTGTGGATCCAAGTACCCACACATCGATGTCCACCCGGTCTGCAACAAATGCCTGTCGCCGGACCACGACGAGGCCAATTGTATGGCCTGTTCCAGGTTTCGTTCAAAGAAAACGATCAAGCTTCGACACGTAGCGCGACTCGAGGCCCGGCGATCGGCTCCGGCACCGGTGGACATCTTCGTAGACACAGAAGCGGACGAGCAACAGGTTCAACTGCAGATTTCACCTCCATCGGTGGTCGTCGAGTCCGACTATTAAGCGGACGCCGAAGGCCAAGACGTGGAGGAAGTCGTCGACGAGGTAGGGGACGACGACGAGGCCTATGGGGCCATGGAAGACAGCTCGGAGGAAGAGCTATACCCCGTTCGTACTCTTACAAAGGCTCAGGTAGAGGGATCGCCACATGGCCTTAGAGTGCAGAAGCGTGGCTCAGTGGTTAGAGGCGGCAGACCCGGAAGCTGAGATCGACCGTGGACCAGGGTTCGATTCCCCGCCTCGGCGGGTCTCGGGCTCAAAATTCCACGGACTCGACAATTCTCGCTCTGGTGCCTACTCAACTCACGGGGTCACACTCTGCGACTCTGGGCAATAGCTTGCTTAATCTCCACTACGGCCCCTCGCGGCGGGATGCCTGGCTTTCACCTTGTGGACACCCTGCCGGGGTTTCTTACAGGGGAATACCAGGACGGGTTCCCTAAGCAAGCGCCGGGACGCTTACGGGCAGCTGTGCGCTTTACAAGTCCAGCACATTTACATTTACATTTACATTTACCCAAGACCTTACACCAAGATCCACGGCCCCGCCTTCCGGCCCGGCTACGGACACTTCAGCGGAGCCGCCATTGTCGAAACCGAAACTGAAACCAACGGTGTCGACAAAGACAAAGATGGCCGAGGCGCCATCGAAACAGAAGACGTCTGCTACCCCATCGACGCCGTCGTCTTCGGAGGCCTCGAAGCCGAAGAAAGCTATCGACCCAGCCAAGGTGCCAAAAGTGGTCAAGGAGCCAAGCTCAGGGAAGGCCGTCGAGCAAGGCAGTCGAGCCGAAATCTAAGCAGGCTGTCGTGACTGCATCGGACAAGGCCGTCAAGGGCGCAGAGCCGAAGTCTGGGATCCCGAAGCCAAAGGTCAAGGCTGCCGATCCGAAGCCGTCGACGTCTGCGGCTGTGGACAAAGATCGTAGCGCACCGGTGAAATATTCTCCTGCGCCTCGATCGGAGAAACAGAAGGCATCGACGCTCGGGTCTTCCCCTGGGGGCGGACCCAGGTCATCGGTCGGGTCGACAAAACCATCCGCTTCCTTTACGAAGCAGGTCTCGGACTCCCTCAAGCGACTTAAGGACAAGGCTTCTGCGTCGGAACCGAAGACACCTTCCGCCCCGAAGCCAGCTGTCCCGACGCAAAAAACTTCGACGCTGATCCTCTTCACGTTACCGCCTAAGGTGGCGCCGAAGGCCTTTGCACCACTGTCGGTGCCCAAAGACTCGGTATTGTCGACTCCAATTCACCCGGCTGGGAGTTTGGAGCATCGACAACACTCTTTAGAGGAACAGTCGGAGCGTTTCATCGATGCCGACACCGGAAAGCTTACGCTTTACAAGAGGAAGATTACAGCATCGAAGCCCTTGGAGTCATTCACAATTCCCCTAAAGCGCAAAAAGCCTGCACCAGACACACCAGTCTTGGTTGAGCCAATGGTTCCACAGACTCTAAGAGGCACAACACCCTCACCCACTTATTCTGATGGAGAGGATGGAGGGGAGCAGGATGAGGAGTACAATTTTCCTACCAACACAGAGCCTGATGAGCAACAGGACTCGTGGGTGGAGGCAGGTGATCAAGGGGATCAGCATGCAGTCCATGACCCTCAGGTGTACAATGTCAAGACTTCTCCCACTGAGGATTCTACGGCATTTCATGCTTTGATTGAGAGGGCAGCTAAAAACCATGATGTTGACATGCATGCTGACCCTGTGGAGGCTGACTTCCTTTTTGACACTTTCTCCACTGCAGAAAAAACTGTCAAGACTCTTCCAATGCTAAAAGGGGTCCTTAGGCATGCTGCGGACATTTTCAAAGAGCCCACAAGGTCAAGGGCTGTTAACCCTAGAATTGAAAAGAAATACAGACCAGCGCCTGGCGATCCAACATACATAAAGGGCCAGTTGCCATTGGACTCTTTGGTGGTCTCTAATGCCCGCAAACGGGCGAACTCGCAAACCACGGGTGAAGCTCCTCCCCCAGACAAAGAGTCAAAAGTGGTGGAGGCATCAGGGAAGAGAGTAGCAGCTCAGGCGGCCAACATCTGGCGTATCTCAAACACACAGGCACTATTGGCTAGATACGACAGGGCACACTATGACACCCTAGAGACCCTGTTGCAACACCTACCAGATCAGTTTAAGGAGGGAGCTGAGATGCTTGTCCAAGAGGGCAAGCTCATTTTCAACGCTGCTATAAAGTGTGCACTAGACGTTGCGGATACAGCAGCAAGGGCAATCAACACTAGCGTGATGTTGAGGCGTCAAGTATGGCTCCGAAACTCAGGGTTCAAGCCAGAGATACAGACTACCATCCTCAACCAGCCGGTGAACCCAGACAAGTTATTTGGTCCAGAGGTGGATACCACCCTGGAAAAAATTAAGAAAGATACTGAGACTGCCAAGTCCATGGGGGCTCTCCAGTCCCAACAGTTTCGAGGGAACACTTTTCGTCGCTCAGGCAATCGAGGTGTTAACAGAGGCCAGATGTCACAGCAGACGCAGTTCAATAAAGGTGGGGCACAATCCTCGTACACCAAGCAGAGTAGAGGAGGATACCGGGGAAACAGCTCCAAGGGCAGAGGCAGAGGCAACAACAGTTAAAGTAAAGTCAAGTCCACATTTGTAAAGCGCACAATCACCCGTAAGGGTCTCTAGGCGCTGGGGGCCGTCGGGAAGATTAAGCGAGCTATTGCCCAGAGTCACATGGTGCTGGGCTAACCTGCCGCCGGAGCCGGGGATCGAACCGTGGTCCCCAGATTCCAGCGTCAGTCGCCCTGGCCGCGGCGCCACACCTCTCCCTACTAACAGTTCCCGCTCCTCTGCCACCAACAAACAGTGACTTCCTGTCACTGCCCCCTGACCATCCAACACCTGTCGGGGGGAGACTCCAGCAGTTCCTGCCAGTCTGGAAGTCCATCACCACAGACAGGTGGGTCAGGAAACTTATCCAGTTCGGCTATTTTTTGGAGCTAACATCCACTCCACCCAACATACCCCCAAAACACCGTCCTATGTCAGCAGAGCATTTGCACTTATTGTAGCAGGAGGTTCTTGCAATGCTGCAAAAAGGCGCAATAGAGCTCGTGCCGGTGGAGGAAGAAGGCACAGGGGTGTATTCCCTGTACTTCTTAATCCCAAAAAAGGACGGGTCACTCGGACCTATTCTAGACCTACGGCCCCTGAACCAGTACATTCTCTCAGAACACTTCCATATGCTAACACTGCAGCAGGTTCTTCCATTGCTAAACCAGGGAGACTTCCTCACAACCTTAGACCTCAAGGATGCTTACTTTCACATCCCGCTCCATCCTTCCCACAGGAAATACCTCCGGTTCACCATCCAGAACAGGCATTACCAATTCAAGGTCCTTCCTTTCGGAGTGACCACAGCCCCCAGAGTGTTCACGAAATGTCTGGCGACAGTGGTGGCGCACCTCAGGAGACAGAACGTCCATGTCTACCCTTATCTGGACAACTGGCTGGTCCAGGCAAAGTCAGCCCAGCAGTGCGCAGCCGACATGTCCCACACCATTCACCTTCACAGTTTGGGGTTTTCACTAAACTATCCGAAGTCGCACCTTCAGCCAGCCCATGTGCGGCAGTATTTGGGCGCGACGATAGACACTCTGGCGGCCACAGCTCAGCCAAACGCAGTGAGGATAGGCAACATCCAGTCGCTCATCCAAAAATTCAGACCACAACACTCACTTCCTGCGAGAGTGTTCATGCAGTTGATAGGCATGATGGCCTCCTGCATCTTCATCGTCCCGCACGCACGGTTGCATATGCGTCCGCTCCAGGAATGCTTGGCACATCAGTGGACTCAGGCTCAAGGACAGTTGAAAGACCTAGTGTTGGTGACCGTCGGGCATACGACTCTCTGCATTGGTGGAATCCACACAACCTTTGCAAGGGCCGACCGTTCCAAGAGCCTGTGCCACAGATTATCCTGACGACGGACGCATCTCTCCAGGGATGGGGAGCTCATGTGCTCCACTACACGGTGCAGGGACTATGGACGACGCAGCAAAAGAAGATGCACATCAACTACCTAGAACTGATGGCAATCTTCATGGCACTCAAATCCTTCAAAGTACATCTGTGCAACAAAGTCGTGTTGATCCGGACGGACAACATGACAGCCATGTACTACATCCAAAAGCAGGGAGGTACACACTCTCCACAGTTGTCTCATCTGGCTCAGAGCATGTGGAAGTGGGCCATTCAGAGGAACATCTTCCTCATGGCGGAACACCTCCCGGGCAAAGACAATCAGATGGCGGATCTGCTCAGCAGGTACAGCCACCAGATGCACGAGTGGGAGATACACCCATCAGTACTCCACCCGTACTTCCAGCAGTGGGGTCATCCAGAGATAGACCTGTTTGCCACAAGGGAAAACGCAAAATGCCAAAGCTTTGCCGCCAGGTTCCCTCACCCACTGGTCAGGCAGATTTGCGTACGCTTTTCCCCCAGCACCTCTCATACCGCTGGTGGCAAGAAAGCTAAAGCAGCACTCGATGACACTCTTAAGGTGTCCTTTAACCTCAAACAGTAGACAAAACTTCGCCTATGAACCTACGAGAGAAAAGAATAGCTATTTGTTCTCCTTGGAGGGGCCCGAGAACCAAAGACTGCATTCTAGGTATATCTTTGGTAATCTAGTGGATTTCCTGAAGGAGACATATGTCGCAGCCAGACTGGTCTAAAAGTGAAAGTACAGCTGCCCGTTTGAGAAGATTATTTAGGCCCCAGACATTAAAGCTAAGAACCAAGAGATTTTGGAATGTGAGGTAAGAAAAGGGAAGACTGTGTGTTGGTCCAGACCCTTTGGATAGGATGCAGCAGCTCTGGCAGGCATCAGTTGCGAAGGGGTGCCCAGGAAACAGACGGGAGAGAGCACAAAGGAGAGTCCGCGCAGAGGAGCAAAAAAAGGGGAAAAAACATGAGCAATAGCATCAGAACAGACTGTACAAAATGCCAACATGACAGCGACCTAAGTCTGTCGTGAAAATATTGAAATCGGGAAACATGAGCCAGGAGTAAAAGTAGATAGTCGGTTGTGAACCAATGGGAAAGCATCAGTCCAGTGAGAGAGAGGTCTTGGAGCTGACCTATCCTTGAGACGTTCCACTCTCCATCCCCGTCCCCATAGTACCCCTCTGCCTCGAAGAACAAAGATGTAGTGAAGGAGTTCCCTTGACTTCAGGGCACCTCTGGCTGCTCGGTGTCCCCAGATAGTGTCTTAAGTACTGATTGTTTCTCTTTGGCCCTTGGTACGTTGCCATTGGGATCTCTTATTCAACTTGCATTCTTGAGGGCTATTGTCGCGGTCCTTTGTAGCGGGATCTGTAATGCCAGAAATATTGCAGGCCTCCTTAAGTGATCTTAGTTGGAGCAATTTTCCAACGAGGCATAATACGATCTGTAAAGATTGATCTCAGTAGTATGATATCCCAGTTTCACATACGTCTACAGTGAGGGGTCGGAAGTCTTTGAGTTTCTGAAGGGTTATCACTGACAAGTTTTGATATAACCCAGAATTGAATTGGGTGGATCTCCAAAGCCTTGCGAAGAATGCTTTCACTTGAAAGTCATGGACTGTTAAAGGGGCGTCTGGCGCAGGAGTAATGGAGTCAGAAGCTTTGAGAAGTGCTTTTAAAGAGGGCTTTATTTTTAGATAAGCTTTTCGTTTTCCGCTGGTTATTCTTTCTCTTGCAAAGGCTGCAGGGTCCGTCTTGTTATACTTCGGGGACGCCAGGCTGAGAAATGTCCGGTACCAGGTGGAACGCTCCGGTCAGTCCGAACCCAAAAGCAAGAAAAAATACAAGGGCAGAAATTAGGAGGTTTGTTCGGGACGTTGCTAATGCGAGGGACCGGGGAGTGAGGAAAACAGAGTGCTCGAGTGTTATACACAGCTGACTCTACTGTGCTCAAGTGCTCGTGAGAGGGAAAAGGGTGTGCGGAGACTGTACAGGTACTTTACACTATTTACAGGCGTGATTCGGCAAGGCAGACTGGTTACTCCGACCCACCCAACCCGCAACCTTGCCCAGTACCTGTTCGAGCCACGCTCCTCCCGTGGGAGCGTGGCGGGGCGGCTCGTGAGGACGTTGGCCTCCTGGCGTGATGTTACTGGCTCGGTAGTCTGGAGCCTGGTCCGTCCCGTCTTCCTCCGCTCTCTTCGGTCGCTCGATTCTCCTTCTGTCGCACTCTCCGTCTTCTTCCTCCTGGGAAACGCCGTCCCTCCATTTCCTGGTTCCTCCTTCTTTTGACGTACCTGCCGCGATGACGCTCAAGAGGGGAGGAGTCTCTTTCTCCGGGAGTCCCCAGTTAAAGGTACCATGTCTGTTTTCCTCTTCGTGTCTCCATAGGGACTCCGTGTCTTCTTGCCACTCGTTGGGGAGATAAGGGTTGTCCTGCTGATAAGAGGAGACAGAAGCGGGTGAGAGGGGGGTAGCTGTCCACCAGTCTGTTATCGTGTCTGGTTCCTCCGTTGACCCTCTGTCCCTTCTACATGGACTCATGTCAAAATGTCAGCGGGGGTGATGGGCACCGTTTTCCGGTTTCAATGGACCCATGCAATGACCATGATCAAGTTTTAGGTCTGTGTCCTTTGAGAGTCTCAGTATATGTCTAAAAAGGGCCCCCACATCTCTAAGGTCAGATTCAACTGCGTGAGTCGGGACTCCTCTGATACGCACAATGTTCAGCCGAGAGCGTTTTTATAAATCCTCAGCGTAAGCTTTTAGCTCAACGTACTGTTCCTTCAGACAGAACTTCTTCTTGTGGCCATTCAACTTTTGTCTCGTCCGGTTTTTGCAGTCTTCCATAGCTGACACCTTGTCACCAACTTTCTCCAGGTCGCGAGGAACCTCTTGCAGATCCATGGAGAGGTCCTTCTTCACCCCCTCCCAAGTAATTGCGGAGAGATGCGAAGAGTGCCTCCAAAAAGGACCTCGTCACTGGCTCCTTCCGGTCTTCTGGTTCATACAGGTGGTCTGAATCGAGTGTGGGTGGTTTTACTGCCCGCAGTCCCTTAAGGTTTTGTTAGTATATCTTTAAGAGTGGTATTTTTTTGACCTGGCCACAGATATAATGGGGGATCCACTATATGGCTTAGTTTGAGGGAGGGCGTCCTGCAGCAACACACCGGTGACCAAGATGTCCCTGTCAGTAAACTAGGAGAGCCGTCAACCCCATGGGTATGGAGCAGGGAGTGAGAAGGAGGCTCTGCGCTGACCCGTAAACCCCGTAAAGCGTTGGACCAGGTTGTGAAGTTGCTAGCAGTTTTCTGGGTTTCCGCTGCCAGACTTGCAATCTATGGCCAGCTGGACCCTTAGTGCTGCGAGTAAAGAGCCAGTCCGATTAGACGCCAGGAGAGGCAGAGAACCAGGTGCGAGTACTATGTGAGAAGCAAGGGTGAACCCAGTATGGGGAGTAAGCAGTAGTCCAATGCTGTGCTTCTGTGCAGGGTGCCGAAGTGCTGTCCACAGATCCCAACCCAGAGACTCATGCCCAGAGATTGGCAAGCGATGCTATTGGAGTCCAGGGACAGGCAGGCTAGCATCCGTTGCAGGGGAGTCAAAGGTTTTTAAGTTGCCAACTGTAGCGTCCCCGGGTGAGTTGGGGGGTATGCGGCCCTGGTCTCTGAGTCATGGTGAGAGAGAATGGGGCAGTGGCAGCCATCACACTCTCCACCCAGTATGGGAAGCTGGAGAGCTCTGTATCTTCTTCAGTGGTGGATAGTTGAACTTGCCAAGGGTCTGCAATCAGTGCTCGGCCGGAGGTACATCTTGCTAAGGGAAAAGGAGTCAGTCGGGCGGTCTACATATCAGCCAAGGGCTGTGCAGGGGGCCCCAGGGGCTGTTTATGCCATCACACAAGCAGGGATCGGCCAACATTCACCACCCTTCTTTGGCGAACGCCATCTTGCCAACAACAAGGGTCACTCGGTCTCCCAGGCCGCAGTCACCGATGTAGAGTTTGGGTTGCAACAGGGATGGGTTGGAATATTCAGGTACAAGGGCAGAGACAGATGCACTAAAGAAATCGATGGAGCCAGGTAAAACAGGTAGGAAGGGCGCTTTATTGCACTAAAGAATCAGCTGGGACGTAGAGACTGGATAAAGCGCCTCAATGGTCCACCATCTTGCCCACGCCCATCCCCAGTATTTTTAAAGTATTGGGCATTTCTGTTCACTATAATGGAGAAACACCTTGGTGCATGTGTTCGGGTATATATTTGAATTGAATCTCTGAGCTATTCCTCATGCTAGTACACCGATCTACACCCACCAAGCCCTCAAAAATGAATGTACCCTAATCCTGTGTTTCAGTCGAGGAGGAGTGACTCTTTGCATGCCAAATATCTGATGGCATTGTTGAATGGCATTGACGAACATAGTTCTTATCCAATGAATGACATTATTTTAAAGTGAGTCTTCATCTCCTCTGGCATGCAAAGGTAATTTTGGGACCTTAGTCATATACACCTCCTTCTTCCCACCCATCATCTTGCCTGATGATGAACCTAAACTATACTGAGCTGTTGCTGCTTCATTTCAAGTTTTGTGTCTGTAGGAGTGATGCAACCTGCTCCCCTTAAAGGGGCCCCATACAACAATGATTAGAGGGGCAAAGTTATCATGTTATCTTCTAGAATCTGAAATGCTACTACTTTTGGAATTTCTAGTTTCTGCCCTACGTGCACCCCCTCTACCTTGTAGTGTCCCTATGTCTTAATAGATCATGATTTCCGATGAAAGGACTATCTTCTGCCGTCTGTCCTTAAAATAATGCCTGTTTCCTTTTGCCTTATGTCTCTGATATCCCTCTCACCCCAGACTCATAAGTTACTCAACTTACTTGGTTAGGCGGAGAAGTACATTTTCCTAATGCAAATGGGACTGTAGCAAATATAAGTGGTCATCCTGACCTCCTAACTAGTTCGTCTCTTCTTCCAAGTCATTGTAATTAATAATGCTTTCATTTCTGATAACCCTAACATCCAGCTTGGAAGCCTCTAATGAGGTATATCTATTTTGACAAATTATTTTGGATTCAGTGTGTATGGGCATTTTTTTTTGTGGGGAGGGCGTTACATGTAGTTGCTTGTTATCAAAAGATGTTATGTGTCTTTTAATTGGGCCAGTGGAACTACCATTCACCGGCTATGTAACATTAACTGCATGTATTGTCTTAATGCTATATTTCCTAATGGCTTGTTTGCCACGTCTCTAGTTATTATTTTTTTGAGGTAGGTACGGCAAAGGGGTTTATCGGTTCTCTGCGCGCTGAAGATAGACTCTACTTCTTCCATCAAAACATTTATGGTATTTGAAGTACTGTTTTTGGAAGTGTTTCCCAGTTTTCTTGCTTTTTGCAGCCCCCTGCAGGCTCTTGATTTCCTTCCTTCTAGCCATTGTTACAAGTACCGACTATCTAGGTCAGAATTAATGTTCTATTGGCCTCAAAGCAAGCCAGACCAATAGACTACAGTGAAAGCAAATAGAAGGAGTAAAAACATAGCAGACCTGGGTTCATTGACATAGGTAAGGGGGGGCATTGACCTGCCCTGCCTCTTTCTGACTCTGACTGACAAAGACGTGTCTTCCCCGGGCCTGAGCTTTGCGCAGATGCGTCTTGCGCAGCAGGAGTAATGAGGCCTAGAAATAGGGCCAACAAGGGGCAAGGCTGTTCTCTCCTGGAGGCGATTATGGACCTTGTAGTCCACCTCCTTGTCTGCCACTCAGCTGTTTTCCTCCTTTGCAGCGATGTGACTCCATAGTCTATAGTTAACCAATAGATGCCACCTCCAAGGTTGGTTCTAAATTTGATACTATCCACCCTAAAGTTGGTGAGTTCTTGCATGTATGAGAGTTCTGCTCTTCTCACACACTCAAGTATACCTAGGCTGTCCGGTTTTAGGTTTAAATCTATAATAACTGATAAAACCCCACTGAAAGGAAAATAGCCCTCACCACTGTAAACCTATAAACACTGAAAGAACACCTTTGCAACCACAAACTAAATGCCATTTAAAGAAAGAAAAAGGTGAGTGAATGAGTCATTTCTAGTTCTTCCTGAAGGAGTCAATACAATGTTACTTTGTTACATAAGACAGCAGCAAGAAAGACTAGTCTAACATTCTGCTTGAGTTTTGTTTAGGGATGTCACTAGAATATTGTGTTCGAGGCATATGGGCTGCAGATGGTACATTTATGAATAGATCACCATCTGGTGTTGGGCTCGGATGATTGCACTTGTTTTTCTCTTGGAGAAGTCTTTGTCGTCACGAGATCGATGACTCCTCCTCTGGGTGCTAGTGCGCATGGGCATCGGCTCCATCCTTAGATTGTTTTTTTCCGCCATCTGGTTCGGATGAGGATCGAAGCGCTCCGGATCGACTTCGACAAAGAGTTATAGTCGGCGCGTATTCCCTTTCCAATTCGACGGTATTGTTATCGAACGCGGCTACACTTCCATTTCGACGCGTTTCGACGTCAACAACAAGATTTCCAACTGCTACGTCGACGAGACCAAGAGGCCCATCTCGACGTAGTCCAGCCTGGAGTCCATGGAAAGGACTCCATTCAAAAAATGTCCGTGTGGTGCTAAGTTTCCACACAAGGACCTACACGAGGTGTGCAACCTCTGCTTGTCCCCTGAACACGAATCCAGGGACTGTGAAGCCTGCGCGGCATTCTCCTCCAAGTCGACGATTAGAAACCGTTGAGCCCGAAGACACGAGGTATCGAGAATGCAGTCGCAGACAATCCCGGAGCTGTTCGAGGACCAGCACCCCGAAGAGGAGGAAGAAGAGGAGGACGAGGCAGGGTCAGAAGCGGACTAGTCCGACGTCGAGGAAATCGACGTTCATCAAACCGTGAGTGACGACGTCCCTTTACCAAAGAACAGACCCCGCACGGTGTCAACCCCGCCTTCGAGCCCGGCCAGACAACCGAAAAAGTTTCAGACGCCCCGCCTTCGGGCCCGGCAACGAAACCGAAACCGAAACACTCGGTCTCCCACCATGGTGGATCCGAAAAACGGCCCACCTCGACATCGACACCGAAGCTCCATACAAAGGAAAGCTCGAAGTTGAAACAGTCCATGTCGAAACCGAAACATGCTTCGACGTCGAAGACAACCTCGACACCGAAGACATCCTCGACACCGAAAACATCGGAT
The DNA here is from genome assembly GCF_964261635.1 of Lissotriton helveticus. NCBI lineage: Eukaryota > Metazoa > Chordata > Amphibia > Caudata > Salamandridae > Lissotriton > Lissotriton helveticus. Next base: position 1,465,276,600 of record NC_136057.1, read on the forward strand.
CCGAATAAACTTTCGGTGCCGAAAACACAAATGGACAGTCAGAAGAAAAAGCACCTTTCGGAACCAAAAACTGCGGTACCGACACAGGAGCATCAAACCGATCCTAAACAAAAGACTCTGTTTATCGATCCACAAACTGGCAAGGTAGTGACAGAACTACCTAAAAAGAGGAAGAATGAACAGTTGGACGACAAAACTCCTCCTCCTAAGAAGAGAACAATGGGGACGAATACAACTCCTCCCCTTTCTCCACAACCTAGAGACACACCATCTTCTCCTCTTCCTCACAATAGGCCAACTACTCCTTTCACACCACGCTCATCTACACCTATAACAGACGTAGAAAGTGACACCGGAGAGGGAGAACATCCTAGGGATGAAGAAGACACGATCCCAGAGGATGCAGACCCATGGGAAGATTATAATGTAGGGTCAGATAATAACGACCCTGAACTGTATCCCTCAAAACCTTCACCACCTGATGATAATACAGGTTTTGCACAACTAATTAATAGGGCAGCAAAATACCACAAGGTAGAGCTACATGCAGAACCTCAAATAGAGGATTTCCTGTTAGAAACACTACCTGCTGCACAAAGAACATCAGGAACACTACCAATGCTTAAGGGTCTCCTCAATCACACATCAGAAATATTCAAAGACCCGGTGAGGGCTAGGGTATTAAACCCAAGAATTGATAAAAAATATAAGGCAGCTCCAAAAGACCCAATATTTATCAAGGGACAAATTCCTCTAGACTCACTAGTGGTCACAAACGCTCGTAAGAGAGCAAACTCTTTAACTACAGGAGAAGCTCCACCTCCTGACAAAGAGTCTAAGCTAATAGATGCCTCCGGCAAGAGAGTAGCATCACAAGCGGCAAACAGCTGGCGCATAGCTAATACGCAAGCACTACTTGCACGGTATGACAGAGCTCATTATGATGAATTAGAAAAACTCATCACGCATCTCCCTAAAGAACATCAAAAGAAGGCAGGTCAACTCATACAAGAGGGAAAGATAATAACTAATACTTCCATGAAGTGCGCCCTAGACACAGCAGACACTGCAGCAAGATCCATAAACACAAGCATCATGCTAAGGAGACATGCATGGCTCAGATTTTCAGGGTTCAAACAAGAGGTACAAACATCATTATTGAACCAACCTTTTGATGAGAACACTTTTCGGCTCAGGGACAGATGAGGCCTTAGAAAAAATGAAAAAAGATACGGAAACGGCTAAATCAATGGGAGCATTGCAACAGCAAACCCAAAGAGGTTCCTTTCGTAGGTCCACCTACAGAGGAGGATCCAAAAATACAGGTACAAGCCAGCAACCAACCTCGTTTACACCAACATCACCCAGAGGTAATTCTAGAGGCAGTTACAGAGGTAACAACAACAAGGGTAGAGGTCGCGGAAACAACAACAACCACAACTCTCCAACCCCAAAGCAGTGACTTCATACAGCTCCCCCCAGACCATATAACACCGGTCGGGGGACGCCTATCACAGTTCCTACCTGTCTGGGAAAACATCACATCAGACAGGTGGGTGAGACAAATTATCCAACATGGTTACTGCCTGGAACTCACAGCTACCCCACCAAACATTCCCCCCAAACAGCGTCCAATGAGACAAGATCACCTAACACTGTTAAAACAAGAAGTACTATCCCTGCTAGAAAAGCATGCCATAGAGAAGGTTCCACAACACCAACAAGGAACAGGAGTATACTCCCTATACTTCCTGATCCCCAACAAAGACGGGTCTCTAAGGCCAATACTAGAACTAAGACCTCTCAATGCATACATAAATTCGGAACATTTCCACATGGTCACGCTCCAACAAGTACTTCCTTTACTGAAGAAAGGGGACTTTCTTTCTACACTGGATCTAAAAGACGCTTACTTTCATATCCCTATTCACAAAGCCCACTGGAAATACCTCAGGTTTGTGGTAGAAGGACAACATTATCAGTTCAAAGTCCTTCCGTTTGGTGTCACAACGGCACCAAGGGTGTTCACAAAATGCCTAGCAGTGGTCGCAGCTCACCTAAGAAGACAACAAATACATGTCTTCCCCTACTTGGATGACTGGCTAATAAAGGCCAAGTCACAAGAAGAATGTCTTCAGAACACACAAAAGACAATTCAGCTACTGCACCAGCTAGGGTTTACGGTGAACTACACAAAGTCACACCTGCAACCAAGCAAGGTTCAACAATATCTAGGGGCTACTATAGACACAGAAAAAGCCAAAGTATACCCCAATCCAGTCAGGATCCAAACAATGCTTAGTCATTCAAAGATTCCAACCACAACACTCACTAACAGCGCGAGTGTTCATGCAGCTATTAGGGATGATGTCATCCTGCATACTGCTAATACCATATGCCAAACTACAGATGCGTCCGCTACAAGAATGCTTAGCGACACAGTGGAATCAGGCTCAAGGACAGATTACAGATCTGGTGTTGGTAGACGACCGCACACACCGCTCTCTGAAGTGGTGGAACACAACAAACATTGCCAAGGGGCGGTCGTTCCTAGAACCAATTCCACAGGTGATAATAACAGCGGATGCATCGCTCACCGGATGGGGAGCGCATATGGAGAAATATACAGTACAGGGAAGATGGAGTGTGCAGGAAAAAAGACTGCACATCAATTATCTAGAACTACTAGCAGTGTTTCTAGCATTGAAAGCCTTTCAAATGCATGTTATCAACAAAGCAGTCCTGATCAGAACAGACAACATGACAGCAATGTATTATATTCAAAAACAGGGGGGACGCACTCTCTCCAACTATCCAGACTAGCGCAGGAAATCTGGAGATGGGCCATTCCTCAAAACATCTGTCTATTAGCCGAACACCTACCAGGAGTTCAAAATCAGATAGCAGACATCCTAAGCAGACAGTCGGAACAAATACACGAATGGGAACTGCACCACCAAATACTGCAACCATTCTTCCAAAGATGGGGACAACCAGAGATAGATCTCTTTGCCACTCATCAGAACGCAAAATGCCAAAGCTTCGCATCCAGGTACCCACACCACCTGTCGCAGGGCAATGCGTTATGGATAAATTGGTCCAACAAATTTGCATACGCTTTTCCCCCTCTCCCACTAATCCCATTAGTGGTCCGAAAGCTGCAACAACACTCAATGACCATGATACTAGTAGCACCCACGTGGGCACGACAGCCGTGGTTCACCACGCTCCTGCAACTCTCACAGGTGCCACACCAAAAGCTAAGAATTTTACCCATGCACCTTACACAGAACCATGGAGAAATAATGCACCCAGATCCCAAACAACTGAACCTAGCGATCTGGCTCCTGAAATCCTAGAATTTGGATACTTAGATCTACCCCCAAATTGTATGGAGATCATTAAACAGGCAAGACGTCCCACCACCAGAGCATGCTACGCAGCTAAGTGGAAAAGGTTTGCTGTATATTGTACCAGTAATAACATCAACCCTCTGGACGTATCAACAAAAGAGATTATTTGCTATTTACTACACTTACAGCAATGTAATCTTGCGTACACATCTATCAGAGTACATCTAGCAGCTATAGCAGTGTACCTACAAAACAGGCAACACCTATCCCTGTTTAGAGTGCCAGCAATCAAAGCCTTCATGGAAGGCATTAAAAGAGTCATTCCACCAAGATTACCACCTTCCCCGGTCTGGAACCTCAACGTAGTACTCACCAGACTAATGGGACCACCTTTCGAACCTATGCATAGGTGTGAAATACAATTCCTTACATGGAAGGTGGCCTTCCTTATAGCCATTACCTCCCTCAGGAGAGTAAGCGAATTACAGGCATTGACATTACAAGAACCATTCCTACAGTTACACCAGAATAAAGTGGTTCTTAGAACAAACCCAAAGTTCTTGCCTAAAGTAATTTCAGCATTTCACATCAATCAACCAGTGGAACTACCAGTCTTTTTCCCAAAACCACAGACGGTAGCAGAAAGGGCCCTACACACATTAGATGTCAAAAGGGCAATATTGTACTACATTGAAAGGACACAAAATTTCAGGAAAACTAAACAACTATTTGTAGTGTTTTCCCCAACACATTGGGGCAACCCTATCTCTAAAGCAGGCATCGCCAGATGGATTGTAAAATGTATACAAATATGTTACATAAAAGCAAAGAGAACATTAGCTGTTCCTCCTAGAGCTCATTCTACACGTAAGCTAGGAGCATCTATGGCATTCTTAGGAAACATTCCCCTAGATGACATATGCAGAGCAGCAACTTGGTCTACACCACATACCTTCACAAAACACTACTGTGTTGATGTGCAGGCTACACAACAAGCCAGAGTGGGCCAAGCTGTATTAAAAACTTTATTTCAAACGGTTGCGACAGACACGGGTGACCACCGCTAGGGAGGTAACTGCTGTATAATCTATTCATAAATGTACCATCTGCAGCCCATATGCCTCGAACGGAATATGCTACTTACCAGTATGCATCTGTTCTTCCTCCCCGGAAACCTGTGTCTGTCCCAACATTATCTTATTTAGATACACTTACATGGGCATCTCTTTCTGTATTCTATTACACTACTCCATCTAACCCTACTATGGCAAAACAATCTAAGGATGGAGCCGATGCCCATGCGCACTAGCACCCAGAGGAGGAGTCATCGATCTCGTGACGACAAAGACTTCTCCAAGAGAAAAACAAGTGCAATCATCCGAGCCCAACACCAGATGGAGATCTATTCATAAATGTACCACTCTGCAGCCCTCTATGCCAAGAACAGATGCATACTGGTAAGTAGCATATTCCTTATTCTTCCTTTTGTTTTTTCCATTTTGTGGTCTTTGGTCTAATGATGCAGGGTTTAGAAGCATGTTTCAGGTCTCATTTAATTGTTTTATGAACTGTAGAGAATCGGGAAATACATTTGATTCTTTCACTGTTAAGTAAAATGGCTGGTTTCATACGAATCTTTCCCAATATGTACCTTCACATTTACCCACAGACCAAGAATGGGTGAAGTCCTTTAATATATCAGCCCCTTTTCTAGCGAGTCATTATTGATAGTAAGGGAATTGCCAAATACCCTAGGCTTTAAACATTCAATGCAAGGTGTAGTGACAGGTGTATGTGAAAAAAGTACTATCACCAAGCATCTCGGATAGTTGGAAAAACATGATACCAGATGTTTGGAAAACATGGAACACAGTATCACTTGGAATGCTGCTGCTAAACGTTCTTACGAAGTTCAACAAAGATTTGAGGATAGTGTTTATATTTGCAGTAATTCAGCTACGTATACGAAATAGTTGTGTAATGACCTGTCAAAATCAATACCTGAGCTGAAGTGCTTCCCTGTAAGAGATCCTTGCCATTTGCAAGACTGTATACTCAAAGCATCTTTACAATCTTCAGAGTTAATGAAAAATGCTATTGACTTTATAGTCCATTCTGGTGCACTGTTTCATTATGCGCGGTAACTAAAATACAAATATTTCTCATTTTGTGCTTTGTGTGGCATCCATGAAAGAGTAATCCCAACTGTATCATTTAGCGGTGATTCTCAGTCCTAGAGGCCGTGAATGCTACATTATCCATGTGGAGACAGTTTACAGAATTTATGCTTAATGTTGATGCCAAAAGTCAAGAAATATGAGGATCTTTGGTCGCATATTTATACTGATGTGAAAGGAAGTACAGTCTACTGCATTCTTTGATTTTTATAGGAAAACATGATTGCTGTAAGGAACATAATAAAAACACTAGAGTCTGAAAACACCCTTGTCTACCAAGTGTTCAGTGCAATTAGTGCAGATGGAAAAATCTCCTTGTGACTTGGCTAGGCGACACTTAGTGACTTTGGCACTGCAACATGTTCCAAGTTAGAATTCTTGCCACTTGGTAAGCCGAGAAATGTTGAGGAGAAATTCAGGAAATTTCATTTTACTGTGTATGAGAAATGGTTGGCAATGATGAATAGAAATGTCCCTTCACCAACCATGGCATTTGAAGTCAATGAAGCCTCATTGAGGTACTCTGTACAAGTTCTAGATCTTTTCCGTAAATGGGAATTTTGTCCGGACATTGTAAAGAACTGCTTAATTTTTTACCACTTCAATAGCTGAGGGCATATGCGTCCAGATCAACGCATATTTTGCAGAACCTGTCCCAGAGAATCGCAATCTTCAGGTGCACCAGTATTGGCATGGAAAGCTATGTCAGTGACCAGAGTTAGCAAATTGTGTACTGGCTGTTCTGGTATTGCCTGTCTCAAGTGCCAATGTTGAGATGGCCTTTTCACAGATAAATACATGAGAAGGAAAGAGCGAGTGTGCATGACCAAAGACTCACTAAAGAAGTATTGTATGGTGCACTACGATAAGTTTGATTTCGAAAAATATATCTGAACCTCATACACTCTGTATGCACACTGTCTATACACATGTACTGTCAGTGCAGAAAGCAATAGTAAAAGCAAAAGTTCCATAAACACTGGAAAAACACTGTTCCTGTTCTTAATTGTGCGAACATTTGTAACCACTGAAACACTGTTTTTCAAGGTTTTGAAAACACTGAGAAAACCCCCCAGAATTTATCAAAAATGGAAACTGAAAACAGGAAAGCCTAAGTATACCCTATGCTTATCTGCAGTGGTAATAGGCACACCAAACTTCTACCTCATCTTTTCAGGTCTCATGCACTCCAGTCAACGAGTCCCATACGTTCCATACTGATAATGCCTTCTCCTTCTAATATCCTTTGTGTTGCTGCCGTCCTGACAAATTTGATTTTTGGTTATTTATACTGTTTGTTTTAAGGGTTGCCCTTTGGATCTGAAGAGTGTTTTGGAATGACTTAAAATTCCTCATGTAGCAGTAAAGGCCGTTTATTCCATAGTGCCAGGGGACATTTGAAAAGGCTCTGAATGCAGTTAAATCACATTTCATTTCAAGAAAGTAGGAATTGTTCAGCTGTCTTTAATATTCATGGAGAACACTGGCAATCAAGCTTTTTAAACAGTGGGACAGGTTTTAGATTGTCAGGCATTTGTGAACTAAGCAAACATGTTGAACGCAATCCTCTAAATAAGTAGTTAGGGCAGAGAAGCCTGGGCAGGAGAGACGTAATCAAACGTGGAAGGGTCCTTTGGGACCCATCGTTAACAGTGCAAGAGTGCCAACGTCCGAAGTGGACTGACCAGTTGCTCCCTGCTGGGTATGTTATGATGGGCAGAATCTAAATGTGAATGACCATTGAGCAGCCGGATTTATCAAAACGGCTGACCAAAAGCTATTCTATTTATATATGTATCTTTTATAACAAATGTATTTGGTTATGTGAGGCAGTTTGGCTGCTGGGTGCGAACTGAGGGGTATGTGTCTTTCCTTTTGCTACCCGCCTGTGGTTGAGGTTTCGATCTCTGCATCTGGTATTTTTAAATAGTTGAAGCCTTCTCGTGCAAAGTTTGCCAGCCCTTCTTCGTGGTGCTGTGCAGATATCGAACACCATGTACGTTGTATACGATGTGTGTTCTTCTTATTCCTGTTCTATTTCAACTTGTTGAAGGCATCTCCATTTGAGAAACGCTAAAATATCTGCTTCCCTACAGCTTAAATTTGCACCTGCTAGTATTGAAAGACCTGGCCTTTTGTATGACAGCCCCATTCTCGAGTCTCTTGGTTGTCCGTACTCGGTTATGGTGAACACAATGTAAAATGTATTCTGAGGCATCTTTATACTCTTAAGACTGTATTGGGTGGGCTAGCCTTGCAGGCACAGAATGAATTAGCTGTCAGTGCCTGTGCAAATTAATTTGGGTCTATTGAAAAATCACTTTGAGGATGGGCATTCTGAGAACACCACTACCGTGCCCGTATACCATGGGCGCACACATTCTACCTACCTTTTGTGATTGCCTCGTCTGTTTGATAATGCCCATAGACCAGTAGTGTGTTGATGAAACCCTTGCAGAAACAACCAGACCTAGTATTTGCCATATTTTAATGCGAGCCTCCCTTACTTTATGCGGCATAGTTGAGGCTTCCAGGACTCCCTTTAAAGCTAGTCTTATGTAAACCGCAAACAAAGGCTTTGTCTAGAATAAACCTGCCTGAAACCTGCCCGTGTGGAGCAGCTTGGGGCACTCGCTGCCATTTAGGGGCTCTCGGAGCTGGGTATTATCAAAGTCTGGGTGTTTTGATGCTCCCTTATCTTTCAGCTTGTTAATTACCCTTCTTTTGATCTTCCTTGAGTTTCCATTCCCAGTGTTTCACACCAAGTGAATGAGCTGTAGAGACTTGTTTTAAGGTTGCGATTGCCCATTGTAAAGCGTCCAATAGTCTATTCCTGTATTGTTCAACTGGGCATCAGCTCTTCAATGAAGTAAGCCCCTGTATTTGCTCAAAGGGGCTCTAAATAGCTACTGTTTTGTGTTGAGACTATTGCTGTTATAATGAACCACGCTCCATTGCCAGTATTTGCTGCAAAAAGACTGCTCAACATTTTGATAGGCATTTCGTTTTGCTGTAGTGGGAACACCGGCCCCGGTTTTAAAGAGTGAAAGTATTGTAAGGGGGAGGAGAGTTTGCAATATGAATCCATTTAATTTTTTTTAATTTCTTTTATTTTTATTTTCGGAAAGCTAGGCTACAGAGGGAATCCCATTGTCACCTGGACCCATGTGAGATGCTTTCAAACTCTCTGCCAAAGCAAATGGGTCTTTTGCTGCCCATTAAGCTTCACAGTTATGGATTTGTATCATGAAAAAGCTGGTAAGTAATCATTGCCTTCTCTTTTCAGCTAGTAAGATCGATGAGTGGAGAAGTGTGGCTCAACGGTTAGAGCGGCAGACCCTGATGCAGAGGTCTAGCCCGGGACCAGCTTTCAATTCCCCGCCTCGGCGGCTCTTGGGCTCAAAAATTCCACGGACCTGATCATTCCCGCCTCGGTGCCTATTCCAATCATGGAGTCCCACTCTGCAACTCTGGGCAATAGCTTGCTTAATCTCCACAACGGCCCTCACAACGCTAAGGATGCCTGGCCTCCAACTTGGGGGTGCCCAGGAGTGGACACCTCACCGGGAAAGCCAGGATGGGTTCCACAGCGGTATTCGTACAAGTGCCTTGAGACCCTTGCGGGTGAGTAGTGCGCTATACGAGTATCAATTTACATTTACATGAGTTGACCATAGTGTCAGTCATGGAAGCCTTCTGAGTTGTGATTGACCTTACAGTAATAAACACCCTCTCTGCTGAGAAAGCTAAACCAGTTCTTTCTTGTTCTGGTGATGTTAAAGTTACTAACGGTGACTAAGCTAAAACTAGGTTAGTAATAAGATATACTGTTAAAATAACATGCACTTTAGAATACTTCTAAAGTAACTCTCAAGCAAATGTATCAGAAAATACATAGCTATATCTTAGGTCAGTCGAGTACCCTTTCCATCCTTGGAATGCAAAAGAACACACCACATTTGATGCACCCATCTTTACATGGATGGACTCTGCTAGAACGCAGGCCAGAGTCCACTCTTGCTTATGTACTTGGTGTTTCCTATGAAGCCCAAATGCATCACAACTAGTTTCTCTGTGCTTTCATTTGTGATGGCTCGAACGGCAAAGGAAGCTTGACCTGTTAACGGGGCGATATCTTGAGGGCCCCTAAACCTTCTGTACTTTGTGGCATCACAGCTGTAGGAGAGGAGGGCATTAGGGTGACATTCTTGTTGTAAACAGCCCACCTCCCATCATGTGACTCTAAAGTAGAGTTCCATATATTGAAAATGAGTAACGCCCTGGTGTATTTTAGTAACTGTTTGACTTGGCGTCTTTTGCAGTGTTTCCCCAGAGTTTTTGCTTTCTGCCCTCCCGGTTTTGACTCCGTTTTTGCTGGTGTAGTGTTTCTGCGCAATTTTCGCACTGCTGATCAGTGGCAGAGTGCTAGTGCTCCTGTGGTAAAGTATGTTATGTATTGGTGTTTCCATGATTGGCTGTTTGGTTTTCTCATCAGCCCCTAGTAAAGTGTACCGAGTGTGCCAGGGCCTGTGAATCAAATGCTACGCGTGGGCCTGCAGCACGGATTGTGCCACCCATGTGAGTAGCCCGGAAAAGGTACCTCAGACCTGCCATTGCTGAGTCTGCGCGCAGATTGTAACTGTCATGTCGACTTGGCCCGCGCACACACTGGACAGTCCCTAACCTTCCCTTTTCTTACTTGTCAGGCACCCCTAAGGTAGGCCCAAAGTAGCCCTGTGGGCAGGGTGCAGTGTATGTGAAAGGTAGGACATGCCCTGGTGTATGTGGCATGTCCTGATAGTGAATTACAGCCCATTTCATTTTTCACTATTGCAAAGCTACCTGTTCTCATAGGCCAGAATGGGCAGTTTGATTACAACATTTTATAATCCTAAACTGTCCCAGGGAACAAGGTAGAAATTCGAGTTTAGTATACCTGAACTCAGAATGTTAAAATACATCTTTTAGTGAAGGTGATTTTTACATTCTGTGTTTGAAACCACCACTTTTAGAAAGTAGGTATTTTCTTGCTCAGTCATCCGGTGTGCCTCTGCTGGAATGTGAATTGCCTGTGTTTTGGGCGACAGATGGCTAGGAAGCAAGGGTGGCTCCCGATAGTCTAGGTAGGTCAGGAAAGAGCTGAATAGACCTGGGCTGCGATGGGGGAAGAGGGAGGACATTTCCTTGCATGTCAAAGGGCCTGCTCTGCCTCTGACAATGCCGTCCCCACCCCCTGCTGGGAAATCACACCAGAGAAGGCAGAATTGGTTCTGGCTGGGCACAGACACGCTCTGCCTAGAGGATCAAAGGATTTTTTAATACAAATACTGGGGCCCAGACCCCTGAACTTTAGAACTCCTCTGGATCAAGAAGACCGCCAAGAAGAAGAGCTGGAGAAGCTGTAAGGAGGAACAACCGCTTTGCTGAGTGCTTTGCTGGCCTGACCTGCAGTGGCTGCTTCTGTCTTGGGCAGTGAATGGCCTGGACTGGACTTGACTTTCTGAAACCTAATTTGTGAGTTTCTCCAAGGGCTTGAAGTAGAGCTTACCCCCTGTTCACGTAGTCTCAGGAAACGCAAAGACTTCAAGCTCTTCTGCCCGCAGCACTGGGGACTGCGTTTTGTGCTGCCACAGAGGAAAAGTAACTCTACAACAACTCTGCTGACTCTGTGTCCTGACTGCCCCGCAGGGGGCACCGCCGCAACACTGCACCCAGACCCTGGTCTCACCGAAAACGCCTGCTGACGCCGCAACCGAGCCGTTGCTCGCACTGTGACCTGTGGGAACAGCACTCCTTACCACCCTGTTTCACGACGACGCCTTGGCCTCCCCGACGACGACGCTCCACGCCGAAATAGACGCTACTGCTTGCACTGTGGTTCGAGGGCACCGCTCGTAAAGTTACACGACGTGCCACCCTCATTCCGCACCGCAGCCTTGGCCTACCGACGCCGGCACCATCGACTCCCGCTCGTCAGCCGACGACCGCGCTTCTGCAACGATGATGCTGCTGCTTGCACCGTAACCTGCCAGCACCGTGACGAGCACCGCCTTCACCTCGCACCGCGACACTGGTCTCACCGATGACTCCTGACGCCGCCATCGAGCCGCTGCTCGCACCGCGACCTGAGGGCACCGCACTGCTGCCCTCCACACCGGAGCACCTGACGCCTGCTGACGCCAGCGCTCATGATCCCCACAGATAGGAGCTCGACCTGCAACACGAGTGACTTCAAGGGCCTCTGCGCCCTGCATCTCGAACAGGTCCTGTTTGCGGATCTTCCCGACACCGTAGCTGGTCTGCGATGCCGCGACCAGCCTGAACTGTTTGGATTCGTTTGCTCACGTCTCCATGATGGCCCCGGACGGAGCTATTGACATCAAGGAACTGTTTTTAAAGCGTATTTTAAGAACTGTGGATTTTTAGGTACTGTATTGTGGATTTTTATCGTTTTTGGTCTTGTATATAAAAATATTGGCTATTTTTCTAAACGGTGTGTAGTCCTTTTGTAGTGCTTACACTGTATTACTGTCGATTAGGTGCAAATGCTTCACACACTGCCTCTAAGATAAGCCTGACTGCTCGTGCCAAACTACCAAGGGAGTGAGCAGGGGTTATTTTAGGAGTGTAACTCCCTTATCCTGACTAGGAAAAAGGGTCCCTACTTGGACAAAGGTGCAAGCCCTTGCCAACTACAGACCCCCCATTTCTAACAGTAACTAAAAGAGACTTTACTGTAAATGGGTGGGCTCTAAATGTGGCTAAGTAGACGGGGATTAAATTATACCCTGTGCTGTTGTCCCAAAACATTCTCCTCCCAGTATAGGAAGACCGCAGTGTTCTAAGCAGAAACTTAGCGTCAACACAAGTTTTGCATATTTGTGCCTCAGACTTCCCACCCTCTTGCACAACACGTACATAGGCTTTGCCAAGCTATCAAATCTCCTGTCCTCCCACTTAAAGATGGCTGTCGCTTTGTGCTGTACTTGGTTCAGTGTCCCACCGCCTCCATTATGTTTTGGAATTCCTCCCTCCTTGTACTTCTAAGCACCTGTGCTGTCATAAGTACACAGGGGGTACTCTTTTCTTTCTATACGTTTATTCTTGGGAACATAACATTCAGTAGTGAGCCTCCCACACAAAGAACTGATAAAAAGCTGTGCCTTAGTAAGCATATGAAAGTGTCTCAGCTGACAGCAGAAATGCCCCTTTGGCACAAGTGCATCCAAAAGCTTCTAACTTGGACGTGCTGGTCTACGATCAGACGTGTAATTTGGGTGGGTGCCTACTATTTTACTTATGCTGTACTTTTTCACTACATTAATTTGTGTTCACATCACCTCCACCTTAGCCTCTAAATTTGTCGTGCTGTTCCAGGACTGAGTTGTATCTGATTTTAGTCTACTCAGAACGGAGACCCTGCCTGCAGGTCTGTTCATGCTGCACAGTGCAAAATTCAAACATCCAAAAATAAAGCTCTCCGCCTTTGTGGGTTTCCTGCTATGATTTATTTTGTTTGTGCGCATTTTCCTGGCGCCAGGAGTCTGTGCTTTTCCTTGCCTTTAAAACCTGAACCCCCTGGCTTATCTATTCTGTTAGTCGAGTCCAAGGAAGTGCTTTGTACAAAACAACCTATTTACTGGTATCCCTATGCAGTCCTTCTGTTCTGCAACTTCTCGTGTTCCCCCTGCCAGTGTCCATGTTGCTAATGTGCAAGCATTTCTGTAGACTAGACCTTCCTGTAATGGTCTGTTTCAATCTTCAAGCCATGTGAAATTAGTTTTTTGTCCCTACTTGCCCCTTCAGAATCCATATTTATTGTAATAACCAAAGAGTGAGTACCAAGTAGATGGACTGCTCTTACATAATATAGTGATGTGCGCCTTTTTAGGTTTTGCCTCGCCAAAAAGATGCGCTCTGCGCATCTTTTTCGCGCAGGCGAAAACCTGATGAGAATTGTAGTGTGCTTTGGGTCGGCCCTCCTCATTCATTGGCTGGCTCCGTAAATGGAGCCTTGCCATTGGACGAGGGGCCTGTCCGTCAATGCCGGACCAGACACGGGGGCGTTCCCGACATTCTTTGGCTTTTGCCGACGTCACGCGACGCCGGGAACGCCCCCGATTCTGTTCCGGCATTGCCGGCACCTCCCTTGCTCCCCCTCCCGCTTGTTTCCTGGTGCCCGTCTTCGTGCTCCGGGCACTGCTGTTTATCGGATGTTTGATGTTTTGTTTCCTGTTCTCCGTTTGCGACAACGCCGTTGCTATTCTCCGACACAACACCACCTCGTCTTTTGGATCGAGGGCTTCAGGGTCTTCTTTTCTTGTCTTTGCCGCGTTTATTTACTCTTCTACTTTTCATCGCAGATCCCCGGCCTCGATTAGGGAACGGTGGCCGGTTTTGGTGCTGATCTGTCGGGTAGGAGCGTACGTGAGTCCCCGGCTTCAAGGCCGCTGTAGGCCACTTTGGGGGAATGCCTCTTTCGTTAATAAAGCCGAGAGATGGGGTTCGCCGAAGGTTTATCATTTGCAAGTAGTTGGTTTGAAAGCGTGAGAGTGCTTTTTGATACCGAGTAGGGGCTGAGAGAGACTTACAAGTTGTTATATCTGACCCTGAACGTAGGGGCTCCATTCCAGTGACTGTGCCCAGCGCTGTTATGTCGTGGCAGCTAGGACACAACAAGCGCTTTAAAATGTGAAATTAGTTTAATGGTTTTGAGAAGATTCTGCCCACCAGTGGTGGAGCCAAAGTGAGGTCCCGGGTAAGCAGTCTACCCAGAGACCTCATCTTTGCGTTCCTTCGGACTCAAAGCCCGTTTTAATGCGGAGCGTATCCCGCACACTTTGGCGGCCGCTTTTCCACGCGAGCCGTTTTAGTTGGGTAGTCTCCATTTTTTTTGCTGGATCTGGTACACTGTTATTGTTGTGAATTGACGCCCGCTCCTTAAGACTCTCAATTCTGTCCCCCGACACACACACCTGGTATCGACCTAGAGGGTAAGTACCAGGTGACCGACCCTACCTCGTTCTCTGAACCGAGAATGTCAACCCTTTCTCCCGGTCGATTCCAGAAAATGTACCCAGGTCTTTCTGATCTGACATGTCTGCTCCCTCACCCATACGTTAAATATAATGTTTCCATTCTCGCGTAATACCTAGGGTGCGATGAACAAGTAATGTTGACCCCCCCCCCCCCCCCCCCCCCCCGACAGTGAGAAAATGTCCCCATAACATCTCATGTGGTTTGATTTGTTTCTTGCACCCAAGTTTGAATACCTCCTCCAGACAAGATCTCAAGTCCTTATTTTACACACTGTCTCCGCCGTGTTACCTTTGTTTGGCCGTTCATGAATACATTTGACTCCCCACCTTACATCTTCAGTGTCTAGTCTGAGCACCGCAACGCATCACATCACATGCTCTGAACGAACATTTTCTTTGTAACAATCCTGCTCTTTCCAGTCTCCTTTCAATGGGCATATGCAATGTAGTTTCGGTTTCTGGATTTTACAACCTTTTGACACTTGGTTTGTGATTTCCGGTACAAGCAGTACTCGCAAACACTTCCTTGTATGATGAGTCATACACAGTTCGGTTTCAGATACATAAGCATGGAAATCACTTGTTTCATATATAGAGATGTAGTTCAATTGGACCGAACACATTATTGGGAAAAAAATCGAAACACGATTTCTAACCGCCTCGCAGGGTTTGCAATTCCAGTTCACGGCCTTATGTTAGTCCTCACATTATTGGTTACCGTACATAGCCCCTGTCTTTAGTACAAGCGACAATTTTACTTTTGAAATCCCTCCATCCTTGAGACCTGGCATTTAGAATTCAATTGATTGGACCTGTGTGCCTAGCAAACCTTAGTTTGCATGTGGAATATTAACATCTTTTTGTGATTTGTAATAAAGCGTGAACGCTTGAAAACAGCTTGAAACATTGAAAGAACATATTT
This sequence comes from Lissotriton helveticus, assembly GCF_964261635.1. Classification (NCBI taxonomy): domain Eukaryota; kingdom Metazoa; phylum Chordata; class Amphibia; order Caudata; family Salamandridae; genus Lissotriton; species Lissotriton helveticus. The sequence goes on from NC_136057.1 coordinate 1,465,292,090, forward strand.
GAACCAGCCTTTGACAATAAATTATGACGTAATGCAGCTAACACAAATGTAACGTGTGAAACTGCAGACTGTTATGTTCAGCCAGAGTGGAGCTTCAGAGTGGAGCTTCAGAGTGCAGAGTGGAGCTTCAGAGTGGAGCTTCAGAGTGGAGCTTCAGAGTGGAGCTTCAGAGTGGAGCTTCAGAGTGGAGCTTCAGAGTGGAGCTTCAGAGTGGAGCTTCAGAGTGGAGCTTCAGAGTGGAGCTTCAGAGTGGAGCTTCAGAGTGGAGCTTCAGAGTGGAGCTTCAGAGTGGAGCTTCAGAGTGGAGCTTCAGAGTGGAGCTTCAGAGTGGAGCTTCAGAGTGGAGCTTCAGAGTGGAGCTTCAGAGTGGAGCTTCAGAGTGGAGCTTCAGAGTGGAGCTTCGAGCTTCAGAGTGCAGAGTGGAGCTTCAGAGTGGAGCTTCAGAGTGGAGCGTGGAGCTTCAGAGTGGAGCTTCAGAGTGGAGCGTGGAGCTTCAGAGTGGAGCTTCAGAGTGGAGCGTGGAGCTTCAGAGTGGAGCTTCAGAGTGGAGCGTGGAGCTTCAGAGTGGAGCTTCAGAGTGGAGCTTCAGAGTGGAGCTTCAGAGTGGAGCTTCAGAGTGGAGCTTCAGAGTGGAGCTTCAGAGTGGAGCTTCAGAGTGGAGCTTCAGAGTGGAGCTTCAGAGTGGAGCTTCAGAGTGCAGCTTCAGAGTGGAGCTTCAGAGTGGAGCGTGGAGCTTCAGAGTGGAGCTTCAGAGTGGAGCGTGGAGCTTCAGAGTGGAGCTTCAGAGTGGAGCGTGGAGCTTCAGAGTGGAGCGTGGAGCTTCAGAGTGCAGCTTCAGAGTGCAGCTTCAGAGTGCAGCTTCAGAGTGGAGCTTCAGAGTGGAGCTTCAGAGTGGAGCTTCAGAGTGGAGCTTCAGAGTGGAGCTTCAGAGTGGAGCTTCAGAGTGGAGCTTCAGAGTGGAGCTTCAGAGTGGAGCTTCAGAGTGGAGCTTCAGAGTGGAGCTTCAGAGTGGAGCTTCAGAGTGGAGCTTCAGAGTGGAGCTTCAGAGTGGAGCTTCAGAGTGGAGCTTCAGAGTGGAGCGTGGAGCTTCAGAGTGGAGCTTCAGAGTGGAGCGTGGAGCTTCAGAGTGGAGCTTCAGAGTGGAGCTTCAGAGTGCAGAGTGGAGCTTCAGAGTGGAGCTTCAGAGTGCAGAGTGGAGCTTCAGAGTGGAGCTTCAGAGTGCAGAGTGGAGCTTCAGAGTGGAGCTTCAGAGTGGAGCTTCAGAGTGGAGCTTCAGAGTGGAGCTTCAGAGTGGAGCTGCAGAGTGGAGCTGCAGAGTGGAGCTGCAGAGTGGAGCTGCAGAGTGGAGCTGCAGAGTGGAGCTGCAGAGTGGAGCTGCAGAGTGGAGCTGCAGAGTGGAGCTGCAGAGTGGAGCTGCAGAGTGGAGCTGCAGAGTGGAGCTGCAGAGTGGAGCTGCAGAGTGGAGCTGCAGAGTGGAGCTGCAGAGTGGAGCTTCAGAGTGGAGCTTCAGAGTGGAGCTTCAGAGTGGAGCTTCAGAGTGGAGCTTCAGAGTGGAGCTTCAGAGTGGAGCTTCAGAGTGCAGAGTGGAGCTTCAGAGTGCAGAGTGGAGCTTCAGAGTGCAGAGTGGAGCTTCAGAGTGCAGAGTGGAGCTTCAGAGTGCAGAGTGGAGCTTCAGAGTGGAGCTTCAGAGTGGAGCTTCAGAGTGGAGCTTCAGAGTGGAGCTTCAGAGTGGAGCTTCAGAGTGGAGCTTCAGAGTGGAGCTTCAGAGTGGAGCTTCAGAGTGGAGCTTCAGAGTGGAGCTTCAGAGTGGAGCTTTGCAGAGTGGAGCTGCAGAGTGGAGCTGCAGAGTGGAGCTGCAGAGTGGAGCTGCAGAGTGGAGCTGCAGAGTGGAGCTGCAGAGTGGAGCTGCAGAGTGGAGCTGCAGAGTGGAGCTGCAGAGTGGAGCTGCAGAGTGGAGCTGCAGAGTGGAGCTTCAGAGTGGAGCTTCAGAGTGGAGCTTCAGAGTGCAGAGTGGAGCTTCAGAGTGCAGAGTGGAGCTTCAGAGTGCAGAGTGGAGCTTCAGAGTGGAGCTTCAGAGTGCAGAGTGGAGCTTCAGAGTGGAGCTTCAGAGTGCAGAGTGGAGCTTCAGAGTGGAGCTTCAGAGTGCAGAGTGGAGCTTCAGAGTGGAGCTTCAGAGTGCAGCGTGGAGCTTCAGAGTGGAGCTTCAGAGTGGAGCGTGGAGCTTCAGAGTGGAGCTTCAGAGTGGAGCGTGGAGCTTCAGAGTGGAGCTTCAGAGTGCAGAGTGGAGCTTCAGAGTGGAGCTTCAGAGTGCAGAGTGGAGCTTCAGAGTGGAGCTTCAGAGTGCAGAGTGGAGCTTCAGAGTGCAGAGTGGAGCTTCAGAGTGGAGCTTCAGAGTGGAGCTTCAGAGTGGAGCTTCAGAGTGGAGCTTCAGAGTGGAGCTTCAGAGTGGAGCTTCAGAGTGGAGCTTCAGAGTGGAGCTTCAGAGTGGAGCTTCAGAGTGGAGCTTCAGAGTGCAGAGTGGAGCTTCAGAGTGCAGAGTGGAGCTTCAGAGTGCAGAGTGGAGCTTCAGAGTGCAGAGTGGAGCTTCAGAGTGTCAAGAGCAATGCCAATAGCTCTAACTTTAACAAAGGCAAAACCATTGCATTGTAAATGCTTGTTTCCATTTGAGGTAAACCAACAAGAGACCATTGTGTCGCATATCAGGAAGAACTAAAATAAAGCCATCCATGTAGAGCTGCCCTGAATTATGCAACCGTTCTTTTGCAGGTACATGACTGCAATGCCAGAGACAGTTTGTACTCCATAGAGAAGGGGTCCTTCCCACATGGCTACGCTACAATGTTGAAAGGCCAGCCGGGCTGGCTTCCTGTTAATCGGACCAAAATAAGGTCATAGAGTAGGCGCAGGCTAGTGGTACACATTCAGAATAGGTGCATCTGTGATGTGCTAACTGGTATTTGGCTATTTTGCATCCTCCTGCGAGTTCTTTGGAAAGGGTCTTCACACAGATCTTCATTCTGTTGGACTAAGAGGAATGCAAGACTAGGAAGCTGCTGTTATGCAGCAGTGTTGTGCTAGACTTTTGCAACCCTCACTGTAGGCAAAGGACTAGAGGAACGACAAGACACAATTTAGAAGAAAGTACATTTCATAGTAGTGCCTGTAAGAAGAAAAGAAGGGAATGGTGTGAGTGTGTTTAATATTTTTATCCTATACTATTGTATTATCCCAGCCATAACCCTCAATTAGACATTTTAGCTGGATCCAGTCACAAAGCCGGTCCGCATCATGACATCTTTTGTTCTCTCGTCCACTTTTGATTGAATCCCTCCCACCCCAAACCTCTGGAAAAGTTTACAACTTTTCTTCATGGATAATATTCAGTATGGATGAACTTTATGAACAGTGGCTTGTACTTGGAGAAGCATTATGTTCTGATAACTTCCAGCTTAGCTATTCTTTTATTTAGATGTTCCTGGCACAAGTTAGGAAAGATAAATGTATATCGTATAATGGATGCTGTGTGTTGGCCATTAGTTTCTTATTATTATTGTCCGCAATCTTCACCTTTCTAGCAGCCAGACTTGTTAAAATCTGGATTGTGGCGTAAACATTATCGGCGCCATCTTGTCCTTTTCAGATCCATACGTGTGCGTAAGCAGCAGCCATTTTGATTGCCTTGGCCTCTCTGCCCACTGCCAATAGCCTGCGCGTCTCTCCCCCTCACTCCCCGGCCTCGCAAACATTCCCCCGCGTCCCGACAGCCCCCGGTCTCTCCTGCTTGGGCCATAAACACGCCTCTAACGCGACCCTGTCTCCGAGCCACATCCCGTGCTGAACCCCCTCGCTCTTTCATCTCATTCAAAGAACAGGCCCTTTTTTGATAACCTCTTCCTCCCTGCCCGATTGTCTGACCTGATCCCAGGCCATCACCTAGCCCAACAGATGCAGTTTATTGCCCCCTACAGTAGGACCTCGCCTCACATCAAAGGAGCGGGGATTGATCAATGCCTTCACACCCCTAGATCCGACCGATCGCCCACATTCTTGTTCCCAGCGGAATGTCCAGCTGCGCGATAGCCATCATGCTGAGATTTGGGTGGGGACCTCTACTGTAGATATGTGTGAGAACGGGCCTGAACCGGGGATTCCAAAGATACCTTTTTAAACTTCAAAGCAATACCACGGATGCCATAAATGTAATAAAGTCATAAACTTGTGTATAAGAGGCCAGGCCTCAGAGATGCGGTTAGAGCACCTCGAGAAGATACCCTGTTGTCTGATTTGACGTGTTCTGCTCCGTCAGAATAAACTCTTGTTTCCTGCCTTCCTGTCGCCAGCGCCTGCCTCTTTGTTTGATAATATTGAATGGTATGAGAGGCGGCTAACGCCGGGCATACATTGAAGGTTCTTGGTCGACATCGGCCCTACCTTTCAACAGACTGACTTCAGGACTTGTAGATGGCTATCGGTATGCCTTTCACTGATTCGCTCCCAAAACAATTGAGCTGTTCCTGGAGCTCAGAGGATAGGTTTCACAACACTAATACCCGCTTCACTCACCACTACTTGGAATGCCCACTGAGCCACTTGCTGTGTGTTGTATTCTTCATATAGCATTGGTGTGAAGCTGGTTTTCAAAATTAAACCAGCTATGCCTTTGTTAGTGTAAAAAAATACACGTCCACATCCACCACCACATCCACCACCACGTCCACATCCACGTCCACATCCACCACCACGTCCACATCCACCACCACGTCCACATCCACCACCACGTCCACATCCACCACCACGTCCACATCCACCACCACGTCCACATCCACCACCACGTCCACATCCACCACCACGTCCACATCCACCACCACCACCACGTCCACCACCACGTCCACGTCCACCACCACGTCCACGTCCACCACCACGTCCACGTCCACCACCACGTCCACGTCCACCACCACGTCCACCACCACGTCCACGTCCACCACCACATCCACGACCACGTCCACATCCACGACCACGTCCACATCCACCACCACGTCCACCACGTCTACTTCCACCATCACCACTTCCACCACCACACCCACCACTTCCACCACCACACCCACCACTTCCACCACCACACCCACCACTTCCACCACCACACCCACCACTTCCACCACCACACCCACCACTTCCACCACCACACCCACCACTTCCACCACCACACCCACCACTTCCACCACCACACCCACCACTTCCACCACTTTAACCACCACTTCCACCACTTTAACCACCACTTCCACCACTTTAACCACCACCACATTCACCACATCCACATTCACCACATCCACATTCACCACATCCACATTCACCACCACCACATTCACCACATCCACATTCACCACCACCACATTCACCACCACCACATTCACCACCACCACATTCACCACATCCACATTCACCACATCCACATTCACCACATCCACATTCACCACCACCACATTCACCACCACCACATTCACCACCACCACATTCACCACCACCACATTCACCACCACCACATTCACCACCACCACATTCACCACATCCACATTCACCACCACCACGTCCTCCACCACCACATTCACCACATCCACATTCACCACATCCACATTCACCACATCCACATTCACCACATCCACATTCACCACATCCACATTCACCACATCCACATTCACTACCACCACGTCCTCCACCACATCCTCCACCACGTCTTCCACCACATCCTCCACCACGTCTTCCACCACGACCTCCTCCTCCACCACGACCTCATCAACCACCGCGTCCACATCCACCACCGCGTCCACATCCACCACCGCGTCCACATCCACCACCGCGTCCACATCCACCACCGCGTCCACATCCACCACCGCGTCCACATCCACCACCGCGTCCACATCCACCACCGCGTCCACGTCCACCACCGCGTCCACGTCCACCACCGCGTCCACGTCCACCACCGCGTCCACGTCCACCACCGCGTCCACGTCCACCA
>NC_136057.1:1465970602-1466210602 GCF_964261635.1 Lissotriton helveticus
CTCGCACGATGCGGCCGGGGGTTCGGGTGACACCACCCACGCGGCTCCGTCGGAGTCGCGGGCGCTGCGTCCAGCTCCACACCCTCCGGTCCCTGGGCTGAACGCGACGCCGGAGGAGATCGAGCGCTTCCTCATGGCCATGAGGAACCTCTCTCCTCCGACGGGCTCCGCGGTGCCTCCGGGCCCAGCGGACCCGTCTGCGAACCCTAGCGGGTCGGCGGCTCCGGCCCCGACGCCGTCGGGTGCTTCGGCCCCGACGCCGCCGACGCCTTCGGGCCCGGCGCCGCAGGTCCCCGTTATCCCGACGCCGCCGGTGCCTTTGGGCCCGGTGCCGAGGGGCGCAGTTGTTCCGACGCCGCCGGCGCCTTCGGGCCCGGCGCCTCAGGACGCCGCTGGTCCTCCTTCGGGATCTGGTTCGTCGCCGGTGGATCTGACGACCTCCCCGGCGTCGGACCCTCAGGTGTCGCCTCCGGCGCCGTCCTCGGGCGGCGCCGGCCCCGGTCCTACCTCCGTTCCTGTTCGGCCGTCGGGGCGGCCCCGCTGGGCGCCGCTCCAGACGCCGTTAGGTGAATTTCACTTTTGTGAACAGGCCCCATTGGTTGAGGACCCTGAATTTCAGGAGATGGGTGAGGAAGAGGACTGGGAGGGGTCTGAGGACCCTCTGACCAGGGAGTGTCAGTCTCATGAGGACTGGACAGGAGACCTTGGGGAGGCCAGTGGCCTGGACACCTCTCCAGACACTGGGTTTGTCTCCCCTCCTACCGTGGCTCCGGAGGAGGGGGCAACATATAGTGTGGTGCTGATGAGTGCTGCCAAGGCCTTGGGCCTTGAGCTTCCCGTCGCAGCCGTGAGGACTAACCTCCTCACTGAGGTCCTTAAACCGCAGTCAAGCTCCGCCGAGCCTCTGCTGCCCTTTAATGAGGCCTTGACCGACGTTCTTCTGGGCACTTGGTCCAAGCCCGCTACGGGTTCGCCCATAGATAGGAACGTGGCCAGGCGCCACCGCCCAGCCCCGGGCGACCCATGTTTCCTGTCCTCCCACACTACCCCCGAGAGCCTGGTCATCCAGGCCTCCAATTCCCAGACCGCATTCCCGTCGGCCCCGCCTGATCGGGAATCCAAGAGGTATGACCAGTATGGGAAGAAGATCTTCTCATCCCTTAGTCTAGGCCTGCGGTCTTCCAACACCGCCTGCCTCTTGGGACGTTACACCCACTCTGTGTGGGATAAGGTCGCGGAAGTGCTGCCAGAGTGTCCGTTGGAGGTACGGGCCAAACTCGGCCAAGCCCTTGTGGAGGGCCGGGATGCAGCCAAGTATTCCATCCGGTGTAGGCTGGATACCACTGACTCGCTGGGTAGAGCAATGGCAACGACGGTGGCGGTCAGACGCCACGCCTGGCTGAGGACAGCCAACTTCTCGGCAGATGTCCAGAGCACGCTCATGGACATGCCGTTCGATGGCCGTCGCCTCTTTGGCGACAAGGCAGACCATGCGCTTGAGCGTTTTAAGGACTCCAGGGCTACGGCCAAGTCCTTGGGCCTCTCGGGCCAGCGCCAGCAATCGGCTGCCTTTCACTCCTTTCGTGGCCACGGAAGGGGTGCGCCCACACGCGCCGCCAGGCACGCACCGCAGGGCAATACCCAACGCGGTGGCGGCCGTGGGAACCGCCGTCCGGGCGGTCGGGGGCAGCGGCGAGGTCAGTCCACACCTTCCCCCGCAGCATCCGCCTCAAAACCCTCCTAGTCCGAGCTTTCAGGCCCATGTGACGCCAGTGGGGGGCAGGGTTCGCCATCACCACCTCCACTGGCGCACTGTCACATCGGACAGGTGGGTGCTGCAAATCGTCCGAAGGGGCTACTCCCTCCCCTTCGAGGCGACTACTCCAGCCATGCCACCGCAGAACCACCGTGTATCGGGGGATCATTTGCGACTTCTGCAGGAGGAAGTTACGACCCTCTTGGCCAAGGGGGCCATCGAGCGCGTTCCTGGGCCAGAAGTAGGGTGTGGTTGCTACTCCCACTACTTTCTGGTACCCAAGAAGGGCAAAGGGGGCCTACGCCCTATCTTGGACCTGAGGAACGTCAACGGCTTCCTCCGGAAGGAGAAGTTCAAAATGCTGACTCTGGCTCAGGTTCTGGCTGCCCTGGACCCAGGAGACTGGATGGTAGCGTTGGACTTGCAGGACGCTTACTTTCATATCCCCGTCCTGCCTGCCCACCGGCGCTACCTGCGGTTCATGGTGGGCCACGAGCACTTTCAATTTACCGTGCTCCCCTTCGGCCTTACCAGCGCCCCACGGGTGTTCACAAAGGTGATGGCGGTGGTCGCAGCTCATCTGCGCCGGTTAGGGGTTTCAGTCTTCCCCTACCTCGACGACTGGCTGTTGAAGGCCGGCTCGCCCCAGACAGTCGTCAGCCACCCCCAGACGACGGCGGACCTCCTGCACCAGCTGGGGTTCTCCATCAATGTGCCGAAGTCACACCTGTGCCCCTCTCGGAAGCTCCTCTTCATCGGAGCGGTTCTGGACTCGGCGCGGTTTCGGGTTTATCCGCCCGAACAGCGGGTCCGGGATATTCTGGCTCTGATTCCCATCTTTCAGCCGTTATCCCGGGTTTCGGTCAGGTTGACGCTGCGGCTTCTGCGGCTGATGGCCTCCTGCATCCTACTGGTGCATCACGCCAGGTGGCGGATGCGGGCTCTGCAGTGGGACCTGAAGTTTCAGTGGGCCCAGCATCAGGGCAACCTATCCGACCACGTCCTGATCTTGGAGGGCACTGCGAGACAGCTGCAGTGGTGGCTCACGGACCGCGATTGGGTCAGCGGCAGATCCCTCTCCCTTCCCCAACCGGAGCACGTAGTTGTGACGGACGCGTCCCTCCAGGGCTGGGGAGGCCACATGGGAGAGGCGGAGATCAGAGGCCTCTGGTCTCCGGCGGAGACCAGGCTCCACATCAACCTGTTGGAGCTCAGGGCGATTCGTCTAGCACTGAAGGCATTCCTCCCCTCTGTCCGGGGGAGTGTAGTGCAGGTGTTCACGGACAACACCACCGCCATGTGGTACTGCAACAAACAAGGCGGGGTGGGGTCGTGGATCCTTTGTCAAGAGGCTCTTCGCCTTTGGCAATGGCTGGAACGCCAGGGCATGACCCTGGTGGCTCAACACCTGGCGGGTTCTCTGAACGCCAGGGCGGACGAGCTCAGCCGTCGGTGCATGATGGATCACGAATGGCGTCTGAAGTCGGACGAGGCGCAAGGCCTCTTTCAGTGATGGGGAGAGCCTTGGTTAGATCTATTCGCCACCGAAGAGAACGCGCAATGTCATCTGTTCTGCGCGTTGGAATTTCCAAGGCGGCACTCGCTCGGAGACGCTTTTCGCCGCGAGTGGAGTTGCGGTCTGTTGTACGCCTTTCCGCCTATACCACTTCTGCCCAGAGTGCTGAAGAAGATCAAGCGCGACCGGGCCCAAGTCATCCTTGTGGCTCCGGACTGGGCACAAAGGTACTGGTATCCAGAGCTACTCAGTATGTCAGTCGATCCCCCGGTTCGTCTGCCCCTTCAGGAGGACCTTCTGTCGCAGCAGCAGGGGACAGTCCTCCACCCGAACCTGTCCAGTCTCCACCTCCATGCTTGGAGATTGAGCGGCGACAGTTGAGGCCATTTGACTTGCCTCCTGAAGTCTGTAATGTCATTCTGGCAGCCAGGCGTCCCTCCACAAAGTCGGTATACGCCTGCAGGTGGAACAGATTTGTGGCATGGTGCACAGCAAAGGCTGTGGATCCCCTCAATGCCCCTCTTTCTGAGGTTCTTCTCTTCCTTCTTTCTCTTGCCCAGCAGGGCTCTGCTCTGGGCACTATCAAGGGCTACCTTTCTGCCCTTTCAGCCTTTCTCAGGCTGCCTGATCAACCTTCTTTGTTCAAGTCCCCTATTGTAAATAGATTTCTTAAGGGCATCACTCACACGTTTCCTCCTGTTCCGTTTGTGATGCCTCAGTGTGACTTGAACCTGGTTCTTACCTTTCTGATGTGCGCTCCCTTTGAGCCACTTCACAACTGTCCTCTTCGCCTTCTGACCTTGAAGACTGCTTTCCTGGTTGCCATCACCTCTGCCAGGAGAGTGAGTGAGCTCCAGGCTCTTTCTTGTACTTCACCTTTCCTTTCTGTCCATCCGGACAAAGTGGTGCTGCGTACCAAACCTTCTTTCCTGCCCAAGGTTGTCACGGCCTTCCACATCGGGCAGTCGATCACCTTGCCAACCCTCTTCCCGCCACCGCATCCCTCTAAAGAGGAAGAGCGGCTCCACCGTCTGGACCCAAAACGTGCGCTCTCATTCTATTTGGATCGCACACGCCAGTTCCGGGTGGATGACCAACTCTTTGTTGGTTACGTGGGCGCTAAGAAGGGGAAAGCGGTGCACAAGAGGACCATCTCCCGGTGGATCATCCTGTGTATCCAGGCATGCTACTCCTTGGCTAGGAAGGAGCCCCCGGTTGGACTGCGGGCTCATTCTACCCGAGCGACGGCGACTACCACTGCCCTGGGCAGGGGTGTGCCCTTACAAGACATCTGTCAGGCAGCTACGTGGGCATCGCTGCACACGTTTGCAAGACACTACTGCCTGGACAGCCAAGTCCAGAGGGATGGCTTCTTTGGCCGTTCCGTCCTCCAGGACTTTCTGGTGTGATTATTGGTTCGCAGACCCACCACCGGGGTTGGTATTGCTGAGGTATCTATTCTAAGGTAAGGAATCTAATACGAACGTGTCTCTTTCAGATGCACAAGTTACTACTTGTGTAACGATATATCTGTAAGAGACATTAGTTAGTATTAGATTCCTTACCGACCCACCCATCCTCCCCGTTCTGCGAACCAATATCTAGGGTTAGGGTTGTCCCCTTTCAGGGCCCTAGTTTCAATGGCACCAGTGTTGGTTTTTAACATGGCTCTGCGTTTCTGGCGCGGAAAAGCTGTGTCTAAGAACTGACGTCAGCACGCGGAGGCGGCGTCTAAGTACTCCGACGATGTCATCACGGCGCCCACGATGCCGACGACGGACGCGGAGCCGCAGACGACGCCTACCGACGCGCAAGGGTACTGCTGCGCAAAAATTTCCGGATCCAGTCTGACGCCTGGGGATATTCTAAGGTAAGGAATCTAATACTAACTAATGTCTCTTACAGATATATCGTTACACAAGTAGTAACTTGTGCGATAGTCCGATTACTCACTTCGCAGGAAGTGAACATCAGGAGGGCGGGGACCTATTAGCCCATTGGCTTCTAAATCCATCCTACACCTAGGGTATTTTTTGGGCATAAAAGGTGCACCCCTGGCACTCTGAACTCCGATATTGACTATACTGGAAGAAGGACCGAAGGAAGACGGTCCCTGCTGCACCATGGCACTGGCAAAAGCGCTAGGGTTGCACCACGAGTCAGCAGCAGCAGCAGTGGAGCTCCGAAATATAGACGGTAGACGGCAGACGGTAGCAGGCAGCCGGTAGCTGGTCACCCATTGCAAGCGGGGGACCCCTGTTCCGTTCCTCCGCTCCGTCCATCCGCCGCTCCTCGGTTATCATCGAATGTAGTAAAATACAGCAGCAGCTGCAGCCACGATAGCCCAGTCCAGCGCTGCTGCCGGAGCTCCCCTCCTGGGCTGGAGCCCGCCTGGGAACTTACCTGTGCGCTAGCTGGCCCGTTCTTGGGTCGGTTCCACAGAGCCCACTGCGGGGGGTAACAGGAGTCAGGTGGCAGGTAGGGGGGCTCCCGGGGGGCAGCCGGGTGCATTAATTCGCCCCTCCCGTCCCTCCCAGCCCAGCAGCGCTGCTCGTGGCATCCGCCTGAATCCGCCAGAAACCCTCACCTGCCGCAGATTTTCAATCCTTGACATCTCCGACTTCCAGCAGAGGGAATTTCCGACGGAGGCTGTTAGAGTACAGTCAGTGTGCAAGCGCTTGAGCCAGTGCACGTCAGAAGCGCTAGTATCCCGTCAGAGCCCTTTCACGGGCCGAGCCTGAGCCGCAGCACCAACACCTCCACCGCAGCACAAGCAGCGCAGCGCCAGTAGCCCCAGCAGCAGAGGCAGCTCCTGTAGCTTCTGGCAGCTCCCGGTACCGACCCCACCGTGGGCAGAACAAGGAAAACTGTGCTGTCCCGCAGACCTACTGTTAGCCATTTCTGCACTGAGGACATAAGCCCGGAAGCCTGTAACAGAGCTGCGAGCTGGACCTGCGGGGCCACAACATCCATAGTTGAGGCAGCTGTCGGGTGCCTTTTGGATCTTTTGACTCTTTGGAATTTTCCGGAGTGTGAACCGGAGCGTGCACCGGAGCAACCGGAGAGCCTGGAGCCTGGAGTTTTGGAGGCTAACCGACCAGCCAGCGTGGTGGTGGTAAGTGGCAGTGGCGAGCGCGGCAGCCATTAGAGGTAGTCGCAAAGTAAGAGCTGAGGGTGTGGACCCAGGGGCTGCCTGACTAGGTCTCCCAGCTTGCGGTACCCCTGTGCGCTCCGCTTGCCGCCGCCCTCTTTCCCCCCCTGTAAAAGAGGCTGCCCGGTATAGCACTGCTCATGCAGAGAGCTAGTAACTTCCCCTAGACTTACACAATAAGCTCAATAGGCTCAAGGCCCTTACAGGGGACTCACCTCAATAACCAGGAATACAAGCAAGTGGACCCTACCACCCTCCCACATCTCTTAGCCCCAGCTTACGGTGCCTAAAGGTGTGTAAAGGATGACGCTTAAAAAAATTAAGACAAGCACGAAGGAGATGGAGGTGGGGGCGGACGCGAACTCTGAAAACACAGCACTAAGAAGGACAACTAGGAGTACCAAAGGTACCAACTTCCAAAATTCTCAGGACTCTGTCCCGGGCAAATCCCTCCCGCAGGGTCTCATCACCCATTTCTTTCAGGCCCCCAGTGGCCTGATAGCCACGGACATGAGTCTACAAGGATCCGAGGGTAGTGGCACATCGAGGCTGTTAATATCGAAGCTAGACCATTCCCGCAGTTACTCTTGCGAGCCCGCAGACTCCGGAAAAGCCCAAAGCCCGGAAGACGCTCGAAGCAAGGAAGTCCTACCTCATTCTACTGTCAGAGCGAAAAGCCCGTTAAGGATCCTAGCTGAAGTTCACAGGGATGCCTCCGAGGGTGTACAGGAGGAGACAGGTAGCGCAAAGCAAAAGAGGGGCACCGCACCCTCTCCCCCAACGAGCCCTGGGACGCACCTGTGCACGCCAGTTACACCCCTGGCAACAACGGAGACACCACTCCGGATATGGCCGCGCTAACGGCATCGTTCCTGCAAAAACTAGAACACTCAATAGAGCGTACACTAGAAGATACCCCCATACACCCAGCCAGAATTAATCCCAGGAGATCGCAGCAGACGGAGGCATGGAGCCCCCTGGGCCTAACACAACATCAAGACTCAGTCGATGAGGTCACGGTCAAAGAACTAAACCTGTCCATAATAAGAGAAATGCAGGACACCATGGCCAGGGACTTATTGTGGCAGTCCACGAAGATGGAGGTTCAAGTTGATCTCCTACACTCAATCGCCCAGCACTTTGTGCGCCAAGACGACAAACTAGCAAAATTAGAGGTGCTATTTGAAGCCCACGCGGCCAACATCAACTCTGGTGCCGCCATTATAGAAAAATGGGCAAGCCTACCCGAAGTTTTAAAAGATATGCTCACATTAGCCAAGGGCTTTGGAGAGAGGTCCCCACAAACACAGTTGACTCAAAAGCCACCAGCTTTGACGAGAGTGCATGATGTACTGAAGACCTCTGCACCACGGTCAGCAGCTCTCCAAAAGGTTCGTTGGCCGTGCCATGCAGCAAGCTCACCAAGCCAGAACAAGGAAGCGGGGACCTTGTGGTTTTGGACCCTGACACCGAAAGCGACGATTCATCCGTAAGCATTCCTCTCCCTGAAAAGGCCAAATGCGCATTGGCTGGTGCAAATGCACCGCTGTAACGGAGAGCAAAAAAAAGACTAAAGAAACAACTAAAGAAACTTAAAACCAAAAGCAGGATCATACCACCAGCCATAATAACTTCCGGCGCCACTATAACTGAAAGTTCTCTCAAAACACCTTTTCCTATCTTCACCCTAAACCGTGCACTGAAGACGTTTAAGCCAAGTGATGTACCACCTGTCCCTTGTGTGGCTCCCAGGCACACAATCCCTCCTCCGGAGAGCTATTGTAATGTGGAGGTTCTTCCACGACCCTCACAAGTGGTTTCTGGAGGACATTCCAGCATCAATGGTCCAACTGGTTGGGTCCCCCAATATAAGATAGAATCAACACGCCCACTGTATCTGGGAGCGCAGCTGGGACTGCCCTGTCTGGTAGGTCCACCAACTGAGGCACCAGGTAGCCAGCAATCAGGAGCCATATATAATAACCCCCCACACCCGAGCGCTTTCAACGATGAGCAGCATGGACAGTCAAGAGAGGCAAGCCCCCCAATTACGATCTCAGATAGTCAATGCCCAGGTGACCGCCACACAATCATTGCACATCCAATTCATCAGAGGCATGAGTCCCCTGACGAAGGGGCACAACGGCGCTCCCCAGAAAATAATAAGCCACCAGTTATTTATGAGCTGCTGTTCACCCCCAGATTTACAGCCATGGGCTCCTTTGACATTCTGAACAGGTCAAACATCGTACGACTCTTCGGCCACATTGACTCCCTGGCACACATCACCTCGGGGATGATCGAATGGGTGAAGTTCAAGAGCCTGGAGACAGACACCCATGGTGATTCCACCATAGTCGGACTAGCAAACCAGCAAGCCCAAAAAGCTGTCCTCCATGAAGCCTGGCAACTGGCAGAATGGGGTATAGAAGTCACCGCCCCCAGGGTTCCAAAATATCCGCACGTCCTCTGACCACATTATGGCCTACAACAATCCATCTCTGTTCTCAAAGGCACAAACTCCACAAGTTCTGATGGGGGAGTGAAACCTGGGAGGCCTAGATCCCCGCTAAAAATAAAAATCTTGTTAAAAGAAAAACAGCGCATCGTGCAGCGTCCTCAGCAAGGACTGGCCCCCCCAGAGGACACATGGAGACGGGGCTCCTAACCCCTCCCACTCATATGAAAACACCAGTCGCACATGCCCATCAGGAGGCCAGGATCATAACCTTAGCATCATCTCATGGAACATTGCAGGGTTAAATAACATCCGCAGGGTTTCTGCCACCCATGACTATCTCGCACAGGGGGACATATTATGTATCCAGGAGACCTGGGCGAGGTCCACCTCACCAATTACTGGCTTCCACGAATACTTTAAATCAGCAACCAAAAGGACGATCTTTGGTCGCCCGTCAGGGGGTCTATCAATATTCGTAAGCCACGCCTGCAAATTTAACGTAAAAGAACTATCTCTGGAGCCACCTGACCTACAAGCTATCTCAATAGAAGGACTGAGAGCGGACCAAACAACCCGCCCGCTTTTATTAATCAACTGTTACTTCAACCCTGCAAAACTTCACTCCCCACTTGGCTTGGAATCATTCACCACCGCCCTGGTAGATCTATTAATAAGCCGCTTGCACCACGATGTAATCATAGTCGGTGACTTTAACCTGAGAGGCCTGGACCTGCTACCCATGACTACACCTAGCAGGAAGTCAGCTCAACTGATTGAACTTTTAGCAAATTACAACTTGCAATCCACCCACGGGATACAAAAAACGCGCCACTGCGCATGGTCCGCCCACCCGACCTTCAGGAATGTCTTCACTATAGACTATATCTTCATCAATGCAGGACTGGCCAACATACTTCGCAATTTCACTGTGGACGACAGAGTCGAAAGCGACCATAGGCCCCTTCGTGTCACATTCAACCTGACACGAGAACAGGCGGACCCCTACGTCGCAATTGGTATGACCACAGGCGAAGAACACCATTTAGTCCTTAAACGAATAAAATGGTCGACCAATCTTAGCCACAGACTTAATGCATTCGTAGCCAATAGGGAGACAGTACCAAGTCCACAAGATAGTATAATACACCTATGGGAAACACTGACCAATGACTTATTGAAGTGCCTGGGCAACACTCACCAATCAAGAAGCGGTCAAAAAAATGTCATCCCACGCCACCAAAAAACCTACAGTCTTAAGCTGGCTAAGCAGGCGCTTAACAAGTTATGTTATTTGTTATGTTATTTATGTCTTTTATAGCGCTCGGCTACTCAGAAGAGTGTCCCGGTGCTTTATTGACAACCTGAAAAGCCAAACACAACACAGACATTAAAAGAAAACGGGATAGCAGTAAGAGGGAGTCTAAGAAGCAAAAAGCCAAGTTTTCAGGCCCTTTCTGAAGGCCAGCAGATTTGAGGTACTACGCAGTGTCGGGCAACGAGTTCCACAACTGTGGAGCCCGGGACATAAAGGAGCGACCTCCGACACGGGCCTTTTTCACACGCGCGACAACGGCCAGAAACATCGACTCTGATCTCAAAGACCGTGACGGACGATAAAAGGAGAGCCTCCTTTGAAGGTATTTAGCCCCCGAGGCATAGAGGGCCTTATGTGCAAGAGTTAAGACTTTAAAAACAATCCAAGGCAATACAAGGCAGTGAGAGCAAACAAGAAAGGTATCTACCCGCCAGGGGGGCCCCCCATTGCTGTTTTGCGAGCTAATTACAAAAAGATCATTTGGGATTTGAAACTAAAACGGACCGATCAGAACTGGCTGACAGTGTTTTCCATAATCAAAGGCAAAGATAATAGCAAGCTCTGGCGCTACATCAACAGTTTGTCATCAGGAGGCGTACACAAGGTTAACAGTGTTGGAGGAAAAGTTTGGGAACAGTATGCAAAGGGGCTGTACACCTGTGAGCCAAATCGGAAGTCTAACTGCATATCCGGCTGGTCCAAGGCGGCGGCAGCTACCATCAGCTCTGAAAGTGCCCCGAACGAAGAATTAAGTCCGACTCAATCTGGAAAATTCTCGGAGGCGGCGATTGTAAAGCACATCAAAGCCATCAGAACCGATGGTGCCCCTGGACCTAACGGGATCCCCGCACAGGTTTTTAAGAAAGATCCTGCATTCTTCGCTTCCAAACTTACTCCTCTATTTAACCATGCATTCGCAACCCTGCCATTTTCCTGGAAAGGTTCAATCCTCTTTCCTATACATAAAAAAGGTGACCACTCTAACCCGGCTAATTACAGACTGATAGCCCTCCTTGACATTGAAGCTAAGGTCTATGCCCGCCTTCTACTTAAGGATCTGGAAACTTGGGTGGATAAGAACGGCATACTCCCGCCCTCACAGACTGGCTTCAGGGCTAACTGTTCTACGCTGGATAACATCATAGCGCTTTCGTACCTCGCTAAGAAGGCCAACATGCGGAATAAGCTGCCCCTGTTCTGTTGCTTTATCGATTATTCAACGGCCTTTGACCGCGTGAACAGAAGCCGGCTCTGGGCAAAACTAGAGTCTTGGGGGATCCCTAGAGATCTTCTAAAGGCCATAAAAGCACTTTACGAGGGGACCTGGGTTCAGGTGAAATTAAGTGCCACATCTGCAACCACAAGAATTGCCACTAACTCGGGATTAAAGCAGGGGTGTGTCCTGGCCCCCCTGCTTTTCAACTTGTACACTGCAGACATGGGGCAAGCCCTGAAAAATGCCAACCTAGCACCGCCCAGACTGGGGAAGCTGGTTCTGGGTACGCTCCAGTATGCAGATGACACAGTAATTATGGACCACACCAGGGTAGGCCTCCAAAGAGCCTTAAACAGCCTCGCCACGTACAACAAGGAGAACGAGCTACTCATTAATGTGAGCAAGACTAAGATAATAATCTTTGGTAAACATCCACACAAAACAAAAGCTTCATGGTTTCTGGGGGAACACCGTATCACCACAGCCCCATCCTACAACTATCTGGGCACATGGGTATCAGAGAGGGCCACTGCACTCAAACATCTGAAGACGCTTAAACCTAAAATTGATAAAATAATTACATCTCTAAGACGTCTAAGCCATGGCCTGGTCAGTCCCTCTGCAGACCCGATGCTGACAGTACTTAGGGATAAATTGATCCCCGCCATCACGTACGGCCATATAGCCTATCCAGGGGCTTTTGAGAAAGTGGTCCAAGCGGCACAGGTGAAAGCTTATAAGATGGTGCTACGAGCCCCCAAACAGGCGCGGAATAACAGGGTGAGACTGGAAATAGGCCTGAAACGTCCTGAACTGGTACTACTGGGGGAACTGCTAAAATACTACATCAGAGTTCTGAAGTCGCCCGAAAACACCTTGAAGCACTCGCTAAACACCATCTTTGGGGAAGAGGGCTCCCCACGGCAAGCCAAGGTGGAACTAGCCATTGATCTTCTGAAGATCGAGGGGTGGAATCTGCACTTACACGAAATCCCATATTTCGCCTGGGCAAAAGCCGTCAAGCGCCAAGTCCAGTCTATTTCCTTTGAGCTAGACCTTTCCTCGCTCCGGCCCAACCCGCTAACGTTGGCCTTGGACAAGTCCTACATTCCTGGTAAACCTCAACCATACTTACAAGACTCACTAACAATCGAAGCAAGACAAAAAATTCTGTTTATGCGCCTCTTGGCCCTCAGGATAATGGACTTTAATCCATGTTGGGCACGCTCGGACGGAGCCACTGCTTGCCGACTTTGCAAATATCGCAGAGAATCCTGTCTACACTTGTTATGTTGCTGCCCTAAGCTGGCCTGTGACCGACAGCGATTGCTACGTCCGGCATTACGTATCTTGGGTCTCAGAACTTGCAGAGAGGCCTCGGATTGGTGTTTCTCTGAAACCACAACATGTTTATTAGCCAGGATAGGCAAGTTCATCCATCAAGTTAAAATGGCACTCGAAAACCAACTAAAGGACACCATCCCGAAGAGCCCTGTGACCCGCCGCCCTAAAGTTGGTAATTCACAGATAACACAGGGAGTCGCCGAAAAGCTGGGGCCGACTCAGGGGCTGATAAAGCCCATGGTGCAACTGAGGTGTCGAACTTTTTCACGCCTTCCAGACTGTAGTAAGCGAGGTCTCATGATGACTCTAAAAACTTTAATTCTTTTTTATATTAATAATGTATAGTACCAGTGAACACAGTCAGTATCGAGACCACATAGCTGCACCAATGGTCCCTGACCGGTGTAGGTCGAGCAGGGGGGGGGGGGGGGGGGGCGTATTTTACTGTATTTTATTGTATTTTATTTGAACCAAACTGCATTTTTGTACACTGTAATGATTTTAAGTAATCGCACAGTTTATCAATAAAACCACTGGCAAAAGCTGCACCAGTGTGGACTTCCTCTGCTGAACCTGGTGAATAGCAAAGGAAAGAGGGACTGTGCCGGCCGTATCCTGCTCCTGAAGTAGTTGTTTCCAGTGCCCAAATGAAGCAAGAGACTCCAAGAGTCACGTGTCTGAGCGCCTGTCGCAACACAGTGCCGCAACCGTTGAAGAAGACTGCTGGGACGAGTTGGTAGCCCAGATCTTCAAGCCGTTGTTCCTTATCGCCGTGCAGCACAAGAAACAGGATCAAATTCTCAAAGTTGCAACCGAGTCCGTTGGACCGAAGAGTCGTCGGAGTGTAGCTTGGTCACCCATCAGACATGTTAACGCACTGGAAAGGATTTGTTTGTAACTATGATACTGGACAACTGGCAGTCCAATGGCGACTGAATTTCTGCCCGACCGGGAGGACTTAGAGGGAGGTCAACCCCCATGGCCAGGACCGCCACACAAAGTACGTGGACTGAGGAGTAGCCGCAGGAAGACCCCCCTCGACCACATCACATCTACGGCATTCTTGAACATCTTCAGCATCCTGTATTCCTTTAATCACAACCACTCTATAGGAAACAACAGCAAAGGGATCAAAGTGCCTACTCCTACCTCCGAGGTAACTTTCTGTGGACCTTGCTGGTCCCCCTTAGTGGCTCCGTACCGGAGGTGGTCGCCTAAAGTAATTTTAAGTAACTGCATAGACAATTGCCCAAAGTTTTTGTTGAAAAAGTTTCTAAGTGTCAGCTTTGCTGAATTTGCCAATGCTTGTTCGAGATTAAATGAAAAGTGCATATCTCTTGGGAATTCCCCTTCATTCCGAATAGATTTTGAAAATACTTTTCATTCTGTAGGATGGCATTACTTGTTTGCAGTTTTGCCAAAAATGGCTTTTGGCACACATTTTTGTTTTGTTTGTCTGCTCAATACGTGCTCAAATGCTCTCGCAGATAGGAGGTAACTGTTCTTTCAGACTCATTACCAATATGTCGGTGTGCAGCAGGGGTGTGCCTTATCTCCACTGCTCTTTGCCTTGGCATTTAAGCCAGTGGCCGAGAATATCCGAACAGAGAATAGGGTAATATTGTTCTGATGTAAGACTCCTGCAAGGATGACCTTGACCATTGTAATCCAGTGCCGTTAATATGGAATGTTCGACTATTGTCAAAAGTCTCCCTCCTCAGACGGATCCATGCCTTCCAAAATTACCCACTTTCTATACCAGACGTCTCCTTTGACAAGATTGTGGTGCTGGTTAGATACTACTTCTCAGAGATTAAGGCCTCTGGGTCTCTATAACCAAATGCTGCAATTTTCAATTTTTTTAATTGGTTGTGCATGATGGACCATGCTGCACAATTGCTTATCAAAAGTAACTGACAATTAGGCTGACTGAGCTATGGGGAACATATGCCCGTCACATTTTTCATATGGGTAAAAACCTTTTAATCACTTGCCTTCTGAACTTGGCTCTTTTTAAAATTTAGAGGAACTCATTTTGGGCGATCTACTGGCCCTACACCATTAATGTTGAAACCCCACGGTGGGTTGGCACACGATTCCACTGGCAAGCTTCTGTACAGGTTTTCCAGTTCAGGCACCATTGGCATATTGTGAGTCAAACATATTGTGCATCAGACTCATACGTGCTCATTTGCAGAACTCCAACAAGACTTCGAGCTTCATAAGTCACAGTTTATTGTGTATTCACAATTGAAGCATTCCTTTTCTCCCCATCTGTGCAAACTTGACCCCGTCCCAGACTCAAACCTGCCAGAGTTCAAACACATGACATAGTCCCTGGGGCTCAAAATGATTTCTCAGATCTATAAATCTCTGGTTATTAATGCCCCTGACCCTTTTGACCTTGGATGCTGTGCTGGAGGTGGATTTAGGAGAGTTATGTGAGCAGAAATGCCCTTCAGCTGAAAGAGATTTCTTCCACACAATATTGAGTTTTCCTGTTCTTCATTACTTTTGGGGATGTGACAAAGACACTCTTGATGGCTTTGGAATGGACAGTCCCTCTGTCCCTCAAGCAAGCTATCCTTTATATTCTAGAGGAAGTGGACCCTAATGGTTAGGTGCCTTTTGACTTTAAGACTTCTATTGGCAAAGATAGGCACTGTTATGCACAGACAGAGGGCCTGATCTCAATTGGGGCATGAATAGGTGTATGGTCTTGGAGAAACCTTCCTGCGAGGCTAGATGCTCTAGTCATAAGCACAAAAGACCCATGGCTGTTGCACTTTAGCTCCTCCTAAATGTGAGCAGTAGCTTATTATGCATAGATGGTATGTAAATTAAAGTAACGTATAGAACAGTTGCTTAGATTCTTATTCCTGTTATTTGTATTTTAAAAATGCTTTCAATATATGGGCTTGTGACCAAGTATCTTGTTGTACTATGACCCTTGAATGTCTGATGCCCATCATAATGACAAATTCTAAACTTCAATAAAAAATTAGCTTGCATGTTACCCTAGTCTTTGTAGTTGGATGGGGGGACTCTCGTGGGACATCACCAGTGAGGGCAAACAAGTCTGTGCTTTACATCTCATCTATCACCCGCCTGGTGACAATCTCACGTTCACTCAACAATTCATGGACCTGATCACTTCCAATGCCGGTCGGCAGACCACTCAAGTCTACCTGGGTGACTTCAATCTCCATTGGAACGATCAGAAAGACACCGTGGTGAATAGTCTCAAAACTTTCCTCAATGCGCTTGACCTCACCCAATTATGTGATAAACCAACACACGACAAAGGCGCGATACTCGATCTCATCATTGCCAAAGAGAACGCTATTCAACTGGAGGCGATTCTACCCTGCGATTGGTCAGATCACCACATTATCACCTTCTTTATCAACGAAAAAGTTAAACCTAACCCTACTCAACCAATCAAAACCAAAGCATGGAAAAGGGATTTGAAGAATCTCAACCCCTCTACCCTACCCCCCCACATCGGCAACCTCCTCCTTCCCCCTTCAGGGGCCTCAGATGTTCAATCACTGACTGACCACTACCTTGACTCTATGAATACAATAGTCAATGAAGTCGCCCCTCTGCAACTGAAGAGAGTCTCCACCAAAATCTCTAACCCCTGGTACGATGACAGACTCAATGATGAAAGGCGTAATATGCGAATGGCAGAGCGCACCTGGAGATCGGACCCTTCAGCGCTGCATCTCAAAAAGCTTAAGAACAAGAGAAATGCCTACTTTAGGAAAATAAAGCGCACAAAGTCGGACTTCTTCAGCCGCCAGTTGGACCAAGCGAAGAACAGGCCAAGAAAGCTGTTCGAGCTAATCAAGACCCAAACAAAGGCACAACCCACACAATCAAACAGCACAACAAACGACACCCCACACTGTGAAGCCTTCTCTGCTTTCTTTAAACTAAAGACTGACAACATAAGAAATGACCTCATCATAGATGTAAGCCGATACCCCAACCACACCAGAATGGCAGACACTCAACCTAAAAACAAGGCATCCTGGCAGTACTTCGATACCTATTCAGAAGAAGCAATATACAAACTGCTCTGCACCTTGAAGCCCTCTAATCACCTCACAGACCCTCTACCTGCTAATGCTGTAAAAGACTTTATCCCCTTGCTCCTCCCTCTCTGGACCAAGATCATCAACAGCTCTCTGCAACAAGGCCACATTCCAGACTCCCTTAAGGTGGGGCAAGTCACGCCCATACTCAAGAAACCTACAGCTGATCCGTCTGACCTAAACAACTATCGGCCCATCACCAATATCCCCACCCTGGCCAAACTGCTGGAGAAATGTGTCCAACTCCAACTAACAAAACACATTGATCAATTTGACCTCCTCAACCCTCATCAATCAGGCTTCAGAGCGAAACATAGCACGGAAACAGCTATGACACACATAATTGATGACGCCCTCCAAATTCTGGATCGCAATGAGTCCTGCCTCCTCATCCTTCTTGACCTCTCGTCAGCATTTGACACGGTCAAACATGAGAACTTGCTGGAGCTGCTAAGCACTAGAATGGGGCTATCGGGAACTGTTCTCAAGTGGTTTTCGTCTTTTCTTCACAATCGGTCTCAGAGGTTCAAGATCGACAATGTGCTATCTACACCTGTGCCTGCAGATCTAGGTGTCCCACAAGGATCCACCCTCTCCCCTACACTGTTCAACCTCGTTATGGAACCGCTCGCCACCTTGCTTCAAGCATCCAATGTTCAATTCCATATGTACGCCGATGACACACAACTCTATCTAAAGTTACAATCCCCGGAAGATATCAAACATCTGAATTCCACGCTTATTAACACCCAATCTTGGCTGGCCGATAATCACCTCAAACTAAATGCTCTGAAAACTGAGTTCCTACTCATCACACCCCCGGCGAAAATCTCCACCACCCAAACCTGGCTCAACAACCTAACAGCACTCAATGTCCAACCTACCATCGTGGACTCGGCGAAATCCCTAGGCATCACACTCGACGCCAAGCTCAACATGCAGCAACACGTCAGCAAAGCCACAAAAGCAGCTAATTTCCAAATTAACACGCTGAGGAAAATTAAACCCTTCCTCTCGGCCAAAGACTTCCAAACTGCTGTTCAAGCTTTAGTCATCCCTCGAATAGACTACGGAATTGCGGCCCTCAGCGGTCTCCCACTAGCCACAACAGCACCCTTAAGAGCCTCCCTGAACGCTGCCGCAAGACTCATTACTGGCTCTAGAAAGCACTCGCACATATCCCCAGACTTAAAGACTCTAAAATGGCTGCCTTTTGAGGCCAGAATACATCTAAAAATTGCAGTTATGACACACGCGGCCGTGCACCACAAGGCACCCAACTACCTCGCTCAAAAGCTGTCTATATCAGGAGGTTTGAGATCCAATAGGAGTACAAAAAATCTACTCCTGAAACCTCGTAGATTCCGGAAAGTGAAAACCTACAAGCGCTCCTTCTCAGGAATGGCACCCAGGATCTGGAATGCGCTCCCTCCTGAAATCAGGCTGATCTCCTCCACTGCACTCTTCAAGAAAGAGGTGAAAACCATCCTTCTGTCCAAGATCTCCTGATCATTATAGATGTTGGTTTCAGAGACTCTGCATTGCTTGTATCACTGCTCAATATCCCCTGGCACTATACTCTACTTGTTGGGGGCACCACTACGCTACTCTTACTACCGACCAAGATGTGATACACGTTGGTTTACTGATCCACCTGTACACCTCTGTAATGGGATCAATGACCTGTGCTGTTCTATATTACTTCCTTACCTGATTGTATATGGATTGGTTTTATGTATGTTTCTATTAACCATGTTATTACCATGTTATTGACTATTATACTGTTCCCATTATCTCTGTTGACTCCTACTGCCCCTACCCTGTCTTTGTGAAGCGCTCTGATATCTGTAAGGATCCTGTTCGCGCTATATAAAACTTTGAATAAATAAATAATAAAACATTAGCTTGCATGTTACCCTAGTCTTTGTAGTTGGGTGCTCAACCATAGAGTTGCTGTACCAGGCATATAATATCCTTTGAATCAATGGCTTTATTTAGCTTGACATTAGATAGAGGCATTTCCATCGATTTTTCCCAAGAGGCAGACTAAATGCCAACGCTGGTCTAGAGCTGGAACTATTTTTGTTTTTTATTCTCTTTTGCAGGTGAACAGTCCAGATTCTGACCGAAGGGACAAAAAAGGTAACAACTCTAAAAAGAGGAAGCGCTCCCCTAGTCCTTCACCTCCTTCTGATGCCAAGAAGAAGAACGCCAAGAAGGGGTAAGTAGACATGTCTGTTTGTTATTGGGCCTGCTGCATTACGGCTTCGTTTTGGAATTTTACTTTGAAGCTACAATATTTCTGTTGTGGGATTTTCACTCATACCCACGAACAATAAAATATGTCAGTGCATGTCTGAGAACTTTAGAACTGTTTTTGTAACTTGGTATTTGTGAAAAACTAAATTTAAAAAAATTTCAGTTGGAGGCAACATTTTCCAATTCCTATTTTTTTTATTTTTATGATAAATCTTCATCAAGTTAGACAGAAAAGCCATATGCTACATTTGACATCAAATCACCACTGTTTTACCCTTTTTTTAGAGAAAATATAGGTTGTAACTTAGCTAATACACTAGTACTGACATTGCACCTTTAAAACTTAAGCTGTCAGCTTCCCATCATACATAATAGCAATCCGCAGCACGCGTTAAATTTAGACAAGAAAAATGATAGCAGTAGCAACTGTAAGTCAAAACAGATATACAACCGAAATCGCAATAGGTTCTTTGTTTCTATAATACTGGTCCCTCGAGTCATGAAAAAGTCACAGGTGTATACCAACTGTGACGATGAAACACGTGTTGGCTGGCTAAGATCTGTTTAAAAGGAACTAGATGAAAAGAAATAAAGAACCTATTGTGATCTCTGTTGTATATTCGTTTTGACTTACAATTGGTACAGCTGTAATTTTTTTGTCTAAATTTAACGTGTGCTGGGGATTGCTATTACGTTTGTTTGTAGCTCAGGCCACAACATTTGGGGAGGCTGGTGGTTCTCTCTACCCTTCAGCACCGTGATAGCTAGGATCAGATTGAGATATTAAGTGGATTAACCCTTTGGGGCGCCGTTTTTCCTATAAATCATACCACTGTGCTGTTGTGTTACAGCTTCCCATCATACTCTGCTGTGCCTTTCTGCAGCTCACTGAGAAGGATCTCAGCACACAACATCTTTTCACAATGTTTCTTTTGACTAAAAACTCATTTTTTGGCTCCTCTCAATGCCCTTTGATGTTTACATTATACTTATATATTTGTTTTTCTTTTTTATGAAAAAAACGATTTTTCTTTGTACCTTGAAGTGTTCTTGAGCCATTATGCATGCTTTCTGATAAATTTCCTTCTTACGGGGTGAAGAACTGAAATGTGCACAATATCTGGTTTTATGAACAGATTGCTCCAGAGAGACACTGGGGAGGTAGGGCAAGTATCTCCTAGGTTCACTACTTCCAGTAGGAAGACTGAGCCTTCACCCTCCTGATCTTCCCTGTGTGTGACCAGGTATGACCCCACTTAAATTCTAGAACGATCCCCCTCCCAAATTAGTATTTCTGGGTAAATGCTCCCTCCAAAATAATAACCCTCTGCTATCTTTTCTTCTGTAAAATAACTTTGTTGATGGATACATCAATTTGCAGATTCTTCACATTTTGAATATTCAAAGGCACCTGACTGGATGTGTAAGATTTAACCACCGCTCTCCTGCACCTATAGGTTGCGTCGGATCCTAATTGACATCAGTTGCTGATCAAATGTGACATTAGTGGAGCTATGTATTGCCACCTCAGCATGCCTATGTTAGTTTCCTTTTTACGTGCCCTTCATGTGTATACAGAGTTGCTCTCCATAAAGATTGGGCACAAAAAATATTTTTGCATTGCTTTAGTAATGAAGCACCTAAAGAATTCGGCTCTAACCCCTGCCATAGACGGATGTCCATTTCTGAGTTTCACAAGGTCTGTTTGTGGTGGTTTGGAGTGAAGCTAGACTGCAAGCTGTGCGACAGAGTCAGCCTCATGCACACTAAGGTGGTTAACAGAGCAGCACTCAAAACCTTTTATAGCACGCACGTCCACGAGTGGCGGGCTTGTTATCTGTAGAGTTCTGGATCCAAGTTAGTGTCTGGATCTAGGTGAAATAGAAGAAAAATAAACGCAAGAAGAGGAAAACACGTGACCACTCTTGGGCCAAAGACTGCTCCCGCTAGGGGGTAGGTCCCCTTAACGCTCTAAAGCTAAAGTGAAGTTTACCTCTGATTAGGAGCTAGTGGACATCTATTTAGGGCAAGAAGCCTTGCAAGACCTGGCCCTGTTGCCAGTTCCAGTCTCCACTGCCAGCGCCCCTTCTGGCTTACCTTGAAGTTCCAGCACCAATCTGTGAGAAAGTGCCATCTTTCTTGTATTGGTATGCCCCCACTATTTGCTGAATTGCTGATGTGCTTTGACTGAGTGTGCCCTGGGCTCCTGCCAACCAGGTGCCCAGGGCCTGTGTCCCTTCCCTAAAACTGTGTTGAAACTAAAACCCAATTGGCACCTCTGGCCACCTGTCAGCCCCTAGTAAATGGTACCCTAGGTACCCAGCACCTGATGACCAGAGGAGACCCCTAAGGGCTGCAGCACTTATTGTGCCACCCTTAGGGGCCCTGTACCCTGGCATCCACACACTGCTTTGGCAGGCTGAGTGTGTAAGTACAGAAACAAACAGTCGACATGGCACACATCCCTGTGTGCCATGCCCACTAACCCACTGCCCTAGCATACATCAGCCACCCATCTAGCTGGGTGCCCTATGCCAGTGGTGTGGGCACAGGGGCATGAGCCCTGTGCCCCTACAGTACCCAGGGCCATTCATGGGCACTGTAAGTGCAGTGATGTCATTAAGAGTATATGGTGCTGGGAGGTTGACATTACGAACTCCACAGCACCATAATGGCTACACTGAAGACTGACAAGTTTGATATCTAACTTCTCAGCACATTAAACCCACTGCTGATGCCAGTGTGGGATTTAATGTGAAATGCACTATAGAGGGCATCTTAGAGATGCCCCCTGAAACCTAACCTACAATCCACGTCTTGTCTGAGAGGCTGTCTAGGCTGCCACACAGAAGACATGTTGCTGGACCCCTGGGTGGAGAGCCCTCGCTCTCCTGGGTCTGCAGCAATGCACATCCTGGGATGAGGTGCCAAGCCTTGTCCCTCAGGATGGGCAGGGGAAGCTTCAAAGGCATTCTGCCTTTGTGAGCTACTCCAGACCATTTGCTGTACTCAGCCACTGGCCCCCACCAGTTGTGACCACCACTCTGGCGGGAAGACTGGCGGGAAACCCTACGTCAGGGAGGGGCATGTACCAGCCTGTGCCAACTCCACCCCTCAGGTGGGAGAGGCGAGGTGAAGCACGACCACGGGCTCCGGCCATCTTGAAGATGGGGAGCCCTGCCCAATCATAGCTAGGCTCCTGCCCCCCTCCCACAGGAGAGGAGCAGACTATGGTGGTGTACCCACCCCAGGACAGGGACCCATTGGTCCCTCCCCTTGCCCTACCTGTAAAGCCCCTAAATTTAGTATTTAGGGGCACCCTGAACCTTCCTTCCTCAGATCCCGATTGCAACAACAGGAAGACCAAGAAACAAGAAGACCTGCCGTGCAGCTGCTAACGAAAGGACGACGCCCACTGACTTGGCCCCAGAACCCTACAGGCCTGTTGATCCTTGAACCTGCTCCTGTGAAACTCCGGCATCTTCTGCGGACAGCAACCTCGACAACCCCGGAGGACCTGCCTGCCTTGAACCTTCCAAAAGACTGGGACTCCCATGAGCAGTGGTTCTGCTCCAACAGCAATTACCCTGGTGCCAACCAGGAACCGCGAATCCAGTCCACTCTGCAACCGCCAAGCCCGGCCTGTGCCTGAGTGACCCAAAACCACGAGGACGTCCCCCCGGCGACTGGGACCAGAAGTCCAGTGCCCAAAGACTCTCCTCGACTAACCAGACGACGCCTGCAGCCTCAGAACCAGGGACCCTTGCAACTGCGACCAGCCGAGGGTAAGATTTCCAGACACCAAAAGACATCCCTGCACCCGGAGGCCCCCTGTGCCCTCCTTTGAGTATCTACCTCTTCTTCAAGATCCCAACC
The DNA here is from genome assembly GCF_964261635.1 of Lissotriton helveticus. NCBI lineage: Eukaryota > Metazoa > Chordata > Amphibia > Caudata > Salamandridae > Lissotriton > Lissotriton helveticus. The sequence continues at coordinate 1,465,993,597 of NC_136057.1, forward strand.
TACCTCTCGAAGCGGTGGTCGCACCTGAAGACTCTCTGTCCCCGAGCCTGCAGCCTTTGTTCACTTTTAACTTTCCCATTGGATAACATTGAGCGCCCGACGTGTCAAAATCACCCTGCACCCAGCTGCCCGAGTGCCGCTGGAAGTGCACCAACTACCCTACTCTACTTCCCCACTTGCCCAGAGTAAGTGACCAGAAGCTCAGCTCCCACAGCCGCGTGGCCTGCTTGCAGCCACCAACTGAAGGCCCCCTACCCTCCATTGGATTGCATTGAGCCTACTCTCTCTGCACCCAGCTGCCCCTGTGCCGCTGAGGGTGTAAATACTGTACCTCTCCGACCCTGGGAGACCCCTGAGTCTAGGCCCAGAACCTTAACTTCACCAGTCGAGTACTTACCTAAAAGCCGATAACTCACTTTCCTTCCATAGGCTAACATTGACTTGTTTTCATTGAAATGTCTTCTAAGTGTGGAGTTTTTAAACTTTAAAATATTGATCTAAAATCAGCTGAATAATGAATTCCGAAATACTCACCTGTGATCAGGAGAGAAGCCAGTACTGTACCTTTTAGCCCGGTACTGAACCGCAAAAGTAATCTTAACTGTACTTACCAGTTAACTGCCTTTTCTTCCATAAGAAACCATTGACTGTTTTTCTCTGAAATTTCTTCCAAGTGTCGATTTTTGCAAACTACAAATATTCTTTCAAAATCGCACCAAATACAGAAACGTAATTACTTACCTTTCTTAGGTAGAGGTCCCCGTGCTGGATTACAAAAGTAACGAGAACCTACTTTACCTGTGACTTGAATTTCCTTCCATAGGATAATATTGATTGATTGATTGTGGGTTTCTAAAGCGCTAGAATCGACTCCCGAAGGAGTATCTCTGCGCTGTAGACCGCTGGGGAACCCGTCCTGGCTTTCCCTGTGAGATGGTCCCTACTGGGTATCTCCAAGGTGAAACCAGGCATCCCCGGCGTACGTGGGGGGCCGTTGTGGAGATGAGGCAAGCTAATGCCCAGAGTTGCCGAGTGTGATCCCTGGTTAGAGTAGGCACTGAGGCGAGAATTATCGAGTCCGCTGACCCTGGTCCACGACCCTGCCGCGTCGGGGATAGAACCCTGGTCCCGTGCTGTCCTCTGCTTCCGGGTCTGCCGCCTCTAACCAGTGAGCCACACCACTCCACATTGCTAGTTTTTCACTGAAAAGTTTCTAAGTGTCAACTTTGTAAATACATTTATATTCTTTAAAAATTAGAACTGTAACCAAAACGCTTTTATTTAACTGTTTACAGTTTAGGTCCCGAGACTGAATCCAGGATCCAGTCCTGTGGCTAGAAAAGTAATCCTTAAAGTGATCAACTGCATTTATGTAGGAAAAACCCATTGAGCTCAATGTTAAATTGTGTTTAGAATTGTGTTGCCTTTTGCAACTACTGTAGCTATTGTACTTACAAAGTCTATTGCCTTTCTGCAAAGTAATTACCTGAAGTCACTCATATTGAGAAAAGTATATTTTGATACCTGTTGGTTCTAAAATAAAACAACTATATCTTTTGATATAAAAACAATTGGCCTAGAGTTCAGTTCTTGAGTGTGTGAAACCTTTTTCTGAGTGTGTACAACAAATGCATTACACTTTCCTCTGATCCTGCCTTACTGCTCGAACAAGCTACCACTTTAGAGAATAAGGCCATATCTGACTTTAACCTCTGTTATACCTCTGGAGATTGGGGACTCTATACACACTGTACCTTACTCTTTGGTCCAGTATATATATAGAACCACTTTCTTACACAATCCACCCCAATTGCTGCACACCATGATGACATTGCTCAGGATCACTTTGAATCCCTCTGGTGCACCAGCAGGCTTCAAGGGGAAACAGCCCTAACAATGCGGGCTGAGCCATGCATGCCGCTTTCCCGCAAGCCGTACCATGCTTGCCTTGACCACGCATGTGCCTTAACAACGCATATGCGTGGTTAAGGCAATGTGCTGTCTAGTTGCTGAGTAAAAGGGGAAGACCGGAAGAAGAAGACTCTGTCTCGGGAGAGGACACGGTGGGCTAAGTGGGGCTGGGGCTTGGTCTTGGGGGGTGGAGGGGGTTGTTTTTCTCGGTGGGTGTAGGCTTTAGGACCAAGGAGTGGGTCGCGGTAGTTTTTAGGGTGGGGGACAGTTTTTTGGGCTAAGGGCAGGGGAAAAAGGGACAGTTTAGAAGGCAGGGTCTGGGTAATGTAGGGATGTAGTGCAAAGTTTATAGGACCGAAGACAGGGGGGCTGGGGTCAGGGTAGTTTTTGGGGTGTGGGCTTAATTGTTAGGGCTCAGGGCAGGGGGAGAAGGGACAGTTTACAGTTACCAGGGTATGTGTAGTTTAGGGATGTACAATGTACAACTCAGTGGTAAAGAAGGCAGCAGACCGGCATGGAATCCAACTCGAAGAGTAAATGTCACAGGCATGCTACTGCCTCGAAAGTCTTGTGCTCTCACAAAGCAGGAGGCCATATCTCCCAATCCTCCTCAGTATCCTGGGCCAGGGAAGGAAAGCCTTTAGAGCCCTAGCAGCCTGCAAGACTGTGATGCTGAGTGTGTAGAAAAATGCAAACACTCCTCCAGAGACCCACTATATTTTTAGAGGTAATGCTATGGCAGACTCCATAATTGTGACTACATCAAGGAAGAACGCCAACATCCCTACTTCCACCGACCCCCCCCCACCTGAGAAATAGAGGCAGAGGGTGGAAATGGTGGGTGCATAATGGAAGAATAGTGGCAACTCAGTTGAGGGTTGCTACCTCCAACACCCTCCAGAGCAGGTACATCAATCAGCATGGAGAAGAAATGGGAGAGGTAATGAAACACTACCCAGAGCACTTCCGAAAATGGGAAACCGCACAAGTGGCAGAAGGCAAGACCATTGCTAACACATGCCTGAAATCCACCCTCAACGCTGCAGGCACGGAAAGTAGGCAGATGTTCATGGACACAACCCTCAGAAGACCGGCCTGGCTATGGGTGTCTGAGTTAAAAAGTGAGGTGCAGGCAAGCATTATAAACAATCCCTACACCAGAGAACAGCTCTTCTGTACAGCAATGGACGAGACACTGCAACAGCTAAAGATAGACCACAGCACAGCCAAGGCCATCAGGGCATTGCAATTTCGAATCCATCCATGTCGAGGGGCAATCCCCATGAAAACCATGAGAAGACCAGCCAGAAGAGGAAACGTCCAGAGCCCGGCGGCACAGACATCCTACCACCTTGCAGGCCTCCAACAACTGGCGGCGCAAAAGTAGCAGCCGCAGACGACAAAACATCAGCCCTTTTGTGACAGCCTAGTGACTCCACTTGCCAACCACCACGCCATATAATACCAGTGAAGGGCAGAATAAATGCTTTCCTTCAGGAGTCGAGGAGACTCACATCAGGCAAATGGAAAAGGACTACATGATAACCATAGACTTAAAGGACACCTATCCATGAACCGTAAGCACAAGAAATACTTGCAGTTTGTTGTCAACCAAGACCAAACCAATTTGAAGTGCTCCCTTTCAGAATCAAGTCCACACCTAGGGTATTAACAAAAAGCCTGGTCACGGTGGCGCCCTACTTTAGAAGGAAGAGGATCCACGTATTCCCATATCTGGCACTGTCTGGTAAAAGCAAACTCCTTCCACTAATGCAAAAAGAACATCAGAACTGTCATAGACACCCTCCATAGTTTAAGTTTCACAATTAAACTAGAGAAATCATCCACAAAGGAAAAGACCTTCCTGAGGACAAGGGTCAACACGAGCATTCCCTATCCTCAAGAAGTTTCAGGCAATCACAGAGCAAGCTCTCCACTACTGCTAAGGTCAGGCTCTGACAGTGTCAAATGTGGGGAAAATAATGGCATGATGGCCTGCTGTATTCCACTTATACTACACCTGAGACCCCTCCAAGAGTGGATCCAGAGCCATTGGTCACAGGCAGCAAGGAGTTGGGAGTATCTAGTAGAAAGTGCAAGAAACTATTATGGTGGAACACGAACCACATAACTGTGGGAAGAGCCTTCACAAAGTCAACTGTGACGATCACTATAGACACATCCCACACAGGCTGGGGAGCAAACATTGGGGAACTAAAAATCAGAGGATTGTGGAGAGCAGAGGCAGCCATAAATCGCATAAATATTCTTGAGCTGAAAACGGTCTTCCTGTCCCTAAAGGCTTTTCAGATACAAGTGAAGGGGACAGCAGTGCCAATACAATGGGCAACACAACCACAATATTCTATCTGAACAAGCAAGGAGGAACACAGTAACACGTGCTGTCCAACCTAGCCCAGGAAATATGGGTACGAGTTGTTCAGAGAAGAATAACCATAATAACAATATGCCTGTCAGGAGCGCAAAGTGAAGAAGCAGATGGGTTAATCAGACAAGCGTCTGTATCACAGGAATGATAATTAAATTGACAGGTGCTCTAAGAGCTCTTCACACATTAGAGCACCCCACATATCTACCTGTTCATAACACCAGAAAATACAAAATGTCAGGTCTTTTCATCCAGGTACCCACACCACCATTTCAAGGGGAATGCCCTGCTGATAGACTAGTCAGAGAGATTTGCGTACACTTTTCCACCATTTCTCCTAATACCATAGTCCTAAGCAAGTGCAGATAGTTGCACATGATAATGGTCCGGATTGCCCCACAGTGGGCAAGACAGATGAGGTTCTCGGACCTGGTGGAGATGGCACAGGGGAATGTAATAAGGTTACTGGCAAAGCATGATCTCCTCACCATGCAAAGGGGGGGTGGAGAGTCCACCACCCAGAAGTAAGCACCTTGAGCCTGGTGGCCTGGCTCCTGAGGACATAGTTTGGCAACCTCAACTTCCCAAAGCAGTTCATGGGTATCCTAAAAAAAGGAAGAAGGCCAAGTACAAGAAGGCTCAATTCAGCAAAATGGCAGAGAAGTGTCCTGTGGTGCAGGGACAAGGAACTGTCCTTCTGCAAAATGGAGGAGACTACAGTGGTCCTATACCTTACACACCCAGTAGACAACAATCTAACATATGCTTGGCTAAAAGTACTTTTTTAATGTAGCCTACACAAAAGGACACCTAGGAAGAAGCCTCTTCACAGCACCAGTGATTAAAAGGCTTCTAGAAGGGGCAAAGAGACGTGCTCCACCAAGATCAACACCATTGTGGATCCATAACCTGGTACTGACATAGCTAATGAGGGTTCCCTATGAACTGCTGCACAAGGGAGAGTTGCAGTTCCTGACAATAAAAATCTCCTTCCGATTTGCAATCACATATTTTTGTATGGTAAAAGAGCTGCAAGCCCTAACCACCTAGGAACCCTACCTACAAATACAGAAAGACAGGATTGTCACGCAGACAAACCAGTGCTTTCTCCCCAAAGTCGTATCACAGTTCCGATTGAATCAAGCAATCCATCTGCCAGCCTTTTTCCACCAGCAAAAACACTCGCCGAAAGAGGCCTAAACGAGCTGGATGTACGCAGGGCAGTGAGGTACTACCTAGAAAGTACAAAAGAGATCAGAAGAGGAAACCATTTTGTAAAATCCTTTGCAGATTCAGGCATAGGATCACTAGTAACAAAGGGCCTCATCTCAAAATGGATAGTCCAAATGATACAGCAGTGCCACAAGGAAGCAGGCACACATTTAGAAGCAAGGCCTAGAGAGTATTCCACAAGAAACAAGCATTTGCAATGCAATATGTCTCGCATTAGGAAAGTTTCAGCTATTGGTATTGTAAATGACAATTTTGTATTTGTGTTGGTTTTAAAAATAGCTAAAATAATAGCTTTGTCATTTACAATTCCAATAGTTTTAACTTTCGCAAATGTGACATCTATAGCATTTGTAATGTAATATGTGTTGTATTTACGTGACTTAGATGTATTGATATTACAAATAACAATGGCTTTAATTTTTTAAAATAATTAATACTTAAATAAAAGTTATTGTAATTTATAATGGCAATAGCTTAAACTTTTGTAAATAACTTTTGTGAAGATTATGTTCACTGTATTTTATTGTAACGAAAATCTAAGAACAGAAGTGAAATATTAACATCTTTTTGTGACATTTGTAATAAAGCTGGAAACATTGAGAGAACATATTTGAACCAGTTGTTGAATGGTTGCACAGATTGATGCTGTGGTGGCGCTGAGTGATGTTGTGGTGGCGACGAGTGATGCTGTGGCGTTCAGTGATGCTGTGGTAGTGCATAGTGATGTTGTTGTGCCCCGAGTGATGCTGTGGTGATGCGATAGATAGAGTGAGTGCGATAGATAGAGTGAGTGCGATAGATAGAGGGAGGGCGATAGATAGAGGGAGGGCGATAGATAGTGGTAGGACGATAGATAGAGGGAGGGCGATAGGAGGGAGGGAGGGCGATAAAAGGAGGGAGGGCGATAAAAGGACGGAGGGCGATAAAAGGAGGGAAGGCGATAAAAGGAGGGAGGGCGATAAAAGGAGGGAGGGCGATAAAAGGAGGGAGGGCGATAAAAGGAGGGAGGGCGATAAAAGGAGGGAGGGCGATAGAAGGAGGGAGGGCGATAGAAGGAGGGAGGGCGATAGAAGGAGGGAGGGCGATAGAAGGAGGGAGGGCGATAAGGAGGGCGGGCGATAGAAGGAGGGCGGGCGATAGAAGGAGGGAGGGCAATAGGAGGGAGGGCGATAGGAGGGAGGGCGATAGGAGGGAGGGCGATAGGAGGGAGGGCGATAGGAGGGAGGGCGATAGGAGGGAGGGCGATAGGAGGGAGGGCGATAGAAGGAGGGAGGGCGATAAAAGGAGGGAGGGCGATAGAAGGAGGGAGGGCGATAGAAGGAGGGAGGGCGATAGAAGGAGGGCGGGCGATAGAAGGAGGGCGGGCGATAGAAGGAGGGAGGGCGATAGAAGGAGGGAGGGCGATAGGAGGGAGGGCGATAGGAGGGAGGGCGATAGGAGGGAGGGCGATAGAAGGAGGGAGGGCGATAGAAGGAGGGAGGGCGATGGATAGAGGGAGGGAGATGGATAGATAGAGGGAGGGTGTAGGAGGGTGGATACCTGACTATGGTTACGCCAGATTTTTTGCCTTGTGTTTAGCTGGTTTTCGACTTAATTGGCCTGGGACCCTGCTAATCAGGGCCCCAGGCTATCTGCTCTCTCTTTAAAATGGACTCCATGTACCCTAGGTGCATAACTAATTGGATATTGGGTCACCTTATCAGCCCCTGTACAGTGTATTATAGGTACCCAGGGCATAGGTGCATCCAAGACCTACCAGGGGCTGCAGCATATCTTTTGCCACCCCTGGCTGGCCATCCAAACAGACACAACTGGCTGATCACTCAGCTGGGGCAAGGTCGTGTAATCACCCCTTGCTTGGGTATAGTATACCTATGTCTAAACCTATATCTGGACACATATGCACCTATAAGTCACTCCTATGGCAGGCCTTAACAATCCTGGAGGCAGAGTGCTTGGTTTTATGTGAGATGGTGCTCTAGCATGAGCTGAGCCTGTCTGCAGCTTTCGGAACCATTTCCTTATAGCTGTTCCAGGGTATTGCCATACCATATACTCTTAAGTGCATTATAATCCTCGCGTTATTGCTAACTTTGGTGTGGCTTTATCAAAACATGTCGTGTAAGGTGTCGTACACTTTGGAATACTACCCCCTCGCCTGTTCTGGCGACGGGGGTAGCATTCCACCCTTCTAGAGGGCTAAGACATGTGGGTAACAGTAAATGCGGTTAAAACTAACCAGAGCCTCAGCATCACAAAATGGATGCTGCTGCCACAGACACAAGTCTGGCCTCCTGCTGCTGACCGAAACTTGGCAGGGGAGGCTTGGACAAAAGGTTTCCTGTCACAGGGAGGTGTTACACCACCCCAGACAGGAGATAGTGGATTGAGGCAGGCAGGGCGAGTGAAACTAGACACTGCCTGGGACACACAAGGTGTCCCATGCATAGCCCAGTTCAAACCGGTGCTTGGGCACTCCAGCCCCAGCTCAGGCGCGAAACTGGACAATGGGAAAGGGGTGTAACCACCCCCTTCCTGGGTCCCACCCATAGGAGGGACCTAGCAGGTAATCCAGCCCCTTGATTTGAAATAAAGGTAGGAGCTGTGCCCATGAGCAGTAGATTATCCTGACTGAAACTTTGATACAGAACTCTGGACCCTTCGACGTGGAAGACTGAAGAATCTCCCTTGTGGTCAAGGAGTGACCACCCTGTGCAAACAGGCACCATCCAGCGCCCAACGGTTTGCTTTGTTGCAGCTCCAGCCGGAGCTCGAGCGACAGAGATCGACAAGAACCGGATTCCCAGACATCCAACAGCCCGATCCACAGCAAAGCTGAGACCCGTGGAGGCGACGTGAGACGTGGGACCGCCCATCTTGAAAAGACTACGAAGTGCTGACCGTGCAGCTCCTGAGGTATCCTAGAAGCTGTGCATTGGGGTTTGAGAAGCCCCAGCCCCGAGCAGCTCGTGCACCGAAGCTCACCCCTCCACACTCACAGAGTGCTGCGTGGGGCCCTTTTGCATTTTGCTGCTCGACGCGTCTGTCCGGTCACTTGCCCCTTGGCCAGTGGCCTCTATGACGACGAATCTTTGAAACTACTCTGCTAGTCTGGTTGCTCCAGACTGGCCCTTGCTCCCCTGAAAAGGAGCCACCTCTCTGACCTTGCTGGTCCAGTAAGAAGCGATCTGCAGTTCCTGCGTGGGTTGCATTTGCCAAGGTCTGTTGACTCTGATCCGGAAGCCGACACCGCCGACAGCGAGAGCCTTCGTGGGACAGCTCGTGATCCACTCCTGGTCATCTTCGGTGCCCCAGAGTCCACGTGGCAGCGGAGACAAGCTTCACGACAACCACCTGATTGCGCCCGACATCGCCTGGTTCCTTCCTGGTTCCATCCTGGTCACTGGCTAGTGACCCAGACTCTGTCCCCTCTGCTTTCAGGTACTTCACATCTTCGATCCACCCTTGGATCCAACCGGACTCTTCTCTCCTGGCCGCCTGCAGCATCTTCATCTCCAGGCTCCATAGATCTACACGACGAAACCCGACACACTTTGGTACCTATGCACCCGCTGCCTGTGGGTGAGGTAACGATCTAACACCGGTGCTCCTGTAGTGGTTTACACCTCTAGTGTCCTAGTTTTAAGTGGCTAAGTTCTAGTCCAGTCGGAAGACTTCCAAAGCAGTAACTTTATAACTTTTACGCACCATTGACTTTGCATTGGTGCATGCGTGTGCTTTTAGCGCTGCACCCGAATCCCGCGGGCTACTCCTGTCCTAACTACAGTTAGTCCAGTGTAGTCCTAGCGATTCCCAAGGCCCTAGGCCTTACCACTGTTCGTAAAGCAGTTCTTATACCACTTATTTAATATATGGTTTGAGTGGCCACCGGGCCTATCCATAATTGTGCAACTTTTATATGTTTAACTGTGCTTTTGTTTAAACGCTTGTGCCTCTGCCCTCATAAAGAGTACAGAGGATTATTCTAGTAATAAATACATATATTTTTAGGTTTTGCCTGGCGAAAAGATGCGCTCTGCGCATCTTTTTCGCGCAGGCGAAAACCTGATGAGAACTGTAGTGTGGCTTTGGGTCGGCCCTCGTCATTCATTGGCTGGCTCCATAAATGGAGCCTAGCCATTGGACGAGGGGCCTGTCCGTCAATGCCGGACCAGATTCGGGGGCGTTCCCGAGATTCTTTGGCTTTTGCCGACGTCACGCGACGTCAGCCGAAAGCCGGGAACGCCCCCGAATCTGGTCCGTCATTGCCGGCACTTCTGCGATCCTCCGGTTCCTACTCCCTTCCACCACGGAGCTGGTGATGGTAAAAGCGCCTCTGCCCCGATTGTGTCTTTCAGCTTGCGGCCGTTATCTCGCTTTTTGCACAACTGTGCACGCCCCAAGACTTGTCTTCTCGAGAAAGAAACTAGGTTTTCTAGCGGCAAAACAAATGTATAAATTGAATTTTCCAGCTAATTCCGCTAGGTGGCAGTGATGTGCTGCAAATGGCGCTCGATCTGTGTTACATTTCGCCTAAACGAAGCGTTCAGGTTGCACTCGTTATAAATTTGAGCAGTGAGTGAGTCACTGATAGCAAAAATAGAAAGATCTCGGTGCTCGTGTTACTCCCTCACAGCCGTGGCAACGAAATATAAATTCCATAGGAGATAATGGATGCATAGAAAAATATGAGCTCTGTCCTAGTGGCTCTGTTACCCCCAGTGTACAGGAATACGTTGGTAGTTTTTGTAAACACAACTTGACAGAAATTTGCTAAATCTTCAGTTGGGACACTGTAGCACCCTCCGTTTCTGTGTCCTCACCCTATGCCTGTCTTTGTCAAACTTTTGTTTTTGTCCTGTTACTCTGTTCCATCTTCATCCCGCTGCACACAACCGAGGTGTGCTCTTCGATCCTTTGCTTCAGTTCTTCCGTCCGTACTCTCCAGTCATTGACAGTTGTCAGTGTCCATTGCACGGCGTCCTGAAGTCCGGTCTGTTTCTCCGCTTTCCTGGAGACAGAATTCGGACTCTTACCCTTGTCTCTACCCAGCTAAAATGTTATCTCTCTTAGTCTCCCTGATCACTGTCTTCATCCTCTTCAGTCTGGGGGGGGGCTTGCAGTGTGTGTGGGGGCTTGCAGTGTGTTGGGGGCTTGCAGTGTGTTGGGGGGGGGCTCGCAGTGTGTGGGGGGGCTTGCAGTGTGTGGGGGGGCTTGCAGTGTGTGGGGGGGGCTTGCAGTGTGTTGGGGGGCTTGCAGTGTGTTGGGGGCTCGCAGTGTGTGGGGGGGCTCGCAGTGTGTGGGGCCTTGCAGTGTGTTGGGGGGCTTGCAGTGTGTTGGGGGGCTTGCAGTGTGTTGGGGGGCTTGCAGTGTGTTGGGGGCTTGCAGTGTGTGGGGGGGCTTGCAGTGTGTGGGGGGGCTCGCAGTGTGTAGGGAGGCTCTGTGGGTGTGTGGGGGGGGCTCTGTGTGGGTGTGTGTGTGGGGGGCTCTGTGTGGGTGTGTGTGTGGGGAGGCCTCTGAGTGTGTATTGGGGGTGCTCTCTGTGGGTGTTTGTGTGTGTCATTTGCGAGAGATCAAGCTAGTGGCATTGTAAATGACAATGCCATTTATTTATGTTAAAAAAAACATAAATAAAAATATTGTCAAGAGCAATGCCAATAGCTCAAACTTTAACAAAGGCAAAACCATTGCATTGTAAATGCTTGTTATAATATATAACTTGTGTGGTGTCCTTTCATTTGATATTACAGGATTGCATATGGTAAAACAGCTGGCTTCACATGCCCTCTTGAGTTTAGCCTAAGACTGCTTAGTCCATGCTACCACTAGGATAGCTTGTCTATAAGGTTGACTTTACAACCACCACCATAAGGGATTGTTTGGACTGATACAAGGTGCTCACTAGAATAGTGAATATTATATCGGGCCAACTTCTCACAGAGGGCGATAGATAGATAGAGGGAGGGAGATAGAGGGAGGGAGATAGAGGGCGATAGATAGAGGGAGGGCGATAGATAGAGGGAGGGCGATAGATAGAGGGAGGGCGATAGATAGAGGGAGGGCGATAGATAGAGGGAGGGCGATAGATCGAGGGAGGGCGATAGATCGAGGGAGGGCGATAGATAGAGGGAGGGCGATAGATAGAGGCAGGGCGATAGATAGAGGCAGGGCGATAGATAGAGGCAGGGCGATAGATAGAGGCAGGGCGATAGGTAGAGGGAGGGCGATAGATAGAGGGAGGGCGATAGATAGAGGGAGGGCGATAGGTAGAGGGAGGGCGATAGATAGAGGGAGGGCGATAGATAGAGGGAGGGCGATAGATAGAGGGAGGGCATTAGAGGCAGGGCGATAGAGGGAAGGCGATAGATAGAGGGAGGGCGATAGAGTGAGGGAGGGCGATAGAGTGAGGGAGGGCGATAGAGTGAGGGAGGGCGATAGATAGAGGGAAGGCGATAGAGGGAGGGCAGGCGATAGAGGGAGGGCGATAGATAGAGGGAGGGCGATAGATAGAGGGAGGGCGATAGATCGAGGGAGGGCGATAGATCGAGGGAGGGCGATAGATAGAGGGAGGGCGATAGATAGAGGGAGGGCGATAGATAGAGCGAGGGCGATAGATAGAGGGAGGGCGATAGAGGGAGGGCGATAGATAGAGGGAGGGCGATAGATAGAGGGAGGGCGATAGATAGAGGGAGGGCATTAGAGGCAGGGCGATAGAGGGAAGGCGATAGATAGAGGGAGGGCGATAGAGTGAGGGAGGGCGATAGAGTGAGGGAGGGCGATAGAGTGAGGGAGGGCGATAGATAGAGGGAAGGCGATAGAGGGAGGGAAGGCGATAGAGGGAGGGCGATAGATAGAGGGAGGGCGATAGATAGAGGGAGGGCGATAGATAGAGGGAGGGCGATAGATAGAGGGAGGGCGATAGATAGAGGGAGGGCGATAGATAGAGGGAGGGCGATAGATAGAGGGAGGGCGATAGATAGAGGGAGGGCGATAGATAGAGGGAGGGCGATAGAGGGAGGGCGATAGATAGAGGGAGGGCGATAGATAGAGGGAGGGCGTTAGAGGCAGGGCGATAGATAGAGGGAAGGCGATAGATAGAGGGAGGGCGATAGATAGAGGGAGGGCGATAGATAGAGGGAGGGCGATAGATAGTGGGAGGGCGATAGAGGGAGGGCGATAGATAGAGGGAGGGCGATAGATAGAGGGAGGGCGATAGATAGAGGGAGGGCATTAGAGGCAGGGCGATAGAGGGAAGGCGATAGATAGAGGGAGGGCGATAGAGTGAGGGAGGGCGATAGAGGGAGGGAAGGCGATAGAGGGAGGGCGATAGATAGAGGGAGGGCGATAGATAGAGGGAGGGCGATAGAGGGAGGGCGATAGATAGAGGGAGGGCGATAGATAGAGGGAGGGCGATAGATAGAGGGAGGGCGTTAGAGGCAGGGCGATAGATAGAGGGAAGGCGATAGATAGAGGGAGGGCGATAGTGAGGGAGGGCGATAGTGAGGGAGGGCGATAGATAGAGGGAGGGCGTTAGAGGCAGGGCGATAGATAGAGGGAAGGCGATAGATAGAGGGAGGGCGATAGTGAGGGAGGGCGATAGTGAGGGAGGGCGATAGATAGAGGGAGGGCGTTAGAGGCAGGGCGATAGATAGAGGGAAGGCGATAGATAGAGGGAGGGCGATAGTGAGGGAGGGCGATAGATAGAGGGAGGGCGTTAGAGGCAGGGCGATAGATAGAGGGAAGGCGATAGATAGAGGGAGGGCGACAGAGTGAGGGAGGGCGATAGATAGATTGAGGGAGGGCGATAGATAGAGTGAGGGAGGGCGATAGATAGAGTGAGGGAGGGCGATAGAGTGAGGAGGGCGATAGATAGAGTGAGGGAGGGCGATAGATAGATAGAGTGAAGGAGGGCGATAGATAGAGTGAGGGAGGGCGATAGATAGAGTGAGGGAGGGCGGTAGAGTGAGGGCGGTTGAGTGGTAGAGTGAGGGCGGTTGAGTGGTAGAGGGAGTGCAGTAGAGTGAGGGCGGTAGAGTGGTAGAGTGGGCGGTATAGTGAGGGCGGTAGAGTGGTAGAGGGAGGGCGGAAGAGTGGTAGAGTGAGGGCGGTAGAGTGGTAGAGTGAGGGCGGTAGAGTGAGGGCGGTAGAGTGAGGGCGGTAGAGTGGTAGAGTGAGGGCGGTAGAGTGAGGGTGGTAGAATGGTAGAGTGAGGGCGGTAGAGTGAGGGCGGTAGAGTGGTAGAGTGGTAGAGTGAGGGTGGTAGAGTGGTAGAGTGAGGGTGGTAGAGTGGTAGAGTGAGGGTGGCAGAGTGGTAGAGTGAGGGCGGTAGAGTGGTAGAGTGAGGGCGGTAGAGTGGTAGAGTGAGGGCGGTAGAGTGAGGGCGGTAGAGTGAGGGCGGTAGAGTGAGGGCGGTAGAGTGAGGGCGGTAGAGTGAGGGCGGTAGAGTGGTAGAGTGGTAGAGTGAGGGCGGTAGAGTGGTAGAGTGAGGGCGGTAGAGTGGTAGAGTGAGGGTGGCAGAGTGGTAGAGTGAGGGCGGGAGAGTGAGGGCGGTAGAGTGGTAGAGTGGGCGGTAGAGTGGGGCCGGTAGGGTGGTAGAGTGAGGGTGGTAGAGTGAGGGCGGTAGAGTGAGGGCGGTAGAGTGAGGGCGGTAGAGTGAGGGCGGTAGAGTGAGGGCGGTAGAGTGAGGGCGGTAGAGTGAGGGCGGTAGAGTGAGGGCGGTAGAGTGAGGGCGGTAGAGTGAGGCCGGTAGAGTTGTAGAGTGAGGGTGGTAGAGTGGTAGAGTGAGGGTGGTAGAGTGAGGGTGGTAGAGTGAGGGTGGTAGAGTGAGGGTGGTAGAGTGAGGGCGGTAGAGTCAGGGCGGTAGAGTGGTAGAGTCAGGGCGGTAGAGTGAGGCCGGTAGAGTTGTAGAGTGAGGCCGGTAGAGTTGTAGAGTGAGGCCGGTAGAGTTGTAGAGTGAGGCCGGTAGAGTTGTAGAGTGAGGCCGGTAGAGTTGTAGAGTGAGGCCGGTAGAGTTGTAGAGTGAGGCCGGTAGAGTTGTAGAGTGAGGCCGGTAGAGTTGTAGAGTGAGGCCGGTAGAGTTGTAGAGTGAGGCCGAGCGGTAGAGTGAGGCCGGTAGAGCGGTAGAGTGAGGGCGGTAGAGTGAGGGCGGTAGAGTCAGGGCGGTAGAGTCAGGGCGGTAGAGTCAGGGCGGTAGAGTCAGGGCGGTAGAGTGAGGGCGTGAGGGCGGTAGAGTGAGGGGCGGTAGAGTGAGGGGCGGTAGAGTGAGGGGCGGTAGAGTGAGGGGCGGTAGAGTGAGGGGCGGTAGAGTGAGGGGCGGTAGAGTGAGGGGCGGTAGAGTGAGGGGCGGTAGAGTGAGGGGCGGTAGAGTGAGGGGCGGTAGAGTGAGGGGCAGTAGAGTGAGGGGGGTAGCGTGAGGGCAGTAGAGTGGTAGAGTGAGGGCTGTAGAGTGGAAGAGAGAGCTGTAGAGTGGTAGAGAGAGAGCTGTAGAGTGGTAGAGAGAGAGCTGTAGAGTGGTAGAGAGAGAGCTGTAGAGTGAGGGCTGTAGAGTGGTAGAGTGAGGGATGTAGAGTGAGGGAGGTAGAGTGAGGGATGTAGAGTGGTAGAGTGAGGGATGTAGAGTGGTAGAGTGAGGGCGGTAGAGTGGTAGAGTGAGGGCGGTAGAGTGGTAGAGTGAGGGCGGTTAAGTGAGGGCGGTAGAGTGGTAGAGTGAGGGCGGTAGAGTGGTAGAGTGAGGGCTATAGAGTGGTAGAGTGAGGGCGGTAGAGTGGTAGAGTGAGGGAGGGCGATAGGAGGGAGGGAGGGCGATAGGAGGGAGGGAGGGCGATAGGAGGGAGGGAGGGCGATAAAAGGAGGGAGGGCGATAAAAGGAGGGAGGGCGATAAAAGGAGGGAGGGCGATAGAAGGAGGGAGGGCGATAGAAGGAGGGAGGGCGATAGAAGGAGGGAGGGCGATAGAAGGAGGGAGGGCGATAGAAGGAGGGAGGGCGATAGAAGGAGGGAGGGCGATAGAAGGAGGGAGGGCGATAGAAGGAGGGAGGGCGATAGAAGGAGGGAGGGCGATAGAAGGAGGGAGGGCGATAAGGAGGGCGGGCGATAGAAGGAGGGAGGGCGATAGAAGGAGGGAGGGCGATAGGAGGGAGGGCGATAGGAGGGAGGGCGATAGG
This sequence comes from Lissotriton helveticus, assembly GCF_964261635.1. Taxonomy (NCBI): domain Eukaryota; kingdom Metazoa; phylum Chordata; class Amphibia; order Caudata; family Salamandridae; genus Lissotriton; species Lissotriton helveticus. The sequence continues at coordinate 1,466,009,292 of NC_136057.1, forward strand.
AGGGAGGGCGATAGGAGGGAGGGCGATAGAAGGAGGGAGGGCGATAGAAGGAGGGCGGGCGATAGAAGGAGGGCGGGCGATAGAAGGAGGGCGGGCGATAGAGGGAGGGCGGGCGATAGAAGGAGGGCGGGCGATAGAATGAGGGCGGGCGATAGAGGGAGGGAGGGCGATAGAAGGAGGGAGGGCGATAGGAGGGAGGGCGATAGGAGGGAGGGCGATAGGAGGGAGGGCGATAGAAGGAGGGAGGGCGAGAGAAGGAGGGAGGGCGATAGAAGGAGGGAGGGCGATGGATAGAGGGAGGGAGATGGATAGATAGAGGGAGGGTGTAGGAGGGTGGATACCTGACTATGGTTACGCCAGATTTTTTGCCTTGTGTTTAGCTGGTTTTCGACTTAATTGGCCTGGGACCCTGCTAATCAGGGCCCCAGGCTATCTGCTCTCTCTTTAAAATGGACTCCATGTACCCTAGGTGCATAACTAATTGGATATTGGGTCACCTTATCAGCCCCTGTACAGTGTATTATAGGTACCCAGGGCATAGGTGCATCCAAGACCTACCAGGGGCTGCAGCATATCTTTTGCCACCCCTGGCTGGCCATCCAAACAGACACAACTGGCTGATCACTCAGCTGGGGCAAGGTCGTGTAATCACCCCTTGCTTGGGTATAGTATACCTATGTCTAAACCTATATCTGGACACATATGCACCTATAAGTCACTCCTATGGCAGGCCTTAACAGTCCTGGAGGCAGAGTGCTTGGTTTTATGTGAGATGGTGCTCTAGCATGAGCTGAGCCTGTCTGCAGCTTTCGGAACCATTTCCTTATAGCTGTTCCAGGGTATTGCCATACCATATACTCTTAAGTGCATTATAATCCTCGCGTTATTGCTAACTTTGGTGTGGCTTTATCAAAACATGTCGTGTAAGGTGTCGTACACTTTGGAATACTACCCCCTCGCCTGTTCTGGCGACGGGGGTAGCATTCCACCCTTCTAGAGGGCTAAGACATGTGGGTAACAGTAAATGCGGTTAAAACTAACCAGAGCCTCAGCATCACAAAATGGATGCTGCTGCCACAGACACAAGTCTGGCCTCCTGCTGCTGACCGAAACTTGGCAGGGGAGGCTTGGACAAAAGGTTTCCTGTCACAGGGAGGTGTTACACCACCCCAGACAGGAGATAGTGGATTGAGGCAGGCAGGGCGAGTGAAACTAGACACTCCCTGGGACACACAAGGTGTCCCATGCATAGCCCAGTTCAAACCGGTGCTTGGGCACTCCAGCCCCAGCTCAGGCGCGAAACTGGACAATGGGAAAGGGGTGTAACCACCCCCTTCCTGGGTCCCACCCATAGGAGGGACCTAGCAGGTAATCCAGCCCCTTGATTTGGAATAAAGGTAGGAGCTGTGCTCATGAGCAGTAGATTATCCTGACTGAAACTTTGATACAGAACTCTGGACCCTTCGACGTGGAAGACTGAAGAATCTCCCTTGTGGTCAAGGAGTGACCACCCTGTGCAAACAGGCACCATCCAGCGCCCAACGGTTTGCTTTGTTGCAGCTCCAGCCGGAGCTCGAGCGACAGAGATCGACAAGAACCGGATTCCCAGACATCCAACAGCCCGATCCACAGCCCCAGCAAAGCTGAGACCCGTGGAGGCGACGTGAGACGTGGGACCGCCCACCTTGAAAAGACTACGAAGTGCTGACCGTGCAGCTCCTGAGGTATCCTAGAAGCTGTGCATTGGGGTTTGAGAAGCCCCAGCCCCGAGCAGCTCGTGCACCGAAGCTCACCCCTCCACACTCACAGAGTGCTGCGTGGGGCCCTTTTGCATTTTGCTGCTCGACGCGTCTGTCCGGTCACTTGCCCATTGGCCAGTGGCCTCTATGACGACAAATCTTTGAAACTACTCTGCTAGTCTGGTTGCTCCAGACTGGCCCTTGCTCCCCTGAAAAGGAGCCACCTCTCTGACCTTGCTGGTCCAGTAAGAAGCGATCTGCAGTTCCTGCGTGGGTTGCATTTGCCAAGGTCTATTGACTCTGATCCGGAAGCCGACACCGCCGACAGCGAGAGCCTTCGTGGGACAGCTCGTGATCCACTCCTGGTCATCTTCGGTGCCCCAGAGTCCACGTGGCAGCGGAGACAAGCTTCACGACAACCACCTGATTGCGCCCGACATCGCCTGGTTCCTTCCTGGTTCCATCCTGGTCACTGGCTAGTGACCCAGACTCTGTCCCCTCTGCTTTCAGGTACTTCACATCTTCGATCCACCCTTGGATCCAACCGGACTCTTCTCTCCTGGCCGCCTGCAGCATCTTCATCTCCAGGCTCCATAGATCTACACGACGAAACCCGACACACTTTGGTACCTATGCACCCGCTGCCTGTGGGTGAGGTAACGATCTAACACCGGTGCTCCTGTAGTGGTTTACACCTCTAGTGTCCTAGTTTTAAGTGGCTAAGTTCTAGTCCAGTCGGAAGACTTCCAAAGCAGTAACTTTATAACTTTTACGCACCATTGACTTTGCATTGGTGCATGCGTGTGCTTTTAGCGCTGCACCCGAATCCCGCGGGCTACTCCTGTCCTAACTACAGTTAGTCCAGTGTAGTCCTAGCGATTCCCAAGGCCCTAGGCCTTACCAGTGTTCGTAAAGCAGTTCTTATACCACTTATTTAATATATGGTTTGAGTAGCCACCGGGCCTATCCATAATTGTGCAACTTTTATATGTTTAACTGTGCTTTTGTTTAAACGCTTGTGCCTCTGCCCTCATAAAGAGTACAGAGGATTATTCTAGTAATAAATACATATATTTTTATAATATATAACTTGTGTGGTGTCCTTTCATTTGATATTACAGGATTGCATATGGTAAAACAGCTGGCTTCACATGCCCTCTTGAGTTTAGCCTAAGACTGCTTAGTCCATGCTACCACTAGGATAGCTTGTCTATAAGGTTGACTTTACAACCACCACCATAAGGGATTGTTTGGACTGATACAAGGTGCTCACTAGAATAGTGAATATTATATCGGGCCAACTTCTCACAGAGGGCGATAGATAGATAGAGGGAGGGAGATAGAGGGAGGGAGATAGAGGGCGATAGATAGAGGGAGGGCGATAGATAGAGGGAGGGCGATAGATAGAGGGAGGGCGATAGATAGAGGGAGGGCGATAGATAGAGGGAGGGCGATAGACAGAGGGAGGGCGATAGACAGAGGGAGGGCGATAGACAGAGGGAGGGCGATAGACAGAGGGAGGGCGATAGATAGAGGGAGGGCGATAGATAGAGGGAGGGCGATAGATAGAGGGAGGGCGATAGATAGAGGGAGGGCGATAGATAGAGGGAGGGCGATAGAGGCAGGGCGATAGAGGGAAGGCGATAGATAGAGGGAGGGCGATAGAGTGAGGGAGGGCGATAGATAGAGGGAGGGCGTTAGAGGCAGGGCGATAGATAGAGGGAAGGCGATAGATAGAGGGAGGGCGATAGATAGAGGGAGGGCGATAGATAGAGGGAGGGCGATAGAAGGAGGGCGATAGATAGAGGGAGGGCGATAGATAGAGGGAGGGCGTTAGAGGCAGGGCGATAGATAGAGGGAAGGCGATAGATAGAGGGAGGGCGATAGTGAGGGAGGGCGATAGATAGAGGGAGGGCGATAGATAGAGGGAGGGCGTTAGAGGCAGGGCGATAGATAGAGGGAAGGCGATAGATAGAGGGAGGGCGATAGATAGAGGGAGGGCGATAGATAGAGGGAGGGCGATAGAAGGAGGGCGATAGATAGAGGGAGGGCGATAGATAGAGGGAGGGCGATAGATAGAGGGAGGGCGATAGATAGAGGGAGGGCGATAGATAGAGGGAGGGCGATAGATAGAGGGAGGGCGTTAGAGGCAGGGCGATAGATAGAGGGAAGGCGATAGATAGAGGGAGGGCGATAGTGAGGGAGGGCGATAGATAGAGGGAGGGCGATAGATAGAGGGAGGGCGTTAGAGGCAGGGCGATAGATAGAGGGAAGGCGATAGATAGAGGGAGGGCGACAGAGTGAGGGAGGGCGATAGATAGAGTGAGGGAGGGCGATAGAGTGAGGAGGGCGATAGATAGAGGGAGGGCGTTAGAGGCAGGGCGATAGATAGAGGGAAGGCGATAGATAGAGGGAGGGCGATAGATAGAGTGAGGGAGGGCGATAGAGTGAGGAGGGCGATAGATAGAGGGAGGGCGTTAGAGGCAGGGCGATAGATAGAGGGAAGGCGATAGATAGAGGGAGGGCGATAGAGGGAGGGCGATAGATAGAGGGAGGGCGATAGATAGAGGGAGGGCGATAGATAGAGGGAGGGCGATAGATAGAGGGAGGGCGATAGATAGAGGGAGGGCGATAGATAGAGGGAGGGCGTTAGAGGCAGGGCGATAGATAGAGGGAAGGCGATAGATAGAGGGAGGGCGATAGTGAGGGAGGGCGATAGATAGAGGGAGGGCGATAGATAGAGGGAGGGCGTTAGAGGCAGGGCGATAGATAGAGGGAAGGCGATAGAGTGAGGGAGGGCGACAGAGTGAGGGAGGGCGATAGATAGAGTGAGGGAGGGCGATAGAGTGAGGGAGGGCGATAGATAGAGGGAGGGCGTTAGAGGCAGGGCGATAGATAGAGGGAAGGCGATAGATAGAGGGAGGGCGATAGATAGAGGGAGGGCGATAGATAGAGGGAGGGCGATAGATAGAGGGAGGGCGATAGATAGAGGGAGGGCGATAGATAGAGGGAGGGCGATAGATAGAGGGAGGGCGTTAGAGGCAGGGCGATAGATAGAGGGAGGGCGATAGATAGAGGGAGGGCGATAGATAGAGGGAGGGCGATAGATAGAGGGAGGGCGATAGATAGAGGGAGGGCGATAGATAGAGGGAGGGCGATAGATAGAGGGAGGGCGATAGATAGAGGGAGGGCGATAGATAGAGGGAGGGCGATAGATAGAGGGAGGGCGATAGATAGAGGGAGGGCGATAGATAGAGGGAGGGCGATAGATAGAGGCAGGGCGATAGATAGAGGGAAGGCGATAGATAGAGGGAGGGCGATAGTGAGGGAGGGCGATAGATAGAGGGAGGGCGATAGATAGAGGGAGGGCGTTAGAGGCAGGGCGATAGATAGAGGGAAGGCGACAGAGTGAGGGAGGGCGATAGATAGAGTGAGGGAGGGCGATAGATAGAGTGAGGGAGGGCGATAGATAGAGTGAGGAGGGCGATAGATAGAGTGAGGGAGGGCGATAGATAGAGTGAGGGAGGGCGATAGATAGAGTGAGGGAGGGCGGTAGAGTGGTAGAGTGAGGGCGGTAGAGTGAGGGCGGTTGAGTGGTAGAGTGAGGGCGGTTGAGTGGTAGAGGGAGGGCAGTAGAGTGAGGGCGGTAGAGTGGTAGAGTGAGGGCGGTATAGTGAGGGCGGTAGAGTGGTAGAGGGAGGGCGGAAGCGTGGTAGAGTGAGGGCGGTAGAGTGAGGGCGGTAGAGTGAGGGCGGTAGAGTGAGGGCGGTAGAGTGAGGGCGGTAGAGTGAGGGCGGTAGAGTGAGGGCGGTAGAGTGAGGGCGGTAGAGTGGTAGAGTGAGGGCGGTAGAGTGAGGGCGGTAGAGTGAGGGCGGTAGAGTGAGGGCGGTAGAGTGGTAGAGTGAGGGTGGTAGAGTGGTAGAGTGAGGGCGGTAGAGTGAGGGCGGTAGAGTGAGGCCGGTAGAGTGGTAGAGTGAGGATGGCAGAGTGGTAGAGTGAGGGCGGTAGAGTGAGGGCGGTAGAGTGGTAGAGTGAGGGCGGTAGAGTGAGGGCGGTAGAGTGAGGGCGGTAGAGTGAGGGCGGTAGAGTGAGGGCGGTAGAGTGAGGGCGGTAGAGTGGTAGAGTGAGGGTGGTAGAGTGGTAGAGTGAGGGCGGTAGAGTGAGGGCGGTAGAGTGGTAGAGTGAGGGTGGTAGAGTGAGGGTGGGAGAGTGAGGGCGGTAGAGTGGTAGAGTGGGCGGTAGAGTGGGGCCGGTAGAGTGGTAGAGTGAGGGTGGTAGAGTGAGGGTGGTAGAGTGAGGGTGGTAGAGTGAGGGCGGTAGAGTGAGGGCGGTAGAGTGAGGGCGGTAGAGTGAGGGCGGTAGAGTGAGGGCGGTAGAGTGAGGGCGGTAGAGTGAGGGCGGTAGAGTGAGGGCGGTAGAGCGGTAGAGTGAGGGCAGTAGAGTGAGGCCGGTAGAGTTGTAGAGTGAGGCCGGTAGAGTGGTAGAATGAGGGCGGTAGAGTGGTAGAATGAGGGCGGTAGAGTGAGGGCGGTAGAGTGAGGGCGGTAGAGTGAGGGCGGTAGAGTGGTAGAGTGAGGGTGGTAGAGTGAGGGTGGTAGAGTGAGGGTGGTAGAGTCAGGGCGGTAGAGTGGTAGAGTCAGGGCGGTAGAGTGGTAGGGCGGAAGAGTGAGGGCCGTAGAGTGAGGGCGGTAGAGTGGTAGAGGGAGGGCGTGAGGGCAGTAGAGTGAGGGGCGGTAGGGTGAGGGGCGGTAGGGTGAGGGGCGGTAGAGTGAGGGGCGGTAGAGTGAGGGGCGGTAGAGTGAGGGGCGGTAGAGTGAGGGGCGGTAGAGTGAGGGGCGGTAGAGTGAGGGGGGTAGCGTGAGGGCAGTAGAGTGGTAGAGTGAGGGCTGTAGAGTGGAAGAGAGAGTGGTAGAGAGAGAGCTGTAGAGTGGTAGAGAGAGAGCTGTAGAGTTAGGGCTGTAGAGTGGTAGAGTGAGGGATGTAGAGTGAGGGAGGTAGAGTGAGGGATGTAGAGTGGTAGAGTGAGGGCGGTAGAGTGAGGGCGGTAGAGTGGTAGAGTGAGGGCGGTAGAGTGGTAGAGTGAGGGCGGTAAAGTGGTAGAGTGAGGGCGGTTAAGTGAGGGCGGTAGAGTGGTAGAGTGAGGGCGGTAGAGTGGTAGAGTGAGGGCTATAGAGTGGTAGAGTGAGGGTGGTAGAGTGAGGGCAGTAGAGTGGTAGAGTGAGGGCGGTAGAGTGGTAGAGTGAGGGCGGTAGAGTGGTAGAGTGAGGGCGGTAGAGTGGTAGAGTGAGGGCGGTTAAGTGAGGGCGGTAGAGTGGTAGAGTGAGGGTGGTAGAGTGGTAGAGTGAGGGTGGTAGAGTGAGGGCGGTAGAGTGGTAGAGTGAGGGCGGTAGAGTGGTAGAGTGAGGGCGGTAGAGTGGTAGAGAGAGGGTGGTAGAGTGGTAGAGAGAGGGTGGTAGAGTGGTAGAGAGAGGGCGGTAGAGTGGTAGAGAGAGGGTGGTAGAGTGGTAAAGTGAGGACGGTAGAGTGAGGGCGGTAGAGTGGTAGAGATGGCGGTAGAGTGGCAGAGTAAGGGCGGTAGAGAGGTAGAGTGAGAGCGGTAGAGTGAGGGCAATAGAGCGGTAGAGTGAGGGCGGTAGAGCGAGGGCGGTAGAGTGGTAGAGTGAGGGCGGTAGAATGAGTGCGGTAGAGTGGTAGATTTAACAGCAGTGACACTTTTGCAAAGTTTCAGAGGGGCTGGGGCCATGCAGTGGCGTTAAAAGCCTGTATTTCATTTCCTTGCAGTGAACAGCGAGCTGTGAGCAGTTTGTGCTTACCAGTGCAAAACTTCCCGTTTCGGGCTGATCACAGAAAGACGAGATAAGCAAATTTACAAGCGGACATTGTCATTACTTATTTGAACATTTATGCATGTCTGGCTGTAGTGATATAATGCACATAAATGCTGGCTTACCGCGGTGTGTTGCGTAGATGGAGCGGATGCTTCAAATTATGCAGGGTAGACCGAGGGACCAATCATGCCCGGTATAGATTTTATTCTAGGAGATAATGCCTAAAATTAGCCTTAGTTTTACCAACAGTCAAGAATTGTAATAATAGTAAGGCTTCCAGCGTTAAATTGCTAGTGAAGGAACAGTATGCAGGCGAGCAGCATTCCGTGTGCGTGACATGCTGGAAATAGAGGTCGCCACTTGTCGCTCACGTTAAAATACACAGTTGAAGGAATCAGTGATTAACATGGCGCTCGTATAATGAAAACCGCCGCTCGTCTCTTGCATTAAAATAATAATTGTGGGAGTCAGTAATAATGTGGACAGCACAGCGTGCATATAATAATTAAAGACTCTTCTCGCGCGTAATAATAAACAATAGCGGGACTCCGTGATTGTGTGGGCAACAAGGCGCTCGTATAACCTGCAGAAGAAGGGGTCGACACATAGAAGGGGTGCTCACCTTTCTGATGAATTCGGCAGTGTGCCAGAAATAGAACAGCTCCGGTAGTCTGGATACTCACAGTAATGACCGTCCGGCAATGCAGACGTGTTTAAGTACACGGCGGAACCGCTCAGACCTATTTGTTCAGCAGGCCTCACTCACGGTTGCCGGCTGTAGACAGGATACAGTGCTCTGCTATCAAAGTTAGAGTGAAGAAAGATCGGTGTCTCAAGAGAGTAAAAACCAAGTTTGAATGCAGTTAAAGGGTGCAATTTCGAAAAATGCTTGCGTTTTTGTTGGGTTTATGTTTTATGTTTAAGACCTGCAATACAAACAGAGGGCATACACAATTTGAACTAGGGTGGGATGTCGGGCACCGGTTGAAGCTGAGCAGAGAAAAGGCAGCGCTGGGAGGGGGGCTGGGCAACCATGCCAGCATTCGGATTCACGAGCAGATGGTCCTATTTATGACCTGCGGAGCGCGTGAAGTGGCTGGTGGCAAATGGAATCAGAGCGGCCGCGGTCGCTTTGATGTTCTTGTCTTGTCTTGCTTTGTGGAAGGGGTAGGGGGAGCGAATTCCTATGCACGCGCCTGGCTCACATGAACGGTACGCGATCCGCAGCTGGGTAGACGCTTTTCGGAACGCTTACTATAAATCTCGCATACCATCCCTTCGGGATGGAATAGACGAGACCTAAAAAGGGGCCACCTTTGCGTTTCTAGCAAACGTGAAGATAAGCGACATATGCATAGCAGCCACCTGGTCATCAGCCCACACCTTCACAAAGCATTATTACGTGGACATCTAGTTGAACAAAGAATCACGAGTAGGACAGAGAGTGCTAAAGCACCTGTTCACAAACTCAGTCTCATTCTAACACCATCTCCAAGAGGAACCAGAGACACTGCTATAAAATCAATGCACAGTCAGAACAAAAAAGGCTTGGGTCCTATCACAATCTGGCCTGGACCACTCTAACTTACTAAGCAAAGAAATGACCAGATAGGTTATTCTGCCAATCTTGAGCAACACCTAGCCGACAAATTCTTTACATCATTTTTAATTTTTTATATTATTTTTCATAGCATGTCATCATGTCCAAAAAGCGACACAAATGTAGCACTTTTGTCACCTTCAATATATACAAATCAAGAAATCAAAAAACATAATACAAACAATAAATGATAAACATCTATACAAGATATGAACACCATGTAAAAAGTGGAATGACTCCAACTATTTTTAGCTGCCTGTGAGTTTTTTTGCCAGCTGCCTGCCAGAACCTTTCATTGACCTGGAAAAATCGGGGAGAGACCGGGGAGAGACCCGGACTACATTTCCCAAGCTCCTATGTGGCGTGCACGCCACCAACGGATGATCTATGCGCCAGGAAGCAATAAATAGCGTGGCTGGTCTCCTGGAGTGCGGGATGCGCCCAGACGTGCCCGAGCAAAACCCCTGGCCAAGGGCTGGCCCATCTGCGACCGTCCGCGGCAGACCGAGGCTGGGCTGGGCCACCTCCCTTGGTCCCTCAGGAATAGCTAACCACTGCTAAGGAGACATAGTACCCTGCTTGCTTTTTCCATTGAATACTTTTTGTTGGAGGATGGGCAAAAGGCAATTACCACCCACTGTGGGAAAATTACCCATGAAAAGCGCACCTATCACTAAGTGCCTGAAAAACGCTGTGGGGTTGATTGACAGTGAGATTGTGCATGTTGAGGAACAATTGACAGCCACCAAAACTGCACTAGACGCTGTTCTAAAAGAGACTATAACAGAGGGTGGATATTATCTTTTAACACTCATGAGTAACGTGAGAGATAAGGACACTGAGATAGAGCTAACTATTACTGATGAAAATAAAAGAACTTTGCACCTGATATGGCAAATCCATGCATCCTTACAACCTCATTGGAAATTTCAGTATTATCAAATAATACTGATCCGTTATCTAGCTAAAAAAGCGAAACAATTTTTCCAAAATGATAATGAACCTGTGGAGGGCCAGGTAGTAAAGACCAAAACTAAGGGAGGAACAAGCACAGGGGCGGCAAAGGGGGATAGTATTCCAACAAAATCTTGAAACCTTATTAAAAAAATGACACGGCAAACTAGATAGCATCGAGCGATGCCTGATGTCAGAAATTAAATGGGTTCAAAAGGACGTGACGTATCTAACAGACTTCATTTTTGAATTATTGCCTTCCACAATTTCGAATAAGGAAATCTGATAGAGATTACTAGCCGCAAATTCCTTCATGTAGAATTATCCCCAGGCGTGAGGCTGGATCCAGGACCTTTTTGCCACAGCATCCCTGCGCGCCGGGGGAGGGGCGGCATCACGCGACTTCACCCAGGCGCACGTGACGTCAGCGAGGTCCCATACGCCCCACCTCGGCGCGCCTACGTCATTTTTTTCCTTTTCCGCGTGCAACGCGGATCCGGTATCTGTTCGGTATCTGTTCGGGCCCCTTTTTTCTCCCTCATTGTGCTATATTTTGGTGAACAGTGTGTGAATACCTTCGGGCTTCAAGACTTGCGACGTCTTATGTGGGCGATGGACCCTCACCTCATTTGTATGTGGTGTTTAGGGGAAGATCACAGCACCACTGAGTGTGAGGCGTGCCAGGCGTTGAGTCGCGGATTCGTCTTCGGACGCTCCCTCTTCTCCGGAGGTTGGGTGCATACTGGTGTCATCCTCCCCGGAGACCGGTCGCCGCATGGTGGCTTTTTCGCTGGCGTCATTGAAGGGTGGCTCCTCGCCATTCCCGAGGCCAGGGTGCTCGCCGGGGGAGCGACAGGTTCCCCACTCTTCGGTCCCTTCTGACTTCCTGAGCTTGCCTTTGCCCGCCCGCTTAACTTCGGGGACTGCCGCCTTAGTTTGCAGCCGTCGCCCACTGAGGAGCTGCATTCTCCACCGTGGGGCCCTACGGAGGCAGGTGCGGCCTTCGCTCACGCGGTGTCCACAGCTGTGGGCATTCGGAGCATGGGTGACCCGGTTGCTCATTTTCCGGCAGACCATCTCTTGGAGGTTCTCCACGAGGGCTCTGGTGGGAGGGAGCTGTTGTTTCCTTTTGAGGGTTTGCTTCTTTCTTCCCTGACGGGTGCCTGGAGGCTCCCCTCCTCAGGGGATCCGGTGCCTCAACACCTTCTGCACCGGCACCTTCCGGCACCACGTGACCCGGCATGTCTTTCCCTCCACCCCTCTGCCTCAAGTCCACTTTTGCGGACTGATTTTCCCTCCCTGCTGCCACTGTTGACTCCGCCGTCCAGGGAGGCTCACTGGCTGGACTCTTGGGGGCGCAACATGTTCGCCTCGACCAGCGTTGCCCTGCGGGTCCTTAACATCTTATGTGTGTTGGCTAGGGTCACCTCTTGTTTGTGGGACTCTGCTGAGTCCTTGGGACCCGCAGCTTCACAGGAGACTGTTCAGGTAGACTTACGGCATCATGCATTGAATGGCCGGAAACTAGCGGTGTTTATTCTCCACTCTGGACATCACGGAGGTGCTGGGCCATGGCTTCCTCAGTCGCCCTCTGTCGCCATGATTGGCTTCAGGATGGCGTGTTCCCTGAAAATGTTCAGGAGCGGCTGATTGATCTTCCATTCGATGGCACCCTGTTGTTCCATGCCCCGGCGGACTCCGCCATCCAAAGGTTCTTGGCAGGGCTCCGTCCTCCTCCTCCTCCTCCTTATCCTCCTCCTCCTTATCCTCCTCCTCCTCCTCCTCCTCCTCCTCATCCTCCTCATCCTCCTCCTCCTCATCCTCCTCCTCCTCCTCCTCCTCCTCCTCCTCCTCCTCATCCTCCTCCTCCTTCTCCTCCTCCTCCTTCTCCTCCTCAGTGATTGCTGAGTTGAGCTAATTCTGGACCTTCTTTTGGGCCGGTTGCCCTTGCTATGGAGTGTGTTTTATGGCCACTCGAGTCCTCCTTTCTGGGACTGTGGCGTTGTTGGCTTGTAGACGGCTCCTTTGTTGACTGTGTGTGTATTTGCTGGAATTGTCTGTACAGACTTGGCCCTCAGATTAGGCCTTCTGTTTTCTCTTGGGCTGCTTGACAAGCCTTCCGCTGTTTTTTGTTCTCCCTGTGGCTCTTTCGTTCCTTCCTCTGCTGCGGAAGTTTCTTCCAAAGAGGGTTCCCATATCTTGGGACTTGCCTTACCCTATGTGGGGTAGTGGTAGCTGGTCTATAACTTACATTCTGCTAGGGATTTCAGGTCGCCTTCGGGCCCATGCTCTCCGTGGCGTTTACGTATGTTGCTATTGTTTCTTTAGGCCGTGTGCGCGGACCCCTTGTAGTGGTGTGTCTTGACCTTTCCTCACCTTCCCGCTCCTGTCCTGCAGGCTGGGATGATTCTGTTTTTCTCCCTTGTCAGGCGTTGCTTGTCCAGTCTTCTTGGGGCCCCGGGCTGTTTTTCTTGCTTTTGGCGGCTTATTACTGTCGGCGCCGCTCTGTCTGGTTTGTTGTCTTCCGTCTAGAGTGGGCTCGCCTTCTTGTCCCTTGTTTTCTCGGGCCCTCTAGGCTTTCTTCTTCCTCTGCCTTGTCCTGGCATTGGATGGGAGCTTTGTTGCCCTGTAATGGAGTGGGGTGCTTCGTCCTCTCTGGCCTTGCCCTTGGCTCTCCCCCGCCCCCCCCCCCCCGCCCATTCGGTGCACATCGCACACCACCATTTGTCTGTGCCTCTGCATCAGACTTCAAAGGCTGCCGCTCACCCTCCCTCACCCTCCCTCACCCTCCCTCACCCCCCCTCACCCCCCCTCACCCCCCCTCACCCCCCCTCACCCCCACACACCCTCACACCCTCACCCACCCTCACACACCCTCACACACCCTCACAACCTGACACCCCTCAACCTCACAACCCTCTCACCCTCACCCCCCCCCCACACACACACACACCCTCACCCACCACAGCACACAGGGACACCTCCACATCACTCAGGGGCACCACTCAGGGGCACCACCACATCACTCAGGGACACCATCACATCACTCAGGGACACCACCACATCACTCAGGGACACCACCATATCACTCAGGAACACCACCACATCACTCGGGGGCACCACCACATCATTCGGGGACACCACCACATCACTCGGGGACACCACCACATCACTCGGGGACACCACCACATCACTCGGGGACACCACCACATCACTCGGGGACACCACCACATCACTCGGGGCCACCACCACATCACTCGGGGCCACCACCACATCACTCGGGGCCACCACCACATCACTCGGGGCCACCACCACATCACTCGGGGACACCACCACATCACTCGGGGACACCACCACATCACTCGGGGACACCACCACATCACTCGGGGACACCACCACATCACTCGGGGACACCACCACATCACTCGGGGACACCACCACATCACTCGGGGACACCACCACATCACTCGGGGACACCAGCACATCACTCGGGGACACCAGCACATCACTCGGGGACACCAGCACATCACTCGGGGACACCAGCACATCACTCGGGGACACCAGCACATCACTCGGGGACACCAGCACATCACTCGGGGACACCAGCACATCACTCGGGGACACCAGCACATCACTCGGGGACACCACCACATCACTCGGGGACACCACCACATCACTCGGGGACACCACCACATCACTCGGGGACACCACCACATCACTCTGGGACACCACCACATCACTCGGGGACACCACCACATCACTCGGGGACACCACCACATCACTCGGGGACACCACCACATCACTCAGAGGCATCACTCGGGGGCACCACCCCGTCACTCGGGGGCACCACCCCGTCACTCGGGGACACCACCCCGTCACTCGGGGACACCACCCCGTCACTCTGGGACACCACCCCGTCACTCTGGGGCACCACCGCATCATTCAGGAACACCACCGCATCACTCAGGGGCACCACATCATTCTGGGACACCATCACATCACTCTAATACATCACCACATCACTCAGCCCAACCACATCATCACTCAGCACCACAACAGCACTGTCCTTGCTTGCTACCAACAAGCATTGCCATAGCCAATAGGCATTAGGAACGTGTAAGCTATTGGCTTTGTGAATAACAATGCTATTAATTTATATATTTTCAAAGCCAACACATATTAAAAAAATTGTCATTTACAATACCAATAGCTCACACTTTCCTAATGCGAGACGTATTGCATTGCAAATGCTTGTTTCCTTGGGGGATTGTCACGCTCTGTGCTGGGTTTACCTTGGAGGTTGTCGTTCCTGTTTGTCTCGACACCGGTTCCCCTTCGTTGTTCCCTGTCTCTGGGGGGGGGGCTGTCTACATACTGGCAGGGTAGCTGTTCAGTGCTGTGCTCTGTTCTTTCCTCTTTTCCCTGCCTTTGGGTGCTGCAGTGTTGACACTGCTCCGTATGGTGTTTGTTCGTCACCATTCCTCTTTTTCTGCTCTTTCGCATACTGTTCCCATACACCTCCAGTTTTGTCTAAGGCTGTGTTGTGGCGCGGAAAAGTTCTTCGAAGAAAACTGACGTAGGCGTGCCAGGGTGGGGCTTATGTGACCTCACTGACGTCACATGTGCGGACGGCGCCTGGGCGGAGTCGCGTGATGCAGCCTCTCCCCCGACGAGCAGGGATGCTGTGGCAAAAAGTTTTCCTGATCCAGTCTCACGCCTGGGGATAATTCTGCATGAAGGAATCTGCGACTAGAATCGTATCTACCAGATACATAGTTACCGAAGGTAAGTACCTCGTACATTAGTGCTAAACATCTAGTTACAAGAACACAAGAAGGATTAGGTACCCCTATCTCTGCTGGTGAACCTAAGCAAAGAGAGCCCTCTTCTGTACCACTTCAAAGGGACTGCCTGACAACCCGATCTACTCAAGACTTAAGGACCAATCCCGAAGATATGGCCTCCCCTTTCAGACCTGCAAAAACTAACCTGTCGGCTAAAACAAATAGTACCTTAGAAACTGGTAGAAATATTGAGGAATCATTATATCTTCCTCCCTAGTCGACTCCATATGTTATTGTTTTGAATAATGTTCCAAAATTAGCAGAAAACCTAAGTGAATCTTACGAGACATTCAAAAACCAGGTGGTTCACTGGATTGCTGTAAAGGCTAACTTTGTTATCAACATGTTACATCAGAATATTCTAATGTTAAGGAAAGTGAACTGGGTGGGTAGCTCTAGAAAACTCTGTCAGGGAGACTGTGTTGTGGTGAACTTTCGCAGCAGGGAGCTGGTAGTGAATGTGATGGATGCCCTTTCAAATAACCCCACTGAGGAATGTTTCAATCAGAATGATTATATAACTGCTGTTCCTCTTGGCTTTTTTTTAATAGGCCTGGATATAGTAAAGCTAACAAAATACCCACGTATAACTCCATCCCAATCGCTCCCTTGTATAATAAGTACACACCTTTAAGAAGATGTAGCGAAATTGATTGACAGAGAAAGGAGATGGCTACCCCACCTGTTAGGAATATTTACCATACCTTAACCTGTAAGAAGATAGACGCTGTCCCAGGCTTACAAATTCAGAAGGGGGTTTGGGGAGAGCCACTGGTTAACGTCAAAGATAATATCCCCAACTGTAAATTCTCCCGCACTGCGGGAGAATTTGTGCCGCGGTTAATCCTGATGCAGGAAACCTGGTGTACTGAGCCCTTTTTTATTAATGGCTTTCAAACTGTCTGTACTAAGGCTAGCCCTTCTAGAATGGGGAGAGCAAAAGTAGGCTTAGCAACATTAATTGCGGTATCCTCGTCACGAATATTAAGGAAAGCCAACACTGTCACAATTTTATCAGCTCCTACATTTTTTTCGGAGTGGAAATAGTCCATCATTGTAATAAACGTTTCGAATAATATCTTCGATAATACAAGACGTAGGGTCATTAAGCTATTACAAGAAGACCAGGATCATTTTTTAGAGGGAGTTGGAGGGGATTATGTACTTGTTTGGGCAGGTGATTTTAATCGTGATAAATGTGATATTGAAGCTGGAGAATCTTATGGATATTGTGACTGTTTTGGCGACCGAATCCCCCATTTTCCACATGGCCCCTGTGGGGAAGCAATTAACAATGCTGTCCACAAATATAATCTTGCAGTTATGGAACTTAATATCCCTGCAGGAGAGACCACTATCCAAACATGTTGGTGCTAGGTAATCTTCAAACATCAATCATTTTATTGTATCAGGTAACTGCAGGAGCCTGGTAGAAAAACTCTTGATTTGTGTAAGTCTTCTTAGTGATCATCACCCGTTAATTATGTCCTTAAGACTCCGCTTGACTCAACTAGAGAGGGGAAAGACAGCGGATATAAATATTAAGACTCAAGGTAATAATGGAGTTTCCATAAAATGTTCAGGTGTAAATCCTACCATTTTTATGGCTAATCTTAAAGGGAAAAAACAAAGAGATATAGAATTCTGTCTGGATAGTTCCTCCATAAACTCAGCAATTATAACTGCGTTTTGTAATATGACAACTGAAATAGTGGGTGATCTGATCCCTAAAAAGAGGAATAATGCCAATGATCATAGCCCCAGATGGTTTAACCAGGAGTGCTCAAGGTTAAATGGGGAATTAAAAATGGCCCTGAAAGTAAGACCCAGAGATAGCGCAAGGATTAGCACTCTGAGGAAAGTTTATAAAAATACTCTGAAACAAAGGAAAATGGAGATTCGTGAGGGGCCTGGGATAAATTATTCCAGGCCGCAGAGACACGTGATGCAGTCGTATTCTGGAAAACTATCGACCATCCGTCTTTTAAAGAGAATTCTGTAGTGAAAATTGATATTGTTGTTCCCCCGGAAGACTGGAAACTGCATTTCGAGAGTATTTTTAATCCAGATGCTGTTAAAGCCACTAAGTTCAATAATGGTAATTTTATACGCAAAGCCGCTGGACCAAATGGGGTACCCATTGACGTTTTTAAACATAATTCTGATTTCTGGACTCCCATCTTATGAAATGTTTTTAATGCTACTTTAGTGGGAGTGTTGCCTGTTTCCTTGGTTGAAAGTACTATAGTACCTATTTTAAAAAAAGGGGACAGAGGGAAGGCCAATTGTTATCGTCCCATATCCCTTCTTGACTCCACCTCAAAATTGATGGGTAGAATTATGCTGGGGATATTAGAAAACTGGGCCACTGAGAATGACATTTTAACAGATGCCCAGTATGGATTCAGAAGGGGTATTGGGACGGTGGAACAATGTGTAAATTTGCAACTATTGTTAGGGGAATATTCCCTAGCCAAGGAAGGGGTCTTACATCTTTGTTTTGTTGACCTCACTAGCGCCTTTGATCTCGTTAATCATGCCAAATTATGGCAAACATTGAAAGTGCTAGGTGCCTCAAATGATATATTTATTTTTCTATCCCAGATCCACATCTTTTTAACTTCTAGAGTACGGTATGGTACAATGGGGGAATGTACCCTGGATTTTAGGGTAATGCGTGGAATACGACAAGGTTGTGTTTTAGCCCCCCTTTTATTCTCCTTATATATTAATAACGTGAATCCCTTTTTACAAAACCTACCCTTAGATGCTCCAAAAGTTGGGGCACGCCCCACCCCAGTACTCCTAAATGCAGACAACGGTGTCCTGTTATCAAGGACAGCGAATGGTCTGCAACACCTAATAGAAAAAGACCTCCAGCTAAACCTTAAAAAAACTTTTGTTATGACATGTGGGAGCAATAGGCTGAAGAATAGACATCATGTGGAAGGGACCGCCATTAATAGAGTTTTAACCTTTTCATATCTGGGATTGCTTTTTACCAGGAGTGGCTCCTGGAACACACATATAGAATCTTGTAAATTTCTAAGAACCCCGGAGGCTATTTTTAGATTCTCTGCAAAAGTAGGAAATAAACCCATAAGGGAAATTCTTGCCCTGTATAGGAGCAAGTGTGTTACAGGTGTCTGCAATGAGGCAGCCATATGGGGGAGAGCAAACACTGCCTCCTTACAAATTCAAGAAAACAAATTCTTTAAAATAGTGTTGGCCGTCCGTAGCTCCACAGCCAACTATAGGGTACATAAAGAATTATCTGTACCTTATCTAAGTGACCAAATAAATATGGCAGGCCTCACTTTTTGGCAGGATATCTGGGCCAAAAACGAGACTAAATGTGCAAAGGATTTAATCATGGATTGCCTGCCCCTCGATCATTGCAGAAAAATTCCCTGGCTAGAGCACATTTATCCCCTTTTAACATGCTGTAAGATAGCTTTCGATAGAAAGTATCCTGTATCCATCCGAGATTACAGCAAAAGTGACCTGAAGTTAAGATATATTAATGCTAGGAATGTGTTAGAGAGGCGGAAGTTAGTCGAAAACATAGTATTATCTCCTACTGTGAACTCCCGTTAGTGAGCGGCATACAAACATTTCTAACTTTGGTAAGAAATATCCAACATAGATTCTACCTAACGAGGCTTAGGTTTGGTACACTTCATTATATAATAGCGTTTCCTAGAGTGGAAAAATGGTGTCCCAAACTTCCAAATTGTCCGTGTGATGGAAAGTCCCCCCAGTCCATGTTGCTTTTTATACTTTTTTGTAGCTTTTATAGGGATATCCGGAAATCCGTTTCAAAACCTTTATTCTTATCTAGTATGCTCTTTTTATGATAAATATGCTTTTAACTTTGTATGTAGCCTGGAAAATGAGAAAATTATGAACGCTGTCATTTTGTTTATACAATTGTCAATTAGAAGAAGAAAGGATTATTGACACTTGGATGCACTTTTATATGAAAAGCCGGATGATTGCACTTGGTTAGATCATCTATTTCTTATCCTGACATATAACAGCACCTTGCACTGTATGTATGTCTATGATGAATGGCTATTTTGCACATAAATGACTGTATATTATATTAACGTGTACTGAACTCTGATGTATTGAGTGATTACGAAATATGCTGTTTTTAACTTGATGGACTTAAAAATATGTTTTCTAATTTTAACTGTTAGATTTTAAATAGTACTGATTAATGTTTTTCTGATTAGAATGCTTTTATGGTGGTATATTTTGCACCGAATAAAGCTGATTTGACTTGACCCCTAAGAGGCTCTGCACACGAATGCCCTCACACATGCCCCCATAACCTCTTACCTCCATAGCGGTCCCAGAAGTGCGCACATCCCAGTTGGGCAGGCTCCGTTGTTGCTCCTTGAAGCTGAACTTGTACTCAAACCTGCAATGAGCAGTAAGGGTCTCAGACTGGGAGAGGAATGGGAGTGGGAAGGTGGCCAGGAAAAGGGGAATAAACTCCAAAAGACTCATCTTGACCCAGGAGCTGGCCAAAGATACCTGCCGTATGAGGAGGGGTGGAGAGAGCAAGGACTAAGACCCAGGAGCAGCCTGCGGGACCGTGGGTGGGTACCGAGCACTGCACAGAGGCTCAGACTGGCAGAAGAAGACCAGGCACTCCCTGATTAGTGAAGACCAACCCTCCTCTCCCCCATTCCAAGGTTACCCCAGCCCACCACATCTCACCTGTCTCAGGAGAAACCGTCGCGGAGCTGGTAAAAAAAAAAAAGTGTCGCGTTTAAATACAGCTGCTGTCTTTCTGCTTCCTAAAAATGTTTTGTTTATTGATTTTGAACGTGAGCATGTCTCATTCTAACTTAACTATCAACCAATAAAATGTATTTCGGGTTTACAACCCCATACGACTTGAAATAAAGCACCAGGCCTCATACCTGACTGTGGCACCGCTGCTTCTGGCTTCTGCTGCAGAGTAGTGGGGGCGGGTCATGGGGTGTCATGTGAGTCTGGTGGGTGCAGCAATGCTGGAAGGCACAGAGCGCGTCCGATACTAAAAGTGAAAGAGTGGTATGCTGCGCTGTTAAAAAGTATGAAATCAATTTTTTTAAAGTTGTTTTTGGAAGGCCGCGCATAAGAAAATAAAAGTGCTGCCACCACTTTACATATTTAGCGCAGTGTGCACGCTAATATGAAACTGAAAGCAGGCCTGGCCTGCTGTCAACATTAAAAACAACAAATGAAAACACGTCCGCCATTATCCCATCTGAGGTGGCTGTGCTGCTTAAATTAAAATAAAATGTTGTGAGAGAGAGAGAGCGTGTCCTGCCTGCAATAGCAGGTAGAAGAAAGCCAATTAAGAAAATTGTGCTCCCAGGCTCCAATTAAAGCATACATGTAACAACCAAAGTAAAAGGACCAGTCCTCATGGGAGTTTACAAATTAATACAAGGCGGTACTAAGGAGGGACTAACAAGCCTATTGACCTATCAAAAGCCAGCATTTACAAAGGACAATGACACACGCCAATGACAAATATGTGTGGAGAGTGGGCGGAGCTTTAAGTGCATACTACATGCCTCGCAGAGCAGCGCATGCGCACTGACTAGGAGCGACCTAAGAAAGGACTAACAAAATAATTCCGGACCCAACCACTAGATGGTGGAATAATGCACAGCATGTGAATACAGAAAAATCTTCAAGCTGCTAAACTACTACACTGGTAAGTAACCATTTCGTTCTCATTTACTATTTATCCTTGCTTCTGGCAACGTTTACTCTTCCACAGCACTTTGTGGTGATTACACTGTTACTTTTATTGTCATGGAGCCCTACTTACAAGAAAGTTGGACTATGTCCACTCCATCTTGGACTATGTCCACTCCATCTTGGACTATGTCCACTCCATCTTGGACTATGTCCACTCCATCTTGATTTAGAACTAGTGAACTGTTGGTAGCAGCCCCACAAATAGATGTTCATTGCCCCCCTCAAGGTTGTAGGAAGTGCCACTTAGTAGAGCCAGTGCTCCTGATCTCCTTTGCAACAATCCATTCTGGATGAGATCTGCTTTCTAACTTCTGCTTGTAAGTGTACTCATTCTTTCTAAAATGGGTCAATAGCATGTAACCAGATTGTTTGGGCAAACCTGCCTATCACCCCTTTTTATTATTTATATTTATTTGTTTATTTTATTGCAGACATTCCCAACTAGTAATACATTATCACACTTAAGGATTAAGGTTTTTAACCCCTTCCATGCTCATGACGAGCTCAGCTCGTCGTGCAGTACACTGCTTGTGTGCTCATGACGAGCTGAGCTCGTCATGAACAATGGAAATAATGGATCTGCAGCACAGAGGATGAATTGCTGTAGCATTCATGTCGTTAAAATAAGGCCAACACCACTTATTTCCTCATTTACAATTACACAGTATCAGTATGTAAGAATATTGGAGTAAAAGAAGTCTAAACTTCTAAAATGAATAGAAACAAGCAGTATCCTGAGAGGGGCTGAAACTTTAGTTTTGTCATTGCTTAGATAATAAATTGGCTGCTTTTTCTGGGGTCTGCTAAGGTGATCTGTTCCCAACTATGTGCCTTCTCTGGCAAGCAGAGTTTTTTTTACCATGCTCCTTAACTTTAGGTTGTAATAGAATACAGTCCTGAATATGTTACCACAGTGGCACAGCACTGCCACAGCAGTTGCCTTCTCCAAAAACAGGCTGGTAACCTACTCGATTGATTGTGGAGTCTTACTGTAGAAAGAGAACGAGGGCAGGGCCATATATCCAATAACATCTAGGGCTGTGTATACCGTTACTCGTGTCCACCCACACCCCACTTCTGGTCCACATGTACCATTGAGCCAGCCGGCTACCATTTGTTAGAATACAGTATTCGCAGGTGTTTTTTGAGCTGCGATGGGAGTTGCAGAGACAGTAATACTTTGTGTTGCTGCACGATCTAGGGGTTATTTTAATATTGAGGTATCCAGCATTATCAAAACCAAAATTGACCATTACCCTTGCCCCAAAATGAATATCTTATGCAACACAAAGATGCAAATCTTATCCAATACACACATATTGGTTCAGACGGGTGCCATCATTGTAAGCGTCACCCACTTGAATCAAGCCTGGTGTATTTGTTTCTGCCTTAGCAGCTCCCTGCTTGTTTGTCTTGCAGCCCAACTACTCCATACAATAAGTCCAAACGTGGCCATCGCGAAGAGGAGCAGGAGGACCTGACAAAAGACATGGAGGAGCCATCACCAGTTCCCAATGTGGAGGAGATCCTGCTGCCCAAAGCAGGTAGGTGCTGTTCTGCTCTTAAGGAACCATGTGGATGTTCTGGCTTTTTGTTTCAGAACTCCTTATCTGTCTGAGTGATAGTGGGTCAACAGGATCAGAGTCCATTCTAGAGCCATTCACTAAGCACTCCATGCTGGTATGTCATTCCCTGCAATTCACTCACAGCTTACGCTCTTCCACCATTCAGTGCAGTTCATCTGCAGCACACACTACTGAACCATTTCCCATAGCTCCCCCACATCCAAAGCACCTGCATAATTCTCTGCAGCTCAGCCACAGCCATTGCTCATTAATCATTGCCTCCTACACGATTTCCTGTGAGTGCACAAGGTGATGATCAAGAAACATCCTCAAAGAATGTCTGCCTGTACCCTTCATTTTGAGAACTGTACCACCTTATGCATTAGTGAACTTACATCTGTACAATTTGTGCTATAAACCTGCATATTATTTTGTTTGTTGTAAAGGTATTGAACTGTTCATTCCCAAATAAGTGTTCATTATACGATTTGTGGAGCAAGCAGCTAGCCTGTGTGGGCATGTTATTGAATATTGAGAAACTATACCTTTTGTCTTTTTGAATATCTTTTCTTCCTTTCTTGACTACAGTCAGTACGAAGAAAGATTCAGAAACTGCACCAGTAAAGGGCGGAACAATGACTGACCTCGGTATGATGATTTTCGTTATACTATCCCTGCCCACGCATGTATCACTACTGCCCATGCTATACGCAACATTAAACACTATATAACCTCTTAACTTGTACAGCTCTTTGACACTGTATTTCTTATCCTTGTATTTATTTTCTGCAAATCATCACTAATGGCATTCTCTGTTTGTGTGAGAACCTTTTCCAAAATGCTCAACAAGCTGTGACACTGTAACTTTCCGGATTATTGTTAATGATGCATGAATAGGAACCTCATTCTGTACTAATGAGCAATAGTATGAAAAGCGAGGCGGAGGATAACCTCTCACGTCAGAGCTTCCTTAGCACTCTTAGGAACTGCTTTTTGTGTATTTTTTGGTGTATTTCAAGGATAAAGGAATCTTCTTTCTAAAACAAGCAAATAATTGTATAAACCCCTCTAACGACCTTTTAGAGACATATCTGGCGAAAGTAATTGTACTTTCCTGCTATCCATTGTTTACATTTCTTTTTTTTTAAACTGATAGTAAGAATGTTGAAGACCTTTCTATTAAACACATGAAATTATGGATTCTTTGCACAGGAGCTTTGTGTTCCTAAATACCTTCAGAAAATGTTACTACCTCCCATTATCCCAATAAGATATTATTCATTTTCGGTATGTGTCTTGAGATCCTTCCCTCATACGTCAACTGTTTTTTTCTTTTAGATGAACCAGAGGATGAGGCATCAGAACCGGTGGCCAAGGTGAGAGTGATCAGAATCCCCTGGGTTTGTGACTTTGCGGCAGATTGGGAAATGGAAGGGGGTGGCAAGATGCCAGGGGATTTTATGGAAATGAGAGCTACTTTTTCTGGTTGCAGACTGGCTTGGGGAATGTTTCACGATGTGAGAGGTGGCTGTAGCTGCTTAGTGACATCAGTGAGCCACAAGGCAGTAACTGGGCACACATCAACTCGTTATACACAGGGCCAACATATGATTAGCATTTTGGATAAGTAACTGATTAATGTTCATTTTATCTTTGTAGAACTCCACTTCACAAGCTCTTTAACCATCCATTTTGCTATTGAACCAATATTGTCCTCATTTCTCTTGGTTAATTGTGATGTTTGGAGGAGGGGGTGCGTCCTCCCTTGCGAGGTATTGTCTTTAGAAGGCGCAGCTCGTGCTGGTTGGCAGTGAATGGGGAAGCTTGGGAGTGTAAGCACCAATCATGTGCTGGTGTGGGATACATTTTTTACAGTAATCTCTTAGAAGTTATTATGTTTCTGGGTGCAGCACCCAGTGAAGTGATACCGTGGGTGATTTTGATGGGCAGTGTCTGTGGTGAGCTAGGATGGTCCGGTGTGCCTGCCTATAATGCAAGGTGCTTGGAAGCTCTTTCTTTGGTTCCTTTTTAGGTCTTGCCTGGCGTTGCAGCGCGAAGCGCTGCCGCCAGCGAGACTTATTGTCAGCGTGATGCCTCTCAAGGGAGACAGGCCGGGGCACGCGCAGATTCTGGTCTGTGAACGCGCTTCCCAGAAACTGAACAGCAAGTGAGCCTCTCGCCTCTCTCAATCGCATGCGCACACACACAGCCACACTCACGCATGCGCACACACACGCACACACATGCAGGCCCACACGCAGGCACACACCCCCCTACAACTAAGCCCCACCCGCCCCACTCACCTGGCTACAGGCTCCGTCACACGGGGCTTCCCTCACTTGCATCGGCGGCCTCTGCTCCTCCTACGTGCCTTCAGGGTTTCACAGCCTCCCTGGGGGCGGGACTTCCGCCCTTCTTGTCCAGTCACTTTGTGGGCGTGGGCTTCCCGCAGAAGGCGGAAGTCCCGCCCCAGGGTAGGCTGAGAAACGCTGTAGGAGGCATACGAGTGCTGGAGTGTCTTGTTATTTCCCAGTGCCTCCACCTGCGTCTCCTATGTGTATCCACGACAAGCTGCCCCTCCCACCCCCCATCGGCTGCCCCACTCACCGAGCAGTAGGATCCGCAGCACTTTGAGCGCCTCCTTGGCATGCTCGTATATCTCCCGGTGGATACGCTCACTGTGGCTCTGGGCCTCCTGCAGCTTGCCGGGCACCGGTGTACTACAGCACAGCCCCATGTGTCTGGTACCCATGGGCGAGGAGATAGGGGTATTGGGACTTCTGGGCCGTGATGCCACGGTTGCAGAGGTGAGCTATATGGGAGGGTGGTGGGTGACTGAAATAAGATGCGAGACGAGTCCGCTTTCAGATGTCAGGCAGGTGTTTTTCTTGAGAGAAGGGTGAGATTATTTTGTGGAGGGCTCCAAATGCAGTTAAATTGCTTTATGACGGGACAGGATGTGGGATTAAGTTTTAAAAAGACGTGCTGAGCGTTGCCCGTGTTAAAGGAGTTGGGCGTAAAAAATACAAGAGTGTTTAATAAGAAGGTTTTTCCGGAATGTGCCTGGTGCGTTTGTCAAAGTTTAAGTTTCAGTCGGTATAACGGGTCGATGAGGAACAGGCACGTTCCTGCTCTGTGGATGTAAAACTCAGCTCCTCCACTCCTTATCAAGAGGAAAAGCAAACAGAAAACTGGGAACGTTTAGAATTGGCGCGAGAGCTGCGCCCGCCCTGGAAATGACGCCCCGTCGGAGGTGTCTTGTTCCAGGTGCAGCTCCCTTCTACTCCGGCCTCCCGTCCCAGCCACGGCTTCTCTCGCAGGCACCCCGTCGATCTTCGAATCCCCCGCCTCCTTGCACAACCACTACGTACCCCCTCCCCGCCGTCCCTTACTCTGAGCGGTCCTTTCCGGTCCCCATTTCACCCCCTCACGCTGAGACCCTAGGGCACCAGCTCCCGCTCCACCTGAGAAGAGGCAAATCCCAGCTGCAATATAATAATAAAAAACTGAAAAACTTGGCGATAGCTGCGAAGTTTTCAGGCTGCTTATTATGTGTGACATTTCCGTTGTTTCAGTCACTGTACGAGTGATATTTCAAAGCCAAATGAGTGACTTTTCGAGTGACGTTTTATCACGAGTAAAACCAAGCAATAAAGGCCAGATAAAGCGATAAATATTGCATAGTCCCTTATAAGCCTTAAGAAAATATAAACAAGCATATGCAATGCAGTAGGTCTCGCATTTACGAGAGTTTGAGCTATTTTTTTATTGTAAATGACATTGCCTTTTATTTGTGCTTTGGTTTTTGAAACATAAATAAAAGCCATTGTCATTTACAATGCCAATAGGTCAAACTCGCGTAAATGCGAGAACTATTGAATTGCAAATGCTTGTATTTTGTTGCTTCTGTCCATTCATCCAGATAGATAGCACAAAAAGTAACATTACACCTACAACAATCCAGGGCTACTGGCTTTGTCAATGGTTGTAAATTGAATAAGATAAATAAGCAGCAACTATGACTTCGTTATATATAATATTGATAGTGCTTCCGTTCTTGAGAACAAGGTTGTGGCCTAAGGCTAGAGCTGCCGATCCTTCGAGTTAAAAAAAGCAGGTTCGAGCCTCACTCGGCTCAACATCCTGTGTTTCAAAACATAAATTTGGCCTTGTGTAGTTAATGTAACTAGTGCTCATGTTTGCCTATATATAAACTGAAGAATGAGTCTCTTTGAAGTTCTGCAGCCTTAAATTCCTGGCGGGAATGCTCAGCCTTTCATTCTTCCAAGCTGGATACGTTGCATATTACATTATGTAAATGACAAAAACGATGTTGTTGATATATGAAAGATCTTTACATATTAAAACCTTCCTGCACATTTAGGTGAATGCTTTAACATGTCGTGTTCCAGTGATCCATACACGTTGAGACCAACTGGATTTTTTGACTAACAACAAGTGTAACAAACACTGGCAATGCTAATGGGTTTCACATTTGTAACCTCTGTGTTCTAGTTGTTTCCCTGTTTCAGTGTGTCTCTCCTCTTCCAGTGTTCTGTGTTTCCCTATCGAGTATATCCCAGCCCCTGTTCCATTGTCTCCCTGACCCAGTCTTTGTGTTTCTGTTTCAGTGAATCTCTTTTCCAGAGTCAGCTTTCATTATTTTACTGATTACTACTGATAGTGACTTATTTTCCTGTTCCACTTATTGTATCTGTGGCCGATTATATGTGTGCAGGGATACATTACCTGCTTTCAGAGCTTAATGGACACATCGACTTTTCTTCTTTTTTTTTTACTAATTTGCTAATGCACACTTTCCTTTTCTTTTTCGTGCACTTACCTTTAATAGGTACCATAAATCCCCTTACAATCCAGGTTTACTGTGCAGCATACATATTGGAATCTGAAGCTACTTCTATAGAGTGTCAGGGTATACCTCACACCATTTCAGAAACTACTAGTTGAATTTAATATAAAGGGGAACAACGGACGTGTTTTCTTTGTCACTTAAAAAAAGAAAGGGCTGCGTTAATGTATAGTTTTGCCCATAGTTTGTAACAAAAACGTAAACAGCCAAGTTAAAGACAGTTCATAGGTTAACACCTCCGCAAAGGGCCCGGCATGTCCAACCGCTTCTGCTGTGAGTCTCTGGGAGCTTTGGTGCTGTGAGCACATTTTGTTATATTATTTTAAAAGTGTAAACGTACCTAAAATCATGTTAATTCACCAGGGTGCAGGTTCCCCGGAGGAACAGAGAAAACCTGGGTGTGAAGTATACCTGTTATGAGTGACTACTGCTTTTTTTATAGCAGTTCCTTCCTCTACTCACTCCCTACTACTCACTCTCTACTACTCACTCTACTACTCACTCTCTACTTCTACTACTCACTCTCTACTACTCACTCACTACTACTCACTCTCTACTGCTCACTCTCTACTACTCACTCTACTACTCACTCTACTACTCACTCTCTACTACTCTCTATTACTCTATACTACTCACTCTCTACTACTCTCTACTACTCTCTACTACTCACTCTACTACTCACTCTACTACTCACTCTCTACTACTCACTCTCTACTGCTCACTCTCTACTACTCACTCTCTACTACTCACTCTACCACTCACTCTCTACTTCTACTACTCACTCTCTACTACTCACTCACTACTATTCACTCTACTGCTCACTCTCTACTACTCACTCTACTACTCTCTTCTACTCACTCTACTACTCACTCTCTACTACTCTCTATTACTCTATACTACTCACTCTCTACTACTCTCTACTACTCACTCTACTACTCACTCTCTACTGCTCACTCTCTACTGCTCACTCTCTACTGCTCACTCTCTACTGCTCACTCTCTACTGCTCACTCTCTACTGCTCACTCTCTACTGCTCACTCTACTACTCTCTACTACTCACTACTCTATACTACTCACTCTCTACTACTCTCTATTACTCTATACTACTCACTCTCTACTACTCTCTACTACTCACTCTACTACTCACTCTACTACTCTCTACTACTCACTCTACTACTCACTCTCTACTACTCACTCTCTACTACTCTATTATTCACTCTCTACTACTCACTACTACTCACTCTCTACTACTCACTCTACTCTCTACTACTCACTCTACTACTCTCTACTATTCACTCTACTACTCACTCTCTACTACTCTATTATTCACTCTCTACTACTCACTCTACTACTCTCTACTAACTCTCTCTCTACTTCTCTCTACTACTCACTCTACTCTACTACTCACTCTCTACTACTCACTCTACTACTCACTCTCTACTACTCACTCTACTACTCACACTCTACTACTCTACTACTCACTCTCTACTACTCTCTACTCACTATCTACTACTCTCAACTACTCTAATTCTCTTTACTACTCACTCTCTACTACTCTCTACTCACTCTACTACTCTCTACTCACTCTACTTACTCTCTACTACTTTCTACTATATACTACTCACTCTCTACTACTCACTGTCTACTACTCTACTGCCACCTTTTTATTTATGTTTTTGTTTTTGAAACCTAAATAAAACGCATTGTTATTTGCAATGCCAATAGCTCAAACTCGCGTAAATACACAACCTATTGCATTGCAAATGCAATAGGTCTCGCATTTGCGAGAGATTAAGCTATTGGCATTGTAAATGACAATGCCATTTATTTATCTGTTTTCAAAACAAACATACAAATAAATTTTTTGTCATTTACAATGCCAATAGCTCTAACTTTTGCGAAGGCGAGACCGTTGCATTGTAAATGCTTGTTATGTTTATGGCTGCATCTTTATTTGGAGATGGTGTGGAGTGCTTGCTAGGATAGGCTTTAGTCCATACTTGAGGTTGGGTGAATTTTATAATGCTCTTTTACCCCGAGAACTTGAACATGGGTTCTCTACCCCTAGGAGGAGGATGATGGTACAGCATCCGTGAAAGGCGAGCAGGTGAAAAGCACTGATCTACATGAAGACAACGTAACAGAGCAGACGCACCACATCATCATTCCCAGCTACGCTGCCTGGTTTGACTACAATAGGTAACATGTTAGAGTTAGCATGCAAAGAGGAAGACTTAAGGGTTGATGATAAAGGAATAGTGCAATCTATAACTGAGGGGTGAGGGTTCATACAGGAGAAGCAGTTGCCCCTTCACATGCTGGTAGTGTGAGGTGAACATGTGTATCTCTAAGTGTCTGTGTCTGTGCAGAAGGTGGTGGACATTAGAAACAATGAGGGCTTATACTGAACTTCTCAGCTTCACAAATAAATGGTTCTGCTAAGTTTTTACCATTGTTTTTTAAACACTGCAACTTTGAGAACAAATCAATTTTATTTTGCAGACCACTTTCACCAAAAGCGTTGAATAGCAGTTTGCAAAGGGGTACAAAATTGATGTGGGTATGCAGTAACATTGACAACATAAGGCTGATATTAAAGAAGGCAAGCATTTACAATGCAATAGTTCTCGCAATTACATTGTTTTGAGCTATTGGCATTGTAAATGTTATTGTTTTTTTCCCCTTTGTGAAGCATTAATTAAATGGTGTAATGCAAAATGGCAATCGCTCACTTTGTTGTAATTGCAAAATCTATTGCATTGCATTTGTACTAGTGTGAGTTTTGTATTGTAAATGGTACTGCCTTTTAATAATGTTTTTCTTTTTTCTCAAATTAATCTAATGTATTAAAAATGTTAATACCCACTGATTTTGGAATAAGGACTGAGTGGATATTACATATACCCATGGCCAGACTGGGAGGGTCAGGTTGTATTGTGTTTTAAATCTTGTTTTAGGACAGGTCCGTTCATTAATTTCATTTTTTATATCCCCACGACTGAAAGGGGGTCCCTGAAGGTCGCGTCACCTCATTTCGCTACGCACTGTAAGGACTGTGACCAGTTACCACCGCAACCACAAGGAAGCGCCAAAAATCAGATAAATGTTTGACGACAGTGGCAGTATGGTTAAATGACTCTGAAAGGGCACCCCCAACCACCACCACCTCTGGACAATGCTTCACAAATGTTTTCTGTGGTCTTTTTATTGGTTAGTGGCCCCGAGAATAGAAGTTTCCGTAGAGGAAATTCCAGCTGTCCTGTTGCAAATGGTTTCTGTTGATTGCAGCAGAAGGGTTGGTCGCCTTTGTGGCGAGCCAATGGACTCTGCTATTCACTCATAACTAGCCCCCAGATTCAACAGGAATGCCTCCACTGTAGTTGAACCCATCTCCTCACAGCCAAGCTACAGCATACAAGAGAAACTGAGTGTGATTGGACTTGCCGCCGCAGAAGCCTGTCTGTATCCCAAGAGTAGTCGAACACAGATTAATGAACTCCTTGTTTTTGTCAGCCTTTACAATAGTAAGGACATAGCGGTTCAGGTGCGGTTCCCTGACGCGGGGAGACGCGGCATTGTTCTCATCTTTGCTTTGCCTCCTTGCTCCGGGGGCGGCTTCTCCTCCTCAGCAGGGTCCTGTTACCGTGTGTATTTGGTGATCTGCTTTCAGCCATTGTCCCTTCGGAGGACTGTTTGTTTCCTCGTGTTTACACGAAGCAGGCCTACGTCAGTTTGCAGACGGATTTCCTAATCTTTTAAATTGTTATTTCTGGGAGGGATGGTTTGAGGGTGAATAATGGTGTGTTGTACACCCCCTGTGAAGCGAGCCCCCATCTTA
The DNA here is from genome assembly GCF_964261635.1 of Lissotriton helveticus. Taxonomy (NCBI): domain Eukaryota; kingdom Metazoa; phylum Chordata; class Amphibia; order Caudata; family Salamandridae; genus Lissotriton; species Lissotriton helveticus. The sequence goes on from NC_136057.1 coordinate 1,466,040,296, forward strand.
AACCCCTCCCACACACTGAGTGTTCAGACGACCAGGATTGAAATGCAGCGCTGTAAATACTATGCACATTTACTGCAATCATGGGACATCACTCCCTGCGGCCGCTATTCACCTGTGCCATTCACTGACCAAAATATCCACAGGGACCATGCAGTTAGAAGCTGTTGACGTCCTTGGAAATGCTGTATGAAATTGTCCTGCAGGACCTGCCGCTGTCATCAGCATCTTGTATGAGAAGGAGCTTGTTTTGTTAGGTGGAGGGATGGTGGGAAGGGCTGCCGGGGGTGGAATTTTGTATTGCACAGAATTAACTTCTAAAGAGCAGTGAAGGAAAGGCCTTAAATGAAACAAAGGCCAGACAGATGCAGAAATGCGAGCAGTGATGGGCCTGCTGAGACGTGACGGGCATTGCTTTAGCACTCGCGCTAACTTGATTGAGAGAGGACGGAGCTTCCGGCTAACGAACTGCAACAAGACAAGTAACCGGAGACTGCTAATTAGAAACAGATGGCCCCAACAAAGAAAAGAGTTTGCTTCGTGACAGCCACAAAGCAGACGACCCTGTCCGGATCGGCTGGACGAAAAGGCGATAGGGCGGCAACAAAAAAAAACTCATTTCCAATGGCAGCTCACCGTTTAGCATAAATGGTGACACCAGCCAATGAAAATGAGGGGCAGGGCTTCAGGTCCTCTTCTCAAATCTACTGTCACTATATGTCTCGCCGAGCGAGCAGCGCATGCGCTGCACGCTAGGCGAGACCTAATAAATGATAGTGTGAAGGGCGGGCTTAAGGAAGGTCAGTGCTTTGGGTCGAGAAATACAAAGAAATTCAAACAAAATTGGGTGATAATACAAGTTTGGTCTAAAGATTGTAGACATGCAAGATCTCAGAAAAAAATAAGTGAAAATGGATAAGAAGAAGCTTGTCTAACAAAATGTTTGGAAGTTGAAACCTTCACTTATGGGCAATTGTGATTATATGCATAGAAAGAGTGAGAGCAAAGCTAAAAAAATTACTATAAACCTAGGAGGATAAGCATGAAAGAGCAGGAGGGAAGACAATTTTTGTAAATGTGAATACAAAACTAGACCTCTGGTCGGCAGCTCCTTCTTGCTGCAACAGACCGACCAGAGTAGCACTACAGTTAAGGCAGTGGTAGGCCGCCACCACTGGTGGCCCCTTGCGGGCGGCCCATACTGCACCATTTGAAGGCAGGTCCGCAGATGCTCATGAAGGGGATTGCCAGCACATTGGTTTTCCTTCGGTAGGGTCTCTGCTGCTCACATTGTTTGGGTAAACAATGTTTTTGTAGTATGATGTCTTTTCTTCACCAAGCTGTATTAATTTTAGCCCATTAGCAGTAAGATGTTACTATTTGCATTTGGAAGGCTATATCTGCCGCCTCACTCACTGGGCTGTTGAACTCTCAAGAAAAAAGGCTGAACATTTTTTTTTGCATTTCACATGGTCTGTGGCATGCACCATGACCAGAGCCACTGTAATTCTTCATTAATGGAGGGTCACATTATGTGGCTATGTATACTAAATTAGGCTGCAAGAAAAGGCAAAATGTGCTGCTTTAATGCAGCACCTTTTGAAGCGGTATTACTTCACTATGTTTTAATTTTTACTCGTATTAACACTATAGGATCAACGATTTCACCTCATTAATATAGGTGTAAAAGCTAAATACAGTAATCGGCAACTGAAAGGTGACCTTCCTTGATTTTGTGCATGTGATGCAAATCTATGATTGTACGGAAAACACAACAGATGCACAATCGGATAGTTCCAGTGGCCCTGACTGACATATCAGCCATTCCTCACTTTCCAGCCAACAGCATACTGAAATGTGGGTCTTGTATTTTTGTCATAACACTTTATGGATTCAAAACCCCAGAACAAATATGATGATGGTTAAAATATCCAGAATAGTCTGAAGAGGTTGTACATGATATGGAGCCACTTGTCAGATATATTCTAAAATGTTACAAATTCATCTAGTCCACTTCAAAAACTGCTTGAGTCACACACAAAACAAATAGAAACTATTTTCATAGATTTTGTGAGGGTTTACTCTTTTATTCACATCATGCATTAAAACAGGCATTGGCAACACAAATTGTTTTGTCTTTTGTGTAGGGGAAAGCTTTATATTGAGCCTCACAACACTACAGTGGTACAGCATGGACAGGAGCAGCACAGCTTTCCTTAATGCATAGAATAAGTAAAGGGCAGATGGCTCTAGCAGAGGGAACATCACACAGTTCTCTCACTCATACAAGGCCGGTATAACCTTTGTAGCTAACACACCACAGAGGTTGTGAGAGGAGTTTGAGGACTGTTGTACACTAGCCTTAAACATGCAGACATACAAGGACCTCAACACACCTGGAAGAAGTTGCCAAACCTCTAATAGAAGTACCATACTTCACGTGCTCATCTAAGATGATGAAACACTCCTACTTAACGGGGTTAAGGTTCATTGGAGGGTTCCACAACTATCATAATCCAAGATTAGTACTGTTTATTATCTATTTTCAATAGAGTACACTTCCTGTAGTGCTCATTGCTCTTTTTTCTTTATCTGTGAACATATCTTATCAGTCTGAGACTACACTATACATCTGAGTAGATTTCTTGCTCATTCTATGACAGATGTAACAAAGTCCTAAAATGATTTTAGGGCACCTGAATGCTTTCCAATATCTTGTGCAAATCACTCCATGCCACTTTTCACTGCATTGTTGCTAAGTCCAATGACTGTAGCCCTATGGAGAACTTTGTCAGAGATCCTCAGCTTTAATTAATGTTGCTGAAGTGTACAGAAGGTCTACAATTCAGCATTTGGTTTGGTGGCTTCAAGGACAACGCCAGCACCACCATTAGTATTTGCCTTTTACTCCAGTATTGGAGCTTTCATAGATTCACATGCCTGAATCATTCCCCGTCGTCGAGACGGGAGTCTCCAGTATATAACAAAGCTATGCTTAGTAGTAAAGCAAACTGAAAAAAGGCCTAGGCCCACTTTCCTTTTGCAACCCATTACATTTGTTATGTAAAAAGGACCAAACTTTTCTCTGAACCAATCAGAGCCCCTCACCCTCTAGAACCCTCCTGAGAACCTTTTGCCCCTCAGATTTTCAACCGCACGTTGTGCTAGGGAGTCTCCTTTGAGCTCTGCTCAAACTCTTCAATTCATCTTACTTTGACTGGGATTTGAGGTTCTCTCATTGTCTAGTTTCTTCTTATTGAAGTTCCTTATTCCTCTATCATGACTGATAGAGAAGAAAGGAATATTTAGAGCTTGTGCCACCTGCTCTAAAAAAAGGCTTTATACAGATGACCTTCACAAAGACTGCATATACTGCCTCTATCCAGACCATCAGGCGAGGGATTGCAAGGTATGTCGAACCTTTTCAAATAAAACCTTGAGGGATCGTGAGGGAAGATTACTTCTTTGGCTCCAGAAGGTCAAAGCCAGAAAAGAGATCCTCTCGAGTGAGGAGTCATCTTCGTCTAGGAGATCTCAAAAAAAGGAGTAGATCTCCTAAGGCACATACCTCAGGTGAGAGACCTGAGAAGTCCCCAAAAAAGACCACTCCAGGGTCTTCAGGGTGCAGTCCCTCAAAATCTCCTTCAGGCAAAACTAAGGAGAAGAAGGGTTCTGCTTCTGAGGTGAAACAGGGGAAGAAAACTCAGAACCTTTAAAATCTCCTCCAAGGGTCAAGATTACCATCAAAAAGACTTCCTCTACACCTTCTGAGGAGAAAGTGAAAGGATCTACACCGTCGACGGGACGTCGACAAGGAAGATGACATCGTCAACGACGAAAACACCATCATCGTCGACGAAACAGGAGGTAAAGACTGTTGCTAAGACGGCGTCGACAAATTCACCGTCGACGGCAGTATCGATGACGGGTTCATCTTCGATGACGGCGTCGACGACTATGGCTACATCAACATCATCGACGGGACCGTCGACGACGATGACGACGACGGGAGCGTCGACGGCGAGATCGGCGTCGACGATGACTACGTCGACGGTAACTAAAACGTCGACGATAGCGTCGACAACGATAATATTGTCGGTGACGGGGATCTCGTCGATGAGGGAAAAGACCCCGGAAAAGAGGTTTTCATCCTGGAAAAGGACAATAAAGCCAGAAATTACATCTCCAAGCAAAGTGTCTCCATTAGTCCCTTCTTACCTTCTGGAAGAGGAGGACGAAGAGGACGAAGAGGAAGGTGGTCCTTTTAGATATGCGAGTAGTCCTTCGCAATTAAGAGTGAAATATCAGGAAGATTCGGAGGAAGAATATGGGGAGTTTCACCATCATCCCCAAGAACAGCAGCAATTCCACCAAGAGCATCATGAGGAGATGACTAGTGTATATAAACAAAAAGGAGGTCTCCTTAGAAATCCATCGTGGGACAAGGAGAAGACAGTGTGAAAAGTAAACAAGTGTCCCTAGAGCCCAGGGTGGGGGAAAGAGCTGGCAGCTGATTTCAAGATCCACTAGTCTTCAATAATTACACCTTTTCAAATTTTACAAACCAAGTAGAAAATTTCTGACACTAAAATTTTATGTAAAAAGCATTTCATTTAATATATCATCAACAAACAAATACAATGTATTCAGGTGCCATAACAAATAAAAAAGAAATTTAAAAGCTGTGATGTTTCACAGTGACATTTCCTTAAAAGAATTTTTGTACACAAGATCTCATAAAAGAACCAAAGCAGAAATCGAGAAATCCGTCAGCTCCAATTACAACACCACCAGACAGAGAGGGTAGGAGGCTGGACAACGCAGGAAAGAGGTTTTCCTTAATGTCTGCCCTGCTGGTGAGAGCTACAAATGCCCTCACTATTCTAGGAAGATACGACAGGCAAATGTGATGCGACCTGTCGCCTTATATTGACCAGGTGCCGGAGCCAGAGAAACAAGAGGCCAGGAAAATTCTTCTGGATGGTAAGAGGACTTCGGCGGAAGTCATAGACTGCACTATGGATATAGCGACCATGGCATTTAGGTCTCTGGGAGGAGCGGCAGTTCTGCGCAGACAAGGATGGCTACGAGCGACGGCTTTTAGGCCTGAAGTGCAAAATAAGATCTTAGACCTTCCCTTCAATGGTGAAGATTTATTCGGTAAACATATTGATGACACACTACAGAGTATCAAGAAGGATACGGATACTGCGAAAGCATTGGGAACTCTACAATACAGAAAGGTTCCTTTTCGAGGGTCTAGAGGTAGAGGGCAATCTTCTTATAGAGGAGGATATCAGCAGTGGAGATATTCCTCTTACTCCGCTTCATCCAGCCCTACCGCCAGCAGTATTCTCAGCGTCAATCAGGAGGTTATACGAAATCGACTCCGAGAGGCACAGGAGGCCGTCAGGGGAAAGACAACACCCGACGACAATGACAACCTTCAATCTCCGGCTACATCAACGCCTCTAAGATCAAGTGCTCCACTGGGTGGAAAGATTGCTCATTATTTTCAAAATTGGCAAAAAATAACAATGGACCAATGGGTCCTCAACATTATTCGATTCGGCCACACTCTAGAATTTCTACAGACGCCTCCTTGTACGCCACCGGTGCATCAAAAGGTCAATCATCTGCATCAACTCCAGAAGGAGATTCAGACAATGCTCCGAAAGGGAGCAATAGAACCGGTACCGAATTCCTAAAAATGAAAGGGATTTTACTCCCGATTTTTTTTTCTGATCAGGAAAAACATCCTCCAATGGCGTCCTATTCTGGATTTCAGATCTCTAAACACCTATCTCAAAAAGCAATCTTTCAGGATGGTGTCTCTTCAGGACATCCTTCTACTGTTGAACCCAGGGGATCATATGACCACTTTAGACCTGCAGGATGCGTATTTTCATGTCCCTATCCATCCTTCACACAGACAGTACCTTTGATTCATCGTAGCCGGAGAGCATTATCAATTCAAGGTACTGCCATTCGGCCTAAAGTCAGCACCTCGAGTATTCACAAAATGCCTGGCTCCAGTGGCGGCGGTGTTGAGAAAGCAAAAACATCAAATATTTCTTTACCTCAACGACTGGTTAGTCAAAGCACCATCGGAAACACAGGCCAGGGCGTCAACACAGGCCTGCTTAGACTTATTTGCCAAACTGGGTTTGACTCTGCACGAGGGAAAATCAACCCTTCAACCGACAAAACTGATCACGTTTTTTGGAGCAATACTGGATACGGAAAGAAACAAGGCATTTCCCTCCAAAGAAAGGCAACTGAGGATTGTGTCTCTCTTCCAAGACTTTATAAAAAGAAAGTATCTTTCAGTACGCAAGTACAAGTCATTACTGGGCATGATGTCCTCTTGTATTCCCCTCGTGCCTCACTGCAGGTTAAGGATGCGCCTGTTGCAAGAACAGATCGATCTTCAGTGGCGTCAAGTGGAGGGATCCTTCGAAGACACAATCCAAGTGACACCAGGCATGGTCCAAGCAGCGACATGGTGGACGCAAAAAGAAAATGTCTCTCAGGGTCTGTCATTTCTTTCAAAATCAGCTCCATTGGTAGTGACTACAGATGCGTCCCTGGAGGGATGGGGAGCTTTTCTTCAAGACCTTCAAGTCAGCGGTCGTTGGAGATTGCACAAGCAGAAATTACACATAAATCTGCTAGAACTCAGGGCAATCCGCCTCGCATTGCAAGCTTTCCTACCAAGAATAAGGCGCTCGCGGTGTTAAGAACGGACAACACTACGGTAATGCACTACTTAAACAAGCAAGGAGGAACAAGATCACTTACCCTGTCTCAGGAGGCCCAGAGAATATGTGAATGGGCGCTACAGCAGGGGATATCCTTGACAGCAGAACATCTCCTGGGAGATCTGAACATCAAAGCGGATACTCTCAGCTGGCTCAAATCGTCCTGCCACGAGTGGGAGCTGGATCAGGGGATCCTGGACAGCATTTTTTGAAGATGGGGAACACCAACAGTAGACCTCTTCGCCACAAGACAGAACAGGAAATGCCGGTTCTTCGCAAGCTGGCTTCCCCAGAAGGGGTCTTGGGGGAATGCGTTTTCGATGGCATGGTCTGGCGTCTTTGCTTACGTTTTTCCTTCAATTCCTCTCCTGCCCCGAGTGCTTGTGAAGATCAAGAAAGAACCATGCAGGCTAATCCTGATAGCCCAGTGGTGGCCCAGACAACACTGGTTCACAGAACTCCTGCTGCTGTCGGAGGATCGTCCAGTTCGTCTCTGACCGATTCCATCGCTTCTGACAATCACCCGGGGACAAGTGCTCCATCCGGACCCGATATCCTTGCGCTTAGCGGCCTTTCTCCTGAACACTGTGAATTTCAACATCTGAGGCTAGGGCGGATAGTACCAACAAAACCTACAGAATGAAATGGAAGAGATTTTGTCTATGGTGTCAGAGAAATAACATTCACCCTCTAACTGCGGCACCTCATGAAATTGTCCCATACATCTTACTTCTAGCCAAGTCAGGATTGGCTCACGCTTCTATTAAGGTGCATTTAGCTGCATTATCCCGCTACGGGAGGTCTTCCTCGGGTCCATCCTTATGGTCTGCAAGGATCATCAAACAGTTTATGAAAGGGCTATTCAGAGTTTTTCCTCCAATAAAACCACCACCACCGCTTTGGCGTTTAAATATAGTACTATCTCAGCTAATGAAACAACCCTTTGAACCTATACATAGAGCAGATTTGAAATTCCTATCATGGAAGGTGGCGCTTCTCATCGCCTTGACATCAGCAAGACTGGTAGGAGAACTACAAGCTCTCACGATTCAAGCTCCTTTTTTGCAGTTTCAAGAAGACATGATGATTCTTAGAACTAACCCTAAGTTCATTACTAAAGTGCCAACTGACTTTCACTTAAATGAACAGTTAGTATTGAAACGCTTCTTTCCTCAACCAGTGACAGCGGCAGAAAGAGTACTGCATTCATTGGATGTTCAGCGATGTCTATAATTCTATTTGCAGGAAACTAGAGCTTTTCGTAAGTCCTCACAGCTCTTCGTCGCTTATAGCGCACCCAGGAAGGGTTTCCCTTTATCAAAACAAGGGATTGCCAGATGGATTTCCAGTGCGATTGTCTACTGTCACCAAACAGCTGGAAAACCTCTGAATGCACGGGTTCGTGCTCACTCAACGAGGGCAGTGTCCACATCCACTGCGTTGTTTGCAGCAGTGCCGATCCAGGACATATGCAGAGCAGCAACCTGGACATCCACGCATACCTTCACCAGGCACTACTTCTTGGAAGCGACAGCTGACACAGATGTGGCGGTGGGTGAAGCAGTTCTGAGAAATATCATCCATTGATGGTGAGCCTCTTTACATCCCTCCTTCCTTTATTTTTGCTCACAAATGCACATTTTATTACTTACTATGTATAAGATTATCCATACTGTTTTGCATGATGTAAGAATGCAGAAGACAAATGTGCTTTGTTATATCACTGTTCGCTATTCTGATTCAGGCATGTGAATCTATGAAAGCTCCAATACTGGAGTAAGAAAACAAGTTACTTACCTGTAACTGTAGTTCTCCAGTATTGGAAGCTTTCATAGATTCACATGCAACCCACCTTCCGCCCCTGAGAGGCTCACCTTGGATGTGGCACAGTAAATGTTGTATGCACAAGTGTGCGAAAATCTGAGGGGCAAAAGGTTCTCTCAGGAGGGTTCTAGAGGGTGAGGGGCTCTGATTGGTTCAGAGAAAAGTTTGGTCCTTTTTACATAACGAATGTAATAGGTTGCATAAGGAAAGTGGGCCTAGGCCTTTTTTCAGTTTGCTTTACTACTAAGCATAGCTTTGTTATATACTGCTGACTCTCGTCTCGACGACTGGGAATGATTCAGGCATGTGAATCTATGAACGCTTCCAATACTGGAGAACTACAGTTACAGGTAAGTAATTTGTTTTCTTCAAGTGTATGTTGTTAACTGTGGTTCCAGTTGAGTGAGGAGCACAGTGGTCGGGACAGATTGATATGACAGTATTGAGAGGGTAAAGGGTGCACAGGATTCCACAGCCAGTTTCTAGAGTGGCTCTGTGTTCTGGCGCAGAAGTTTTCACAGAAGAAACTGACGTCCGCGCGCCAAAGGGGACTTAGATGGCTCCACTGACGTCATAATCGCGGATGACGTCATCACGGAGCAGTATGACGCTGTCCCCCGGCGCTCAGAGGTAATGCTGAAAAATTTCCTGCTCCAGGCTGGCGCCTGGGGACAATTCCTAAGTTAAGGAGTCTGCGGCTAGACTGTGTCTCCACCAGATATTTCTTTACTGAAGGTAAGTAACTTGTACATCAAGTAGATATTGACCTAATTCACACAAAGTTCATTGAGGGACGTGCCGCTGAAATTTAACTGCCAAAAAAGCAGGATATGAGCAATGCATTACACAATTGATAATTACGAAATTTTTGACTAGTCACCGTTTCCTGAAAGATATTCCAGGTGTGTCAGTAGAGGGTAACATTACCACAATGCCTAGTGTTTTGCACGCTTTACAGCTGTTGTACAAGCTTGTCTAGGAGATTTAGATAAATAGCATTTCCGAAGTCTAGGTCAGATTGTACTAAATCCCCTACAGTGGGCATTTGATGTACTGAGACATTGTTGGGTAGATTTTCTTCAGTTGTTTAATTTGCCAGAAACAAGTGGTGATCTGTGGCTCTAGGAAAAGTAGGAATCAATGTAAATCCCTAGGTTGCGTACAACTGTAGAATGTGGTGGTGGTGGACCCATGACACCTGTCCAGCTGGAAGGTCACCATTTGACGATCGCATCTCTGGTGATCAGAAACTCGTTTTTGCATTATTATGTTTTGACAAATTTGAGATCATCCAGTTTTTCAAAAATATTAGGATCTTGGGTAAAAGATATGAAATTCCTGTGATGCTGCAAGGAGTTTCCGTAGCAGTGAAAAGTATGGCTGTCCTCTGTCTGTGCTTCATCTGCACATATGTAGAATTTAACCCCCATGGTGTGGAGAAGACCAGCCAGAAAGAGAACTAATCCTGGGTAATACCCAAGTTGATGGATTTGGTTACGTAAAAGAAATATTGTCTAAAGGTGGCCATTAAGAAAAGAACCTTCCTTAAATGACACCGGTACATAACTGGATCCAATTCCAGAAGAGACCTAGTAAGTGAACTCCAGAATTGGAATTTCACTGTTCTTTCTGCCACTGATGTTTGTGGATACAATCTGGAAAAATAAGATACCTGGTGCTGGGCAGTTTTGCAGCGTGAATCTTCTGGATTACCATTATTCCGCTATCTAGTGGTTGGGTCCATAATTCTCCATTTTGTAGTCCTACTATTTTTTTATTGGTGGGCGTGAACGGACCACTATCGTACTACTTCTTCTGGATGCTCGCCCCTTTTGTCGCCATCTTCAGATTTTTTTTTTGCCGTTGGGTCTGGACGCTTGCTGAAGGCTCTCCAACGCGAGGAAGAAGTTTGAGGTGAAATTCCCATCAACAGATTACGTGAAAACCCCTTCAGTGGGCTCCCTGTGCAGCCTAATGAAGAACACATCATTCTAGTTCTGATAGAATTACCACCACAAGTTCTTACAGAAAGACAAACACCCAGTCTGCAACCTCTGTCTGCCTGCCTGCAGACCCCCAAAGTGAAGACTGCAATACCTGCTCTGTGTTCACATCGAAGATGCTGAGTGTGAGATAGAGTGGTGAGCCCATCACACAACTCAGGGACAACATACACCTCCATCCTTAAGAGACCTTGTTATCTCAAGCGATAAGGAGGGAAATGTTGCAAAAGGTACAGAGAAGGAAGCATCAGAGGCCAACTTGTGATCTTGACGTAGAAGGCCAGGCATCCAAGAGGACAAAGAAATTAGAGGTAAGATAGTCATCATCCTCGAATAAAATGCCAGAGTCAAGAAAATTTGACTCACAGGGAGCTTCGACGTTGAAATACTCGCCGATTGCGGGCATGCCATGAGGCAAGGAGCCCTTCAGATCTCTCGAAAGGGAAACAGCAGGAGGAAGATCTCCTGAAAAAAACAGTAAGCAAAAGGGTGACGTTTGAAAGGCATTTCGATGTCAAAAACTGAAAAGTCGCGACTAGAACATCGAAGCTCGACGACCCAGGTGTCTTAGAAAGATTCTTCGACTCCGAAGAAGACTACAGTGAAACTTGATGCCTAAAAGCGGGCGGCAGATATTGAGAAGAGGCGTCTCAGGGCCGAAATGGCCGCCCTGCTACAAAAAAAGAAGGACTTTAGCGACAGTCTAAAGGGCTTTCGAATCCCGCCAAAAACATGGACACCGCAGGATCAAGGGAGAAAAAAGAGGTAGAGAAAATCAAGCCTCCTTTAACACCAGAGCCTCAGGAAGAGGAAGAAGAACAACAACTGGCAGGATCTTACCAACTTCTGAGGAATCAGAAAATGTGAGTCCCAGTGACAAGATCTTAAAACACACTCTCATGAGGAAGGGGTGAATAGTTATCCGTTGAGGCATTGGCATGTACAACCAAGTCGTCAAAAAGGTTGCAGACAGGTACGACCAAGTAATCAAAGGCTGCAGGCAGGTACGGAGTTACACTGGAGGAAGAAAGATCCCAGTATTTCTTCCTGCTGAAAACACTTGTACCAAAACCGACCAGGAATCATTTCCTACCATCCTTCCTAGCGTCCCAGAGAAGAGAATACTTCAAGGAACCTGCCACTTGTGGAACGGTGACTTCAAGGGCAGAGAAAAAAAGATACGTTCTCGTTGAAGATTCCACCATTTATAAAGGGCACAGTACCGGCTGACTCCATTATCACGTCAACAGCAAGGAAGAGGGCCAACATTCCCTCTACATCAGGTCTGCCCCCAGACAAGGAGAGCAAGAGGATGGAACTCATGGGTCAAATGTTTGAAGGCAATAACCAGTGGCTTATTGCAAATTCAAATGCCCTCCTTAATTTCCATACCTGCCAACACAGGGAGGAGAGGAGGGCACCTAACGGAACAATATAGAAAGAGGCCTGCACACTTAGCTGAAAATGGCAAAAACATTGCCAACACATGTCTTAAATTTGTATTGGACGCATCAGACGCATCCAGACGGAAAATGATGGGCATCACCCTTAGATGCCATTTATTGCAGAGAATTTCAGGATTCAAGCCTGTAGTGCAGGCCCACACACTCAATACCCCATTCAACGGGTAACAGTTGTTTGGGAGCACGGTGGATGAAATACTCAGTCAGATAAAAAGGGCAACGAAACAGCAAAATCAATGGGATTATTGCAATTTCAAAGAGAAATGCAAAGGGGAACAGACCCATCATGCAGGCCTACAGCGAAAGGCAGCTTCCAGCCTGGAACATCCCACCAGAGCTTCCAGGGAAGCAACTTATCGTCCACAACCTAGCAGAGTTGGAAGTACCAGCAGCAAGGATGACAGTGCTTTTGGAGAAGAACACTGGGGAAAGGACTGCCAAAGAGAGGAGGCTCAACTCTACCAAGTGACTTCATAACGGGCCGCAACCTCTCACGAAGAACATCAGTCAGAGGCATAGACAAAGATCCTAAGCTCCTACGCACAACACCTGTGGGAGGCATAATAACAAACTTCCTTTAGGAGAGGAGGAAGATAGCATCAGACAAATGGATCTTGAACATAATACAGTATGGACACTGCATAGAATTAACCAAAATGCCCCCCTCAAGGGGACCAATAAAGAAGGTACCTTAAAAAGAGAAACGTCTAGTCTTCTCAAGGCAGTAGAGGAATTGTTAGAGAAGAAAGCAATGCAAACAGTACCAAAATTGGAAATCAACACAGGAAATTGTAGGAAGCTAGCTCTGTATTTACTATACCAAAGTGAGGTATAGTGTGCACAGAGTCCAGTGGAACCCAAAAGGTAAGCAGAGGTTAAGTAGATAGCATCTCAAATCCTTGGGTCTTTCTACTAAGAACCCGGCCACTCCTGGTTTTCATTCCTTTCGTGGCCAGGGCAGGGTCACCCAGGCACGTCCCTCCACCAGGCCTGTGCAGACCCAGCCTCAGCGCGTCCGTGGTTACGATTTCCGCAAGGGTGGGTCAGGTAACCAGCGTGCAGGTCTGTCCACCTCCATCCCGCTGTTTCCGCCTCCAAGCCTTCCTAATCTGAGCTTCAGGGAGCACCTTACGCCGGTGGGTGGCAGGATCCACCACCACCTCCCCCGCTGGCGGGAGATCACTTCGGAAAAGTGGGTGCTGCACATAATCTGTCGGGTTACTCTCTTCCCTTTCAGTTCTCCCCTCCAGCCATGCCACCTCGGTGCCACTGCATGTCGGGAGATCATTTGGTTCTTCTCCAACCAGAAGTAGCAGCCGTCCTAGCCAAGGGGGCCATCGCGTACGTTCCTGGGCCAGAAGAAGGGAGTGGTTGCTATTCCCACTACTTTCTGGTCCCCAAGAAGGACAAAGGGGGTCTACGTCCTATCTTGGACCACCGGGAAGTCAATTGCTTCCTCCGGAAGGAGAAGTACAAGATGCTAACTCTGGCTCAGGTCTTGGCTGCCCTCGACCCTGGAGACTGGATGGTTGTGTTTCGACTTGCAGTACGCATATTTTCACATCCCTGTCCTGACGGCCCACCGACGTTACCTGCGGTTCACAGTAGGCCAGGAGCATTTTCAGTTTACTGTGCTCCCCTTCTGCCTTACCAGTGCCCCTCGGGTGTTCACGAAAGTGATGGCGGTGGTCGCAGCCCATCTGCACCGGTCAGGGGTATCAGTCTTCCCCTACCTCGACGACTGGTTGTTGAAGGCGGGCTCGCCCCAGGCAGTCGCCACCCACCTTCAGACTACGGCCGACCTCCTGCAATTGTTGGGGTTCTCCATCAACGTGCCGAAGTCGAACTTGAGTCCCTCTCAGAAGCACCCCTTCATCGGAGCGGTTCGGGATTAGACGCAGTTTCGGGTCTATCCTCCCGAGCAGGGAGTCCGGGATATTCAGGCTATGATTCCGATCTTTAAGCTCTATCCCGGGTTTCAGTCAGGATGACCCACCGGCTCCTGGGCCTGATGGCCTCCTGCATCCTGCTGGTGCAACATGCCAGATGGCATATGCGGGCTCTGCAGTGGGACCTGAAGTTCCAGTGGGCGCAGCATCAGGGCAGCCTGTCCGATCATGTCCAGATCTCGGAGGGCACTGCGCGACATTTGCAGTGGTGGCTCACGAATCGCTATTGCCATTTACCCAATGTCCCGGCTCCACATCAACCTTCTGGAGCTTCGGGCGATCCGACTTGCACTGAAGGCATTCCTTCCCTCTGTTCGGGGAAGTGTAGTGCAGGTGTTCACGGACAACACCACCGCCATGTGGTACTGCAAAAAACAGGGCAGGGTGGGGTTGTGGACTCTGTCAGGGAGGCTCTCTGCCTCTGGACATGGCTGGAACATCAAGGCATTACCTTGGTGGTTCAATACCTGGCAGGTTCTCTGAACGCCAGGGTGGACGAACTCAGCCGCCGGTGCATGATGGATCACGAATGGCGTCTGAACTTGGACGAGGTGCAAGGTCGCTTTCGGCAGTGGGGAGATCCACCGAAGAGAACGCGCAATGTCATCAGTTTTGCGCGTTGGAATTTCCAAGGTGGCACTCGCTCTGCAACACTTTTCGTCGCAATTGGAGTTGCGGTCTGTTGTACGCCTTTCCGACTGTACCACTTCTGCCCAGAGTGCTGAAGAAGATCAGGCGCGACCGGGCCCAAGTTATTCTTGTAGCTCCAGACTGGGCTCAAAGAGTATGGTATCCCGAGCTACTCAGAATGAGCATCGATCTCCCAATCTGTCTGCCTCTTAGGGAGGATCTTCTGTCGCAGCAGCAGGGGACGGTCCTCCACCCGAACCTGTCCAGCCTCCACGTCCTTGCGTGGAGATTCAGCGGCGACAGTTGATGGCTTTTGACCTTCCTCCTGAAGTCTGTAATGTCATTCTGGCAGCCAGGCGTCCCGCTACTAAAACAGTATACGCCTGCAGGTGGAACAAATTTGTGGCACGGTGCACAGCGAAGGCTGTGGATCCCCTTTCTGCCCCTCTTTCCAAGGTTCTTTTGTTCCTTCTTTCTTTGGCCCGGCAGGACTCTGCTCTAAGCACTATCAAAGGTTATCTTTCTGCGGCTTCCTGATCAGCCTTCTCTTTTTAAATCCCCGGTTGTTAACCGTTTCCTGAAAGGCATTACGCACAGGTTTCCTCGTGTGCCGTTCATAATGCCTCAATGGGACTTAAACCTTGTTCTGACATATCTGATGTGCACTCCCTTTGAGCCCCTTCATAACTGTCCCTTGCGTCTTCTTACTTTAAAGACTGCTTTCCTGGTAGCTATCACCTCTGCCAGAAGAGTAAGTGAGCTCCAGGCTCTTTCTTCTAAACCTCCTTTCCTTTTTCTTCATCTGGACAAGGTGGTTTTAAGGACCCATCCTTTCTTGCCAAAGGTTGTTATGCCCTTTCATATCGGGCAGACCATCACTTTGCCCACTTTCTTTCCGCCTCCGCATACTTCCAGGGAAGAGGTGAGGCTCCACAGCCTGGACCCAAACGTGCGCTCGCGTTCCATCTGCAGCGTACACCACAGTTCCAGGTGGATGATCAACACTTTGTTGGCTACGTGGGTGCCAAAAAAGGTCGGGCTGTGCACAAACTGACCATTTCCCGGTGGGTCGTTCTGTGCATCAAAGCATGTTACTCCTTGGCCAAGAAGGAGCCTCCTGTGGGGCTGCGTTCCCATTCGACCAGGGCAGCTGTAGCCACTACTGCCTTGGGATGCGGCGTTCCTTTGCAGGACATTTGTCAGGCAGCTACGTGGGTTTCGCTGCACACGTTTACAAAGCACTACTGCCTTGACTATCCGGTCCAGAGAGACCGCATCTTTGGCCGCTCTGTGCTCCATGACTTTCTGGTGTAATCTTGTTCGCAGACCCACCTCCGGGGTTGGTATTGCTGGGGTATGTATTCTAAGGTAAGGAATATCACTAACATGTCTCTTTCAGATGCACAAGTTACTACTTGTGTAACAATATATCTGTAAGAGACATTAGTTAGTGATGGATTCCTTGCCGCCCCACCCATCCTCCCCGTTCTGTGAACTGATTACTAGGGTTAAGGTCATCCCTTTCAGGGCCCTATTTTTTTGCACCACTGGTCAGTATCTTGCATAGCTCTGCGTTCCTGGCGCGGAAAGTCGTGTACAGAACTGACAGCGCGCTTGGGTTGCGCCTAAGTACTCTCCGTGATGTCATCTTGGCGCTGACTAGGCCAGTGACTGACACTGGGGATGTTCTAAGGTAAGGAATCAATCACTAACTAATGTCTCTTACAGATATACCGTTACACAAATAGTAACTTGTACTTTTAGTAGAATATCATGTACGTTACTTTTCACATTACTTTTCTTACACAGTGCAGTATAACTGGGTACTGCACTGGGGCATTTCCTGTAAACAGGTAAGTAAAGGTGTAGGAGAGTAGGGTCTGCTTTCCTATGGTCACCCCAATTTTTGCTTTTTGCTTCACTGGTTTTCGACTTAATGTGGCTGTGGGCCTGCTAATCAGACCCACAGCCTGCTGTTCTCTCTCTAAATTCATAACCATGTACTTTAGGTACATCACCAATTGGGTATTGGGACACCTTATGAGCCCCTGTACAGTGTACTATAGGTACCAGGACATAGGTGCATCCAAGGCCTACCAGGGGCTGCAGCATATCTTTTGCCACCCCTGGCTGGCCATCCAAACTGACACAACTGGCTGATCACTCAGCTGGGGCAAGGTTGTGTAATCACTCCTTGCTTAGATATAGTATACTTATGTCTAAACCTATATCTGGACACATATACACCTATAAGTCACTCCTATGGCAGGCCTTAACAATCCTGGAGGCAGAGTGATTGGTTTTATGTGAGATGGTGCTCTAGCATGAGCTGAGCCTGTCTGCAGCTTTCGGAACCATGTCCTTATAGCTGTTCCAGGGTATTGGCATACCATATACTCTTAAGTGCATTATAATCCTCGCGGTTATTGCTAACTTTGGTTTGGCTTTATCAAAACATGTCGTGTAAGTTGTCATACACTTTGGAATACTACCCCCTCGCCAGTTCTGGCGACGGAGGTAGCATTCCACCCTTCTAGAGGGAGAAGACATGTTACTTTACTTAAATGCGGTTAAAACTAACCAGAGCCTCAGCATCACAAAATGGATGCTTCTGCCACAGACACAAGTCTGGCCTCCTGCTGCTGACTGAAACTCCTGCAGGGGAGGCCTGGACAAAAGGTTTCCTGTCACAGGGAGGTGTTACACCACCCCAGACAGGAGATAGTGGATTGAGGCAGGCAGGGCGAGTGAAACTAGACACTGCCTGGGGCACACAAGGTGTCCCATGCATAGCCCAGTTCAAACCGGTGCTGGGGCACTCCAGCCCCAGCTCTGGCACGAAACTGGACACAGGGAAAGGGGTGTAACCACCCCCTTCCTGGGTCCCACCCATAGGAGGGACCTAGCAGGTAATCCAGCCCCTTGATTTGGAATAAAGGTAGGAGCTGTGTCCATAGACTTTAGATAATCCTGACTGAAACGAAACTCTGGACCCTTCGACATCCCACTCGACTTGGAAGACTGAATAACCTCCCTTGTGGTCAAGGAGTGACCACCCTGTGCAAACAGGCACCATCAAGCGCCCAACGGTTTGCTTTGTTGCAGTTCCCGCCGGAGCTCGAGCGACAGAGATCGACAAGAACCGGATTCCCAGACATCCAACCCGATCCACAGCCCCAGCAAAGCTGAGACCCGTGGAGGCGACGTGAGATGTGGGACCGGCCATCTTGGAAAGACTGCGAAGTGCTTCCCGTGCAGCTCCTGAGGCGCCCTCGAAGCTGTGCATTGGGGCTTGAGAAGCCCCAGCCTCGAGCAGCTTTTGCACCGAAGATCACCCCTCCACACTCACGAGTGCTGCGTGGGGCCCTTTTGCAATTTCCTGCTCGACGCGTATGTCTGGTCACTTGCCCATTGGCTAGTGGCCTCTGTGACGACGAACCTACGAATTTACTCTGCTGGTCTGGTTGCTCCAGACTCGCCCTCGCTCCCCTGAAAAGGAGCAGCCTCTCAGACCTAGCTGGTCCGAGTGAGAAGCAATCTTCAAATCCTGCGTGGGTTGCATTTGCCAAGGCCTGTTGACTCCAATCCGGAAGCCGACAGCGAGAGCCTTCGTGGGACAGTCCGTGTTCCACTCCTGATCATCGTCGATGCCTCCGAGTCCAGGTGGCATCGGAGACAAGCTTCACGACAACCACCTGATTGCGCCCGACATCGCCTGGTTCCTTCCTGGTTCCACCCTGGTCCCACCCTGGTCCCACCCTGGTCACTGGCTAGTGACCCAGACTCTGTCCCCTCTGCTTTCAGGTACTCTACATCTTCGATCCACCCTTGGATCCAACCGGACTCTTCTCTCCTGGCCGCCTGCAGCATCTTCATCTCCAGGCTCCATAGAACTCCACGACGAAACCCGACGCACTTTGACACCTATGCACCCGCTTCCTGTGGGTGAGGTAACGAGAGTACTCCGGTGCTCCTGTTGTGGTTTACACCTCTAGTGTCCTAGTTTAAAGTGGTTAAGTTCTAGTCCAGTCAGAAGACTTCCAAAACAGTAACTGCAACTTTTACGCACCATTGACTTTGCATTGGTGCATGCGTGTGCTTTAGGCACTGCACCCGTATCCCGTGGGCCTCTCCCGTCCTAACTGCTGTTAGTCCAGTGTAGCCCAGCGATTCACAAGGCCGTAGCCCTTACCATTGTTCGAGACGTGGTACTTATACCAGTATTTTAGTATATGGTTTTAGTGGCCACCGGGCCTATCCATAATTGTGCAACTTTTGTATGTTTAACTGTGCTTCTGGCCTCATAAAGAGTACAGAGGATTATTCTAGTAATAAATACATATATTTTTATAATATATAACTTGTGAGGTGTCCTTTCATTTGGTATTAAAGGGATTGCATATGGTAAAACAGCTGGCTTCACATGCCCTCTTGAGTTAAGCCTAAGTCTGCTTAGGTCCATGCTACCCCTAGGACAGCTTGTCTATAAGGTTGACTTACAATCACTCACCATAAGGGTTGTTTGGACTGATACAAGGTGCTCACTACAATAGTGAACATCATACATCAGGCCAACTGCTCACATTGGTGTGCAGTGGTTGGGATTTGAGCTTGCTGTTGTTTTACCAATTGTAATCTTTGACAGTATAATTTGAAAGATCACATCAAGTACTATAGGTACATATAAACAAAGCTAAAATACTTAAGTTCTACTGAACTTAGTAGTTGTAGACCAAAGGGCTTAGGACACCCTGACTACAACTCACTAGCAAGGTTCTAGTAGGTAAACACATAGTGTAGGTAGGTGCATACACCCACACCTCACTAGTCATGTCTGGCACAGGTGAACGAGCCAGTTCTCTACCTGTGACAGGTGACCTTCCCAAGGCACCTTCCAGCTATGAAAAACTCAGCTTCAGAGACTTGAGTGCCTTGTGCACCTCAAGGGGGCTGAAAAAGGGTCACAACCCTACCATTCCAATCCTGATACATGTCCTAGAAACAGCTGATCTTGAGAAGTCTGCTACAGATCCCTCAGGTACTACAGGAGAAGGAGTAACCCCCATAGATGATGAGACCATCACCCCAGAAGTAGAAGAGGAGGAGGAGGAGGTTGATGAGGATCTTGATTCAGATGATCAGGGGGATAGCCAGGTCCAGGTCAGAAGACTTAGCCAGGCTAACCTAAGCCTACATGGGAATGGAGAGGTGTTCCACCTTCCCAGGCCTAATAGACTTAATCCAGGCACTAGAAGAGATAGAGCCCCTTCCAGGGAGTCTCTCCTTTCTAATACCTCAAGAGTTTCTCAGAGGGGAATGACTTCACCTCAGAGAAAAGAGCATAGGGCCAGGATGAAAGCTGTCCAACTCCAGATAGAGAGAGAGGAGATAGCCCTGGCCCAAGCTAAACTTGCTTTAGCAAGGGAACAAAAAATTGAGTGGATTAGATTCCACTGGTGGCAGCAATATCCCTAGAGATAAAGACAGGTCTTATGAACATAAAAACCTGAGTAATATTGTGCCCCCCTACAAAGATGGGGATGACATCCACAAATGGATGACTGCTCTGGAAAGGGCCTGCATGGTACAGCAGGTCCCCCAAGATCAGTGGGCAGCAATCTTGTGGCTCTCCTTTTCTGAGAAAGGGAGAGATAAGCTCCTCACAGTTAGTCCTGGGGATGCTAAAACGACACTGTCCTGAAGAGTGCTCTTATTGATGGGTTTGGCCTAACCACTGAGCAATACAGGTTGTTGTTCAGAGATACCCAAAAAGCTCAGACTCAGGACTGGACTGATTTTGTTGATTGTGCCACTAAGGCTCTGGAAGGTTGGTTGCTGGGAAGTAGAGTCACAGACTATACATGATTGTACAATCTAATAATGAGAGAACAGATCCTTAATAATTGCCAGAACCAGTTGTTGCATCAACACCTGATTGACTCTGATCTGACCTCTCCCCAAGAATTGGGAAAGAAGGCAGACAAATGGGTCAGAACCAGGGTTAAACAGAAACCCCAGAACCATGGAGGTGATCAG
Source organism: Lissotriton helveticus (assembly GCF_964261635.1). Classification (NCBI taxonomy): domain Eukaryota; kingdom Metazoa; phylum Chordata; class Amphibia; order Caudata; family Salamandridae; genus Lissotriton; species Lissotriton helveticus. Next base: position 1,466,060,959 of record NC_136057.1, read on the forward strand.
AAAAAGGCAGACCAGAAGGGTGGAGATCAAAAACAAAAAGACCAGAAGTCTTCTTCAGGCCCCCAAAATACTTCTAATGAGGGGGGGGGGTCCCAAACTGGAAAGAAAAAGAAGAAGAATGATGGCCCAAAGAAACCTTGGTGCAATACCTGTAAATCAGTTTCACACTGGGGTAGTGAATGCACTAAGAAAGGTACAGCCCCTACCACTGCAGCCCCTAAGGCCCCTGCCCCCCCTAGTACAGTCAGCAGTGGTAGTACACAACCCAAGGCTATAGTGGGGTTAACCATGGGTACTGAGATGGATTCTGGCCTAGTCAGGATCCCTACTCAAGCTGTTCTGATCTGTGATGTGGACATGGCTATGTCCACTACTATGAGTCCCAATACTTTGGGCAAGTACAGGCAGACACCTTTAATAAATGACAAAGTGGCTCAGGCCTACAGTAACACATGTGCCAGTGTCATTATGGTGACACCTAACTTTGTGGACCCTGGACGAATTGTACTGGGTGATAATTACCTAGTGACCAATGCTAGCAATGTCACTACTACACATAGTGTGGCAATTGTTAACTTCTCCTGGGGAGGGGTAACTGGCCTCAAAAGAGTTGTGGCGAGTGCAGACCTCCCAGTTGAATGTCTTTTGGGCAATGATCTAGAGGACTCAGTATGGTCAGAAGTGGAGTATAGGACTCATGCAGAGATGCTAGGTATTTCAGCACATGTCCTTGCTGTAACCAGGTCCCAGGCCAAGAAGTGCCTACCTGAACCTGTGCTGGATCTTGAAACTATAGACCGGACACAACCCAAGAGGAAGAGCAAGAGGGTTAAGGCAGTGCCTTCCACCTTGCCCCAGGTTGAGGATCAGCCCTCTCAGGAGGATGATTCTGTGATCCAAGAGGAGACAGTCCTGGAAGAGCGTGAACCTGATTAGGTTGAGTTTCGGGGGACAGGGGGACCCTCAAGGGCAGATCTGGGGCAGGCTCAGTTAACTTGTCCTTCTCTTGAACCCCTCAGACAGCAGGCTGCTGCTGAGGCTGCTGGGAATGCTCAAGGCACCCATAAAGTATATTGGGATGATGGGCTCCTTTATTCAGAGGCTAGAGCCCCCAAGCCTGGTGCTACCAAGAGGTTGGTCATACCTCTGCAATTTAGGGGCTTCCTTCTAACCTTGGCCCATGAAATTCCCCCAGCAGGACACTTATGCCAGAACAGGACTTGGGACAGGCTTGTCCCTCACTTTCACTGGCCTCACATGTCAGAAGATACCAAGGAGTTTTGTCGCTCCTGTGACACCGGCCACGCCAGTGGCAAGTCAGGTGGAACCACACAGGCCCCCCTTATACCAATTCAATGCAATTCATTTTATTATGATTTGGAATTCCGAAGAATTCCACATAACATTACAATAAAACAGGCCCCCTTATACCACTACCTGTGGTGGGGGTACCCTTTGAGAGAGTTGGGATAGACATTGTTGGACCAATGGATCTCCAAACAGCATCTGGGCACAGATTTATACTGGTGGTAGTGGATCATGCCACCAGGTATCCAGAGGCAATTCCCCTGAGGACCACAACAGCTCCTGTTGTGGCAAGGGCCCTACTTGGAGTTTTCTCCAGAGTGGGCTTTCCAAAGGAGGTACTTTCAGACAGAGGTACCAACTTCATGTCTGGATATTTGAAAGCAATGGGGGAAAGAGTGTGGTGTGAACTATAAGTTCACCACAGCCTACCATCCACAGTGCAATGGGCTTGTTGAAAGGTTCAACAAGACCCTAAAAGGGATGGTAAAAGGGTTACCTGAAAAGCTTAGGCGAAGATGGGACATCCTTTTACCCTGCCTTTATCTTTGCTTACAGAGAGGTCCCACAAAAGGGGGTTGGCTACAGCCCTTTTGAGCTTTTGTTTGGACACCCTGTAAGGGGTCCCCTGTGTCTTGTGAAGGAAGGATGGGAGTTACCTCTCAAAAAGCCTAAACTTGACATAGTGGACTATGTACTTGGTCCCCGCTCCAGGATGGCTGAATACATGGAGAAGGCTACCAAAAACCTTGAGGCCAGTCAAGAATTACAGAAAGCTTGGCATGACCAAAAGGCTGTGCTGACTGAGTACCAGCCAAGACAGAAGGTGTGGGTGTTGGAGCCAGTGGCCCCAGCAGCTCTCCAAGACAAATGGTCTGGACCTCACACCATACTTGAGAAAAAGGGAGAGGTCACCTACTTGGTGGACCTTGGCATCCCTAGGAGCCCCCACAGGGTGCTCCATGTCAATAGATTGAAGGCATATGTGGACAGGGCAGACATGGGCTTGCTCATGGCAACAGATGGGGAACAGGAGGAAGAGGCCCAGAGTTATCCAATGGGGGATTAGGGGCCTCCGGTTGTTGGCTGCTAATGAGCAATCCACAGGGTTGTGGGAGCAAAGCTCCTGGACTTAAGCTCAGGGCAAATGGGGGCATAAGCCAGCACAAAAGATGAGCCCTCAGCGGAACTGAGGCGGACGGGTGCAGAGTGCTGTTTTGGCATCGGCTGCCCTGTATCTTTCAATGGGGAGACTCTGGTTTGCAAAAGCATTGCAGGCTCGGGGACAAAGGTCTTCTGGGTGTGACCACCACTTGGAGAGGTAAGTTGGGATGTAGGAGGTTGGTTGGGCACGGTCGGTTGGGCCACCCGAGGCCGTGGGGCGTTGGGTCCATGGGTGACTTTTAGGGTCAGATTTTCTTACCAGCTCCTGGTCGCGATTGGGGGGACCTTCTGGTATCAGCTGTCGGCTTGAAGCAGGTCAGGGGTTGCCGGATCTTGGATCAGGATCGCCGGGTAGACCTCTTCTTGGTGTTGGGCCACTCGGGCTGTGGGCGTCGGGTGTAGAGTGGTGCAAACTTGTGGATCTGTGCAGAGCTGGAGTCTGTTGTTTGAACAAATCAGGTGTTCACAGGAGACCGAGTCTTTGGGTTGGAAGGCAGGTAGATCCTCCGGGTTTCTCGAGGTTGCTAGCTGCAGGGCACACCAAGATTTCGCTGGAGCAGGTTAGAGGTGGGGACAGGCCGGTAGGGCCGGGGCCAAGTCAGTGAGCGTCCTCCCCTTGTAAGATTTCTTCTTCTGGTTTCTTATCTGAGGAAGCAAGGTTCAGGGGTGCCCATAATACTAGATTTAGGGGTGTTACAGGTGGGTAAAAGGTTGGGACCAATAGGTCCCTTCCCTGGGTGGGTACACCCCCTATTATGCCACCATCCAATGGGAAGCGGGGCATAAGCCTTTCCCTGGTTGGCTGGGTCCCCCCATCTGCAAGATGGCAGGGACTGAGAGTTGTGCTTCACCTCGCCTCCCCCACCTGAGGGGCGGAGTTGGCAGAGATGAGCACACCTCTCATCCTCACTTAATTTTACCGCCGGAACACCCGCCCAAAGTGGGGGTCAGAACCAGTGGGCACCAGTACCAGTGGGCACCAGTTGCTGAAAGCAGTAAGTGGCCTGGGGAAGCTCACAAAGGCGGCAATCCTTTGAAGCTTCCTCTTCGTGGACCGTGCCCATCCTGGGGAAGGAGGCTTGGCACCTCGTCCCAGGATGTGCATTGTTTCTGGCCCCGAGAGCAGCAGGCTCTTGACCCAGGGGTCCAGAAACATGTCTGGTGGTGGCAGCAGCCTGGACACTAGGTCGTTTTTCAGGGGGCATGTCTAAGATGCCCTCTGTGTGCATTTTTCATTAAAGCCCATACTGGCATCAGGTTGTTTTTAACGTGCTGAGAAGTTTGATACCAAACTTCTCAGTTTTCAGTGCACCCATTATGGTGCTGTGGAGTTTGGAATGACAAAATCCCAGCACCATACACTCTTAATGGCAGCACTGCACTTAAAATGCCTAAGAATGGACTTAGACACTGTAGGGGTACAGGGCTCATGCTCCTGTACCCTCACCACTGTTATAGGGCACCCAGCTAGAGGGGTGACTGATCTATGCCAGGGCAGTGGGTTGTAGGCATGGCACACAGGATGTGTGCTATGTCTGCTCTTCACTTTGTTCTGCACCAAGACATGCAGCCTGCAAAGACAGTGTGTGAGTGTAATGTACAGGGCCTCTAAGGGTGGCACAATAAGTGCTGCAGCCCTTAGAGGTCTTTCCTGGCCACAGTGCCCTGGGTGCCTGTGGTACCATTTACCAGGGGCTGACCTGTGGCCAGAGATGACAATTGGGTTTTGTTTTTTATGCAGGTTTAGGGAAAGAACATAGGCCCTGGGCACCTGATTGGTTGGAGCCCAGGGCACACTTAGTCAAAGCACATCAGCAGTTCAGCAAAAAGTGGGGGCTACCATGCAGAAAGAGGGCACTTTCTCACAGAAATTACTCAACATATTTCCCAATTCTGAACATGGACAGGACGCTACAGCCAATTCTAGACCTCCGATTTATAAATAAGTTTATAAAGACTCAAAGATTCAAGATGACAGCATTGCAGGAGGTCATACCACAATTGCAACAAGCATTTGCAATGCAATAGGTCTCGCATTAGGAAAGTTTGAGCTATTGGTATTGTGAATTACATTTTTTTTTATTTATGTGTTGGTTTTGGAAATAGCGAAATTATTGGCTTTGTCATTTACAATGCCAATAGTTTTAACATTCGCAAATGTGACACGTATAGCATTTGTAATGCAATATGTGTTGTGTTTACGTGACTTAGATGTATTGATATTACAAATAACAATGGCTTTTAATTTGTAATAATTAATACTTAAATAAGTTATTGTAATTTATAATGGCAATAGCTTAAAGTTTTGTAAATGACTTTTGTGAAGATTAATTATCTTAAGTGTATTTTATTGTGACGAAAATCCAAGAACAGAAGTGAAATATTAACATCTTTTTGTGACATTTGTAATAAAGCTTGAAACATTGAGAGAACATATTTGAACCAGTTGTTGAATGGTTGCACAGATTGATGCTGTGGTGGCGCTGAGTGATGTTGTGGTGGCGACGAGTGATACTGTGGCGTTCAGTGATGCTGTGGTATCGCATAGTGATGTTGTGGTGCCCCTGAGTGATGCTGTGGTGGTGCTGAGTGATGCTGTGGTGATGCGATAGATAGAGTGAGGGCGATAGATAGAGTGAGGGCGATAGATAGAGTGAGGGCGATAGATAGAGTGAGGGCGATAGATAGAGTGAGGGCGATAGATAGAGTGAGGGCGATAGATAGAGTGAGGGCGATAGAGTGAGGGCGATAGAGTGAGGGCGATAGAGTGAGGGCGATAGAGTGAGGGCGATAGAGTGAGGGCGATAGAGTGAGGGCGATAGAGTGAGGGCGATAGAGTGAGGGCGATAGAGTGAGGGCGATAGAGTGAGGGCGATAGAGTGAGGGCGATAGAGTGAGGGCGATAGAGTGAGGGCGATAGAGTGAGGGCGATAGAGTGAGGGCGATAGAGTGAGGGCGATAGAGTGAGGGCGATAGAGTGAGGGCGATAGAGTGAGGGCGATAGAGTGAGGGCGATAGAGTGAGGGCGATAGAGTGAGGGCGATAGAGTGAGGGCGATAGAGTGAGGGCGATAGAGTGAGGGCGATAGAGTGAGGGCGATAGAGTGAGGGCGATAGAGTGAGGGCGATAGAGTGAGGGCGATAGAGTGAGGGCGATAGAGTGAGGGCGATAGAGTGAGGGCGATAGAGTGAGGGCGATAGAGTGAGGGCGATAGAGTGAGGGCGATAGAGTGAGGGCGATAGAGTGAGGGCGATAGAGTGAGGGCGATAGAGTGAGGGCGATAGAGTGAGGGCGATAGAGTGAGGGCGATAGAGCGATAGGGCGAGGGCGATAGAGCGATAGGGCGATAGAGTGAGGGCGATAGAGCGATAGGGCGATAGAGTGAGGGCGATAGAGTGATAGAGCGATAGAGCGATAGAGTGAGGGCGATAGAGTGAGGGCGATAGAGTGAGGGCGATAGAGTGAGGGCGATAGAGTGAGGGCGATAGAGTGAGGGCGATAGAGTGAGGGCGATAGAGATAGAGCGATAGAGCGATAGAGTGAGGGCGATAGAGTGAGGGCGATAGAGTGAGGGCGATAGAGTGAGGGCGATAGAGTGAGGGCGATAGAGTGAGGGCGATAGAGTGAGGGCGATAGAGTGAGGGCGATAGAGTGAGGGCGATAGAGTGAGGGCGATAGAGTGAGGGCGATAGAGTGAGGGCGATAGAGTGAGGGCGATAGAGTGAGGGCGATAGAGTGAGGGCGATAGAGTGAGGGCGATAGAGTGAGGGCGATAGAGTGAGGGCGATAGAGTGAGGGCGATAGAGTGAGGGCGATAGAGTGAGGGCGATAGAGTGAGGGCGATAGAGTGAGGGCGATAGAGTGAGGGCGATAGAGTGAGGGCGATAGAGTGAGGGCGATAGAGTGAGGGCGATAGAGTGAGGGCGATAGAGTGAGGGCGATAGATAGTTAGATGGATAGAGTGAGGGCGATAGAGTGAGGGCGATAGAGTGAGGGCGATAGAGTGAGGGCGATAGAGTGAGGGCGATAGATAGTTAGATGGATAGATAGAGTGAGGGCGATAGATAGTTAGATGGATAGATAGAGTGAGGGCGATAGATAGTTAGATGGATAGATAGAGTGAGGGCGATAGATAGTTAGATGGATAGAGTGAGGGCGATAGAGTGAGGGCGATAGAGTGTTAGATGGATAGATAGAGTGAGGGCGATAGATAGTTAGATGGATAGATAGAGTGAGGGCGATAGATAGTTAGATGGATAGATAGAGTGAGGGCGATAGATAGTTAGATGGATAGATAGAGTGAGGGCGATAGATAGTTAGATGGATAGATAGAGTGAGGGCGATAGATAGTTAGATGGATAGATAGAGTGAGGGCGATAGATAGTTAGATGGATAGATAGAGTGAGGGCGATAGATAGTTAGATGGATAGATAGAGTGAGGGCGATAGATAGTTAGATGGATAGATAGAGTGAGGGCGATAGATAGAGTGATTGTGTAAAAATTGTATTCAATATGAGCTACACAGTTAACAAGATTATAACAGCTGCTGCCAGCAAAGATATTATGGTGTGAGATGTGCAGTTGTGTTATAAAGTAAGGACAAGGAGAGAGTAAAAATACAGGAGCAGAAGATAGCAAGGAGGGAAATGCACGCAGAACAGTGAAATAAAGTAGGGCTGAAGAGGGCAGTTAAACTAAGAAATGATTGGAGCATGGGGTTCTAAAAAGGAAGCACAAATAGAGGAAGGTTATAGAAAGCAAATAAGAATAAGAGAAGAAGCCTAGTTTGTGGAAGGAATATGGGGCAATGCGTAGCAGCTGCCAGCAATATTATTATGGTGTGAGGAGTATGGGTGGGTTTTAAAGTAAGAACAAGAAGAGCTTAAAAAAAAGACAGGAGCGGAGGATACGCTAGCAGTGACTTCAAGCAACAACGTATGTATGCATTAATTCTATCAATTAACATTCCCAGCCCCTATGCTTGCTTAGAGGATCGAGTGGAGTCTGAGTGCACATTTCCTGTAATAAAGTGCAATCTCTAAGTGTATTTGGGCGGCTACTGGCAAGTAAAGCCAGCATCCTGGGATGGGTGTAACCCCACTCTTGGCAATTCTGCGTAGTTCTTTATGTATAGTGAGCAGATTAAAGGCAGCGTTACTTGCATTAAAGTGGTACGGTGTGGAGACCAATCTAAACCAAAAATATTATATATATGCAGGTGCTTTTTTCTCAAACCTTACCGTATTATTTTTTTCCACACAAAGTGAAGCACATGCCGCCTGAAAAGGTCAACAGTGAAAGTATGAAACGTAGTAGCGGCCCCGGATCATAAGATAGAGCGCCTCTAACAAGCAGAAGCGCTACGTTCTGTGCTTGTACACATTTCCATGACAGGGCTTGGCTCACACACCTCACTGCGTGGCCTAGGAGGCCTTTTACTGAACAGCCCCAGATTCATAACAGCAGAAACCGTCTCGAACCCCATTTTATGCGAAACGCCGGGTGCTCTTCCTGTTCTGGGCTATAGGTCACCTCCGATGTAAGTAATATTAATGTTTTAATCCCCAAGAGAGGAATCCCCTACGGGCAGGCGTTCCACAAAAAAGAACCATTGTGTTAACTCTGTGTTTATTACAAAAAATAAATTTTAAATCTGCCTGGAAAATTATCGTGAATGTATTTAGCTATATAATCAGCAGTGTCTTGCTTCTATTTCAGTGTCTGAAAGTATTTTATTGTGGCACTCTAATATTTCGAGTCTAAAACATTTGCTTTTCCTGTTATATTCATGGGAGTTAATTTTTTTTAATTTTTACGCGCTTATCCCAGGCACACAAAAGCCCCACAAAGTGTAAGAGGTGTGAGCGTAACTTAAGGTCGCAGAAAAAATTCCCAGATTTAATAATCCGCTGTAATATTGTGTTTTATTGGAAACGGGAACAATAGTATTTACATGGTTTTATAGCGCTACGTACCACAGTTTTGCTCAGTTCTCTGTCAATAACAGCGCTTTTGTAGTAAAATATGATGTATTTAATGATGCCCGAACTTTGTCACCCCGCCTCTTGATGATAGCAAAGAGAAACTTAGCGCTACGAAGTGGCTTCATGTCAACATACTAGAATTATAGATATGAAATTATATAAAACGTATTCACCGGGGTTCAGTTGTTTTCAGTGGCAGGGACCTGCCAATGTTTAGTTTTACTACAATACGAACTTTTATGAGCCAATAGAACAAAAATTCACGTTCAGCCCTAACACCTTTGTTTTTAAAACCAGATGTAATTGGCCGCTGACAGCATAAATCGAGGAATTTGTCTGTGAATTCGAGTGTGCTTAGAATGTTGCTTTTGCGGAAAAATGATTCCTGTTTGTTGACTACAATTCTCACTTCCTACTCCGGTTCTTCGTTTTTGTGCAAATTAAAATCAGTTATACTTGCAGGGATTAAATATAGTTAAGAGCGCTTTCACTCTTCGACTTTTCTGCACACCAAAAATTCCCTTCTGATTTATTATGAAAAAATAAAAAACATTAAATTAAAACGGACGTGTGTGTTCGTAGACATTCCTTGTCAATAGACTGCACAAAATGTTCTTGCAAAGGAGAAGAAGGAACTAAATAAAGTGGCTAGATGTCATAAAGAACCCAAAATATCCAATTTCCTCCCTTCCGAAGATCGCATTCGAGATCTGTCCACGAGTAGCCTCACGCAGAAAAGGAGGAGGTGCTGTGTGTGTGTGAATGGAAAAAAAATAAGCACAAGAACATCAAAGCGACCGAAAGGGGAGAAAGGAGGGGTGAGTGCACGCCGAGGTGACAAGGACTGGGCGAGAAGGGAGGGGGGAATGCCAGCAGGGAAAGTGATGGGGGGGGGGGAAGCACGCGAGTGGTGTGCGCAGGAAAGTAATCTGGGTTACTAAAATCAAAACGGTTTTAAATTTACCGTAAAATATTTTGACATGTTGCAGTCAATGAACCATTTTGCGTTTCCAGAACCGAATTAAAGTGAAAGTGTCAGTGAAGCTCTCGGCATTGCGCGGCCGGGGGGGGGGGCGGGGTGGGTGGGTGGGTGGGGGTGGGTGTGTGTGTGTGTATTTGTGTGTATTTGTGTGTGTGTGTGTGTGTGTGTCTGTGTGTGTGTCTGTGTGTGTGTCTGTGTGTGTGTCTGTGTGTGTGTCTGTGTGTGTGTCTGTGTGTGTGTCTGTGTGTGTGTCTGTCTGTGTGTCTGTCTGTGTGTGTGTGTGTGTCTGTGTGTGTCTGTGTGTGTCTGTGGGCTGGGTTAAAGATGAGAGCTGAGTAAAATCAACGAAAAGAGGGTTATAGTGGAGAAGCCTGTGTTAGGGAGCAGGAAAAGTGCACTCCGAGATAGGTGGTCGAGACTAGGTCATAACAAGCTCTTGGCATTGCGTGGGGGGAGGAGCGGATTCCTTTGAAGTCTGATGCGGGGGAGTGGATTCCTTTGAAGTCTGATGCTGAGGCTCAGACAGATGGTGTGCGATGTGGTTGGCGATGTGCACGCGCCTGGCTCACATGAACTGTACCCAATCCGCAGTTTGGGTAGACTTTTGAAAGCCTTACTATAATCTCGACAAACAAGCATTGCTAAAGCAATGCAGTAGTCGAGACCGAAAAATGGGGCAACTATTAGCTTAAATGATGCCTACTTGTACACCCCATGAATCCAAAGCACAGAAAATATCTCAGGCTTGTGGTAAAGGAGACTCACTACCAGTTCACAGTAGTGGCATTCAGGATAAAATCGGCAGTGTTTTCAAAATGTCCCGCAGCAATGGCAGCACACCTGAGAAGACAAGGCCTATTTGTGTATCCTTAACTAGACAACTGGCTAGTAAGAGCAAAATCCCACAACACGTTCAGGGAACATATCCAACAAGTAATGAGAACTTTATTCACATTGGGATTCTGAGAATACATAGAGAAGTCATCCAGACACTAGAGCAGGACTATATCTTTATTGAAACAATGATAAACTCAGTCAAAGGGAATGTGTACCCCAGCATCAAAAGAATAGTCATTACTGCAGAAAACTGCCCTATTCCAGAAGGGGCAAGCTCTGACAGTGAGGACAGTGGAGAAACTCCGGGGAAAGATACCATCATGCATACCTCTGATCCCATATGTGAGACTACATGAGGCCAATCAGGAATGGATCCTAAACCAATGGTCAAAAACAACAGGAAGTTGTAAAGATCTATTGATTGTCACGCAGAGAGTAAGAGGAGATGGTGTGGTGGAACAGATCACATATAACACAGGGGACGAACTTTGCACAGCCAACTCAACAGTGGCAATTACAACAGAAGTCATGCATATGGGCTGGAGAGCTCACATGGGCTCAATGAAGGTTCGAAGAGTTTGGAAAGAACAAGATGCAGTACAACACATCAGGGTACCTGAACTAAAAATGGTGTTCCTAGCCTTAAAGGCCTTTCAAGAACAGCTGTTAAGAAAATCTGTATTGATCCAAACAGACAACACAATGACAATGTTTTATATCAACAAGCAAGGTGGAACATAATTCCTGGCATTATCAAGATCTGAAAGAGACACGTTCGTGATAGATTCCTTACCTTAGAATATTCTCCAGGCGTCAGACTGGATCCGAAACGTTTTTTGCTTAGCAGTACCCCTGCGCGTCTGTAGGTGGCGTTGTGCGGCTTCGCCTCCGTCACTGGCGTCGTATGCGCCGAGATGACGTCACGGAGACTACTTAGGCGCCACCCATGCGCGCTGATATCAGTTCTTTCTTTTTCCACGCCGAAAGCGCAGATCCGGATTGAGCACGTACCTCAGTCATTTTTTTACTACATTTTGAGACTTTTTGTCTCCCCCCTCTTGTCTCCTGGTGCACGTAGGGATGCCAGGCTTTAAGTCTTGTGGGTCGTGCCGCTGTAACATGCCGGTGGCGGATCCCCACGATGTGTGCCTCTACTGCCTGGAGACCGATCATGACTCCCGGGACTGTCGAGACTGTCTAGCCATGGCCCGAAGGCCTTGTGGGAGCGGTGCCGGAAGTTGCTGGAGGTCCGGCACTCCTCTCACTGCCGCTCCCGGTCTAGGGGCCGTTCGCGGTACCGCTTGCGGGACCGGAGCCATCACTCCTCGAACTCCTTAAGTCTCCGCCTTCAGATTCAGGTAAGCAACGCCATGAAAAGAAGTCGCAGAAGCGTGTTCACTCTCCGACGTCCCCCCGTCGCTCCCCGGGGGCGGACGAGGGGGACAGCTGCTCCGTCCCTGCGATTCCTCTGGAGCCGGGGAGTCCCGCAGCCTACCCGCTATACCCGGGTCCGTGGGCGACTCCCGAACAGATGCAAGAGTTTCTTGCTGCCATGGATGCCTTATTAGGCCCCTGGCTCCCACTGGCGTGCCTTCGGGCCATGCGGTCCCGGGTCCAGATCCTGTGGCCCGGCGTCTCCGCCACTGGCACCAGCCCTGGCTCCACAGGATCCTGCGCCGCCGGCTCCGGCCCCAGCGCTACAAGGTGCAGTGTCGCTTGCTCCGGCCCCAGCGCTGCCCTTGCCTCCGGCTCCGGCTCCACCACAGGCGCCGCACTGGGTGCCGTTTATCCCTGCCCTGGTTCTCGAACCATTTAGTTCCGACCTGGGATCAGCATTGGGATACGGCTCCGGCTCGGCCCCGACCGGCGCTGTTTTCGGCGCCGTTCCCGACGCCGCTTGCCCTTTCTCCGGCTCCGGCACTGGCACTGCCGCCGCAGCTGGCTCCCTCTACTCCGAAGACCCCCTTGCCCGGCAGTGTGACTCCGAGCAGGATTGGGTGGACGACCTTCAAGATGCGGGCGAGCTTTGTTTCTTCTGATTCGGGCTTTGCCTCTCCTCTGCCTACTATGGAGGAGTGAGCTTCCTATACCATGGTGCTGCGTCGGGCTACGGAGGCTCTCCATCTCGACCTCCCTACCGTGGCCCTTAAGACCAACCTCCTTACGCAGGTGCTCCAGACGGCGTCTACATCTTCGGAGCCGCTGCTCCTTTTCAATGAGGCTCTCACCGAAGTCCTCTTGGGCACTTGGTTGCAATCAGCCTCAGGGGCGCCGGTGAATAAAGACGTCGCCAGACATCATCGCCTGGCGCCTGGTGACCCTGCCTTCTTGACCACTCACCCCACACCTGAGAGCCTGGTCATTCAGGCCTCAACGTTGTAGAGTGCCTTTCCCACGGCTCCGCCGGACAAGGACTCTAAAAGGTTAGACCAATTCGGCAAGAGGTTGTTCTCCTCAGCCAGCTTAGGGTTGCGGTTGGTTAACACGCCTGCTTATTGGGATGTTACTCCCATGCGGTGTGGGATTCGGTAGCTGAGGTCTCAGTGTTCTGAGGAGGTCCAGGCTGACCTTTCACAAGTGATTGCGGAAGGCCAAGATGCGGCGAAGTTTGCCATCAGGTGTGGTTTGGACACCGCTGATTCGTTGGGCAGGGCAATTTCCACGACTGTGGCGTTGCGGCGCCACGCCTGGTTACGTTCCACTGGGTTCTCACCCGATTTCCAGAACTCGCTCATGGACATGCCCTTTGATGGCTCCCGCCTCTTTGGCGATAAAGCCAACAATGCCCTGGAGCGCTTTAAAGACTTTCGGGCGATGGCCAAGTCTTTGGGTCTTTCCAAGAAGAACCCTGCCACACCTGGGTTTCGTTCCTTTCGTGGCCAAGGCAGGGGCACCCAGGCACGCTCTTCCAGCAAGCCTGTGCAGAACCAGCCTCAGCGCGGCCGCGTATTCCGCAGGGGCGGGTCTGGTAACCAGCGTGCCGGTCAGTCCACTTCCACACCTGCTGCTTCTGCCTCTAAGCCTTCCTAATCCAAGCTTCAGGGAGCACCCCACGCTGGTGGGTGGCAGGATCCACCGCCACCTCTACCACTGGTGCGACATTACATCAAACAAGTGGGTGCTCAGATAATCAGCCAAGGTTACGCACTCCCCTTTCTGTCCTCCCCTCCGGCCATGCCACCTCGGTACCACCGCATGTCGCGGGATCATTTGGCTCTTCTCCGTCAGGAAGTCGTGGCCCTCTTGGCTAAGGGGGCCATTGAGCGCCTTCCTGGTCAGGAAGTAGGGAGTGGTTGTTATTCCTTCTACTTTCTGGTCCCCAAGGACAAGGGGGGCCGGCGCCCCATCTTGGACCTCCGGGACGTCAATCACTTCCTCCGTAAGGAGAAGTTCCAGCTGCTGACTCTGGCTCAGGTCCTAGCTGCCCTGGAGACTGGATGGTGGCGTTGGACTTGCAGGACGCATATTTTCACATACCCGTCCTGCCGTCCCACCGGAACTACCTGCGGTTCACAGTAGACCAGGAGCATTTTCAGTTTGCCGTGCTCCCCTTCGGCCTTACTAGTGCCCCTCAGGTGTACACGAAGGTGATGGCGGTGGTCGCTGCTCATCTGCGCAGGTCAGGGGTGTCAGTATTCCCCTACCTTGACGACTGGCTGTTGAAGGCTGGCTCGCCCCATGCAGTCGTCACCCACCTCCAGACTACGGCTGACCTCTTGCATTTGCTTAGGTTCTCCATCAATGTGCCGAAGTCGGCCCTGAGTCCCTCTCAGAAGCTCCCCCTCATCGGAGCGGTTCTGGATTCAACACTGTTTCGGGTTTATCCTCCCGAGCAGCGGGTCTGGGATATTCAGGCTATGATTCTGCTCTTTCAGCCTCTATCCTGGGTTTCTGTCAGGCTGACCCTCCAGCTTCTGGGCCTGATGGCCTCCTGTATCCTGCTGGTGACACATGCCAGATGGCATATGCGGGCTCAGCAGTGGGACCTGAAGTTCCAGTGGGCACAGCAACAGGGCAACCTGTCGGATCGCGTCCAGATATCGGAGGGCGCTGCACGACAGTTGCAGTGGTGGCTCACGAAACACGAATGGGTCAGAGGCAGATCCCTCTCCCTTCCCCAACCGGAGCACACAGTAGTGACGGATGTGTACCACCTGGGATGGGGAGGCCACATGGGAGAGGCGGAGTTCAGATGCCTCTGGTCTCAGCGGAGTCCCGGCTCCATATCAATCTTCTGGAGCTGCGGGCGATCTGACTTGCACTGAAGGCATTCCTTCCCTCCTGTCTGGGGAAGTGTAGTGCAGGTGTTTACGGACAACGCCACCGCCATGTGGTATTACAAAAACAGGGCGGGTGGGGTCATGGACCCTATGTCAGGAGGCTCTCCGCCTCTGGACATGGCTGGAACATCAAGGCATTACCTTGGTGGTTCAACACCTGGCGGGATCTCTGAAGGCCCGGGTGGACGAACTCAGCTGCCGGTGCATGGTGGATCACGAATGGCGTCTGAACTTGGACGTGGCGCAAGGTCTCTTTCTGCAGTGGGGAGAGCCTTGGTTAGATCTATTCGCCACCGAAGAGAACGCGCAATGTCTTCAGTTCTGCGTGTTGGAATTTCCAATGGCGTACAACAGACCGCAACTCCACTCGCGACGCTTTTCGTCGTGAGTGGAGTTGCGGTCTGTTGTACGCCTTTCCGCCTATACCACTACTGCCCAGATTGCTGAAGATAGAACACTTCGCAACATAACACGGCCCTGCTAATTCGGAGGACTTTCGTGCATCGCCATGTGTACTTACACCGCAATTTGAAGAACATGTTAATTGAATCGACTTTGGAAGATAGGCAGTGAAGCTACTCCCTGTCTTTAACACTGCTCCACTTTATATTCGTCCGTCTTACTCATCAGCCCGGCCGGGTTGGAATTATCACCGGCTGAGTGCTCTCACAGACTATTAGCTTACGCCACAGCCCTGAAGAAGTCGCGGTGCAATTCTCCATTGTGCGACGAAATACGTGTCGGCTGGCTTGTTCCATCGTGCTTTTCGAAAAGGATTAAAAATCTCAACTTGATCCACTCAAGACCTTTTTCCTTTCATCTCAAAGATACTTTTTGTGTTGTTGTTACTCATTATGATCACAAGATCTTTACTTTTTATGTGTGCCTAGGCAGTTGTTTTCATGTTCATTTGTGTGTATTTTTCTACACCATAATAAGGGGTTTTAAGGCATATCCTCTGCCTAGTCTGCACCATATTCACTCATTGTGTTGTTTTATACTGTATTTGCGTTAACTAGCTGAGCGCCTAATCAAATCCCTGCTTCCTATCAAAAAAACCCTTGTCCTATGTTATACAACAGTTGATGGACTAGTCGAGGACATTTGTTTACACTCCCCCCAAAAAAAATCCCCTCTGACACCACTGATCAGCAAATTAAGACAGAGTAAAATGACACTCATACCAATTGTCCCGCAGTGGGCTAGGCAAACATGATTCTCGGAACTCATAGAAATGGTGCAGGGAAACATATAAAGATTACCAATGGAACAAGATCTGCTAACAATGGAAGGAGGAAGGGTATTTCATCCAGAGCCAGAGTCGTCTTTAAGCCTGCCTCGTGAAAACATGGAATTTGGACTTTTAAAACTG
Organism: Lissotriton helveticus; assembly: GCF_964261635.1. NCBI lineage: Eukaryota > Metazoa > Chordata > Amphibia > Caudata > Salamandridae > Lissotriton > Lissotriton helveticus. The sequence goes on from NC_136057.1 coordinate 1,466,076,884, forward strand.
CCAGAAAGCACAATGGCTGTTCTAAGAGAAGCAAGAAAGCCAACTACCAGAAAATGTTGTATCGCAAAATGGAAAAGAAACACCGTATGGTGTCTTAAAAATTGATTAATACGAAAGAACACAAAGGATGAACAGTGTTACAATATTTAACACACCTCATAGACTGCAGTTTGACATATGCCTCGGTAAAGGTACACTTGGCAGCGATAGTGGCTTATACAAGGGGTCACATGGAAGCAGTTCTTCACTGCTCCCGTAGTTAAAATGATTCTTAGAGGGGGCAAAGACAATTGCACCACCAAGAAAGTACCAGCAGCCGCAAGGAATTTAAATGTTGTACCCATGCAGCAAGTGAAGGTGCCTTTCGCACTATTGCACAAAGCATTGTTAGAAATACTCACCCTAAAACAGGATTTCTTCTAGCCATTACATGTCTACGCAGGGTGACTGAATTGCAAGCACTCTCACATTCCAAGAGCCATACTTTCAGGTTCACAAAGACAGGATTGTCATGAGGGCAGATCCACAGATGTCGCAATTTCACATGAAGCAAACTATACAGACACCAATTTTTTTCTAAAATCCCAAAACACGCGTAAAGAATGTTACATACATTGGGCGCAAGCCATGCCATAATGTATTATATTGAGAAGACAAAACTAAACGGGAAGGCGAAGCAACTATTCGTCTCATTCACAAACGGTTTTCTAGGAAGACCAGTAACTAAGAACAAAATTGCAAGATGGATCACATAAACTATTCAGATGTGCCACACAAATGCAGGAGAAAGACTTAGTGCAACACCTAGAGCAAATTCGATAGGGAAAAAGTGAGCAACCATTCCTTTTCTAGTAAATACACCCTTACAGGACATTTGTATTGCAGCAGCGTGGTCATCTGTGCACACGTTTCCAAAACACTATTGCATAAACATACAGATGAATAAGGAAGCACAAGTAGAACAGAGGGTCTTATAACATCTGTTTACAAATCATTGCCCATTTTCACCCCAAGCACCGTAAGGACAACAAACGCTATAAAATCTATGCCCAGCTTGTGAATCCAGAAAAGGTTCACGCTTCAAAATGTTTAGTTTCTTACCTGTGGGTGTAGTTTTGCTGCTTGAAGATTTTTCTAGAGTCACAAGCGACCCACTCATCTCCACTAAAAAGATGGGAGGAAGGGACAAGATACCAGAGTGGATAAAAAAAGAATCTGAAGATGGGGACAAAAGGTAGGAACTTCAGGAGGAGGTAGTATGACATCACAAGGAACATCAAATGGGGGTCCGTCGACCGACAACCTCCAACAACAAAAAATAGAAGGGTTACAAAAATTGGGGTAATTCTGGACCCAATCACTAGATAGTGAAATAATGCCCAGCCTGTGAAAACTGGGAATTCTTCAAGCTGCAAACCTACACCTACAGGTAAGAAACTTTACATTATTACAAATGACCCTCGGTTCCTTATTGAAATTGTATGGTATGGGCTGGTGTTAAGATTCATTGAGGCTAAACATAGACAGTATACCCCTGTCATCCTGATTGGCTTGTTTGAGATAAGAAAGGGAAGTGCATTGAGTCAGAAGTTGTGATGCGATTGACATTCCTATAGACCTTAAAATCAGCATTAAATGACAAACCGGTTATTAAGATGCAAGAATTCAAACAAATAGGCAATAAATCCAACTTTTTTTGTGTGTCCTAGAAAATAAATACAAACAGCAGAGCAACTTGCTCAAAAGCCCGCTATTGTGGCAGTAAGTTTTCCATATTAATTGTAGAAGTGGGCAGAGTTACCTATTCTCAGAATGTTCAGTTTCTCTGTTCCTTTTCCAGTGCCATCTACTGCCATGGTGCTTGTAGAATGCTAAAACACATAGTTGTGTCAGCTAAATTCAGATTCTGTTTCTTTTGTTGATGTGTCCGATTAATTCAACCAGGATTGTATACAGGACAAATGCCAGAGTCAAACCTCTCCCTACTCTACATGTAAGTCTGCCTGCTTCCTATGAATGTGTGAATCTGTCAGTATTCCTAAACTATACACTTCCTCCATTTTAATGTTCCCATCCTTTGTCTTTTCTGCAGTGTCCATGCCATCGAGAGAAGAGCTCTGCCGGAATTCTTTAATGGCAAGAACAAGTCCAAAACTCCAGAAATGTAAGTCTGAACAGCACAAAGTTTTAATGAGGTGAGCTGGTGAGCTCTTCTAAGCTATGGCATTTTTTTTTATCAGTCCTGCCCTTAGCAGATCTCAGATTGATGCCTTGCTGTGTGCAGGCACCAAGGCAAGGGTCTCAAGCCACTTGGAATATGTTTAGAAGTCTTCCTCAGCTGCACGTTGGAGTAATGCAAATAGGTCAGTATGTGATCAAATGCTCCATGTGTTCATTTTATATTCCATCTTTCTGGTGCATATGTAAAAGCTGAGTATGAGAAGTTGGCCTGGTATATGATGATCACTGTTCTAGTGAGCACCTTGCACCAGTCCAAACAACCCTTATGGTGATGGTTGTAAAGTCAATCTTATAGACCAGCTATCCTAGTGGTAGCATGGACAAAGCAGTCTTAGGCTAAACTCAAGAGGGCATGTGAAGCCAGCTGTTTTACCATATGTAACCCTTTTAATACCAAGTGAAATGACACCACGCAGGTTGTATATCAAAATATATATGTATTTATTTCTAACACAATCCTCTGAACTCTTTATGAGGTCAGAGGCACAAGCACATAACAAGATACTCAATTATAATAGAATAAGTTGCGCAAAATACAGTAATGCCCTAGGGGCACTTCGAACCATATACTAAAATAGTGGTATAAGAGCCACGTCACAAACAAAGGATAGGCCTAGGGCCTGGAGAATCGCTGGGGCTACGCTGTACTACCAAAGGATAGGGAGCAGGAGGCCCACGGGATGCGCGTGCAGTGTCTTTACACGCACACAAGTTACCATAGAGTTAGAATGGGAACGAAAGAATTGGAAACTAGTTCTTTTAGGACACTTCCGGATGGACTAGGGAAAAGCTACTTGAAACTAGGACACTAGGATAGTCAATACCCACAGGAGTACTGAAATACTCGCGTTACCTCACCCACAGGAAGCGGGTGCATAGGTGTCAAAGTGTGTCGGGTTTCATCGCTGATTCCTATGGAGCCTTGGAGAAAGATGCTGCAGGCGACCAGGAGAGAAGTGTCCGGGTGGATCGAGGATGAAGAGTACCTGAAAGCAGAGGGGACAGAGTCTGGGTCACTAGCCAGTGACCAGGAAGGAACCTAGAAGGAACCAGGCGATGTTGTGGAGCAATCAGGTGATGTTGTGAAGCTTGTCTCTGCAGCTACGTGGACCAGGAGGTGTCGACGATCACCAGGAGCTGGATACGGACTGTCCCACGAAGGCTCTCGCTGTCAGCGGTGTCGGCTTCCGGATTGGAGTCAACAAGCCTTGGCAAACGCAACCCTCGCAGAAATCGAAGATGGCTTCTTAATCAGGCCAGCAAGGTCTGATGGGCTTCTCCTTTTCAGGGAAGCAGGGGCCAGTGGAGAAGTGTGGCTCAATGGTTAGAGCGGCAGACCCTGATGCAGAGGTCTGGCCCGGGACCAGGGTTCAATTCCCGTCTCGGCAGGTCTTGGGCTCAATTTCCTCGGACCTGATTTCTCGCCTCGGTGCCTATTCTAATCATGGGTCCCACTCTGCAACTCTGGGCAATAGCTTGCTTAATCTCCACAACGGCCCCAAAAGCGCTGGGATGCCTGGCTGCACCTGGGGGGTGCCCATGGAGTGGACATTTCCCAGGAAAGCTAGGAAGGGATCCTAAGCGGTATACAGACAGCGCCGGGACACCTCCGGTGGAGGTAGCTGTGCGCTTTACAAATTCCGACATTTAAAAAAAAGTCTGGAGCAACCAGACCAGCAGTGTAAATCAAAAGGTTCGTCATCACAGAGGCCACTAGCCAACGGGCAAGTGACCGGACAGACGCGCTGAGCAGGAAAATGCAGAAGGGCCCCACGCAGAACTCGTGGAGTGTGGAGGGCTGATCTTCGGTACAGTTGGTGCTCGGGGCTGGGGCTTCTCAATCCCCAATGCACAACTTCGAGGGTGCCTCAGAAGTTGCACGAAAAGCAATTTGCTGGCTTTCCAAGATGGCCGGTCCCACGTCTCTCGTCGCCTCCACGGGTCTCCGCTCTGCTGTGACTGTGGATCGGGCTGTTGGAAGTCTGGAAGTCCGGGTCTTGTCAGGCTCTGTGCTCGGGCTCCGGCGGGAGCGTTGACAAAGCAAACCGTTGAAAGCTTGATGGTGCCTGCTTGCACAGGGTGGTCACTCCTTGACCACAAGGGAGATTCTTTAGTCTTCTATGTCGAGTAGAATGTCGAAGGTCCAGAGTTTTGTTTCAATTTTCAGTCAGGATAAATCTAAAGTCTTGGGACTCAGCTCCTACCTATATACCAACTTTAGGGGCTGGATTACCTGCTAGGTCCCTCCTATGGGTGTAACCCAGGAAGGGGGTGGTTACACCCCTTTCCCTTTGTCCAGTTTCACGCCAGAGCTGGGGCTGGAGTGCCCCAGCACGGGTTTGAACTGGACTATGCATGGGGCACCTTGTGTGCCCCAGGCAGTGTCTCATTTCATTCAGCCCTCCCTGCCCCAATACACTATGGCCTGTCTGGGGTGGTGCTAGCACCTCCCAAGACAGGAAACCTATTGTCCAAGCCTCCCTCGCTGGAAGGACTCCCAGCAGCAGGAGGTCAGACTTGTGTCTGTGGCAGCAGCATCCATTTTGTGATGCTGAGGCTCTGGTTAACTTTAACCAGGATTAGTAGGAACAACATGTCTTCTCCCTCTAGAAGGGTGGAATGCTACCCCCGTCGCCAGAACTGGCGAGGGGTAGTATTCCAAAGCGTATGACACCTTACACGACATGTTTTGATAAAGCCAAACCAAAGTTAGCAATAACCGCGGGTATTATAATGCACTTAAGAGTATATGGTATGGCTATTTCATAGAACAGCTATAAGGACATGGTTCCGAAAGCTGCAGACAGGCTCAGCTCATGCTAGAGCACCATCTCACATAAAACCAGGATTGTTCAGGCCTGCCATAGGAGTGACTTATAGGTGCATATGTGTCTATATATAATGGTAGGTATAGGAATAATACACCTTAGCAAGGGGTGATTACACGACCTTGCCTCAGCTGAGTGATCAGCCAGTTGTGTCAGTATGGATGGTCAGCCAGGGGTGGCAAAAGATATGCTGCAGCCCCTGGTAGGTCATGGGTGCACCTATGCCCTGGGTACCTATAGTACACTGTACAGGGACTTACAAGAGTGACCCAAATCCCAATTGGTGATGTACCTAAAGTAAATGGTGTGAAACTTAGAGAGAGAACAGCAGGGCTGTGGGTCTGATTAGCAGGCCCACAGCCACATTAAGTCGAAAACCAGTGAAGACAAAAGCAAAAAATGGGGTGACCATAGGAAAGCAGACCCTACTGTCCTACACTGAGACTGCACAGGCATACCACTGCTCTCTGATTTCCATGTTTGTACAGTCTTGTGCCTTGAAAATAGCTGTACCTGAGACATATGTTTTTAAAGTCTATGGCACTTAAGAGGTGACTGTGTTGTAGATAGCCAAGCTCTATAAGAGATTTATAACCTGAAAGTTTGTGCTTCCATACCTGTAGGGCCAATGTGACTTGAGAAATTGCCCTTTCTGAAGCTTGAAGCCTAAGGCTCTAAGGACCTCGTGTGCAAAGGGTCAAATGCACTAGGCCCACCTAACGATTCCGAAAAGGTTTTCTGATTTGTTCAATGGGATTAGGTTACCATACCAACTCAGCTTTTGGAAGGCGCATGTGTAGGATGTCTCTTTTAAATACTGATTCCTTATTAAATGTATTATTGTTTTGTGACCGAAATCCAGTCGCAAAACATTAATATTTTACCCACACGTTAAAGGTGGTGGTAATCCTGTTCACATACAAATGTGGAGATTTTTGTCTTTTGAAGGAAAACCAGCTGCATTTAAAACAACAGAATAGAAAAAGATTGCTATATTTTAAAGCAGTCACAGACATAGCAGACCCCAGCAGGCCATCATCCCTGTTATGCATTGCATGGTAGTTGGTCGCAGTTTTCAACCTACCTTATTAATATTCATGCAGTAGGTCAAATTGTGACTCACTATGATTCGGTATTTTGCGAACCAACCTATTAGCATGTAGGTTGGTTGACAAAATACCAATGTATTCAGTAAAGGTCGGTGTGCAAATTTCAACCACTTTTAGCAAATACATTTTTAATACATTTAGCCCATAGGTGTGTGTCAATTAAGTAATAGAATAGCTCTGTAAGCTCTAGTTATTAGGCTTTTTAACTTTAGGAATAGTTAAACCATCCGAGGCCTGGACTTGCACGAGTTGTGGGAACTTATTGGCAGCTCTTCTGTCTTGTGGGAGGGAATGTTGCGGGTGGAGGTCTGTTACCGCAAGGAAATTTTGCGAACAAATATGATCTGTAACGTTGACATAACACGTATTACAGATTCAAATTTGTGACAAAGGAGAGGCCACATTGTACAAGTGCCCAAATTCCTGTACTCCTGAGACATGCACAGCTTACAAATGCTGCAATTAACATTTGGAATGTGTAACCAGTGTACATCATTGCGACTGTCAAGGTATGCACATACTTATCACTCTGACACTGCTACCTATAAATGAACCTCTCTTCTTTCAGTTACCTTGCCTATCGCAACTTCATGATTGACACTTACCGGTTGAATCCTCAAGAATATTTGACGTCCACTGCTTGTCGCCGGAACCTGGCTGGAGATGTGTGCGCCATCATGAGGTGCGTGTCTGGAGAAAGGAATGTGCTAGAATGATGGAATGTATAAGCGCTTGAGCAGGGCAAGATATGTCTTTTAGAAAATTGAGGCAGTATATTCACAGAAAGGCGAGCAAAGAGAACGGAGAAGGAAAATGAGTGGCCTGTGAGTGAGAGAAGTCATTGTTGGACAAAGTCAGAGTAGGATATTTGTAGGCCTAACAAGGGTGTGAGGTGCATTGGACTAAACACTGAGCTTCCTTTCAGGATTGAGGTATACTGGAAGAGCTGTATGTGGGTCACAGTACTGTGCAGGAGGTGTGGAATGTCATGGTTGGGTTTGATGAACTTTACTTCTGAAGAAAATTTTCAGTCATCAAGAAGATTCTAGTGCTTTTATGGACTCTGCTGGGTGTTTTACCTTCTCCTTGACTAACTTTAATCAATTTAATCATTTTGCCTGATTACAATCTGACCTTGTGACTTGTTCAGTCATTCTGTATTTATCTTTTTTTCTGCCAGGCAGAATATTGCTTTTTAATGTAATGGAATAATTTTTTTGATTGTATGAACTTTTTTCCTATTTTGCTTGTCACTGCTTGTTTGCTTTCCAGGGTACACGCTTTCCTGGAGCAATGGGGACTCGTCAACTACCAGGTGGATGCTGAAAGTCGTCCAACTCCAATGGGGCCCCCACCCACTTCACACTTTCACGTCCTAGCCGATACTCCCTCTGGATTAGTACCATTGCAACCCAAGACTCCCCAGGTGAGCGCTGCCTTAGCCTAACCAAATAGTAGTTAATGCTCCGTATTTATGGTCCATAATGCTTCTTGGTGATCCAGTCCAATCACTGATGATAGCTTGTTCCAGTGGAGATTTGTTGGATATTCATATGGCTTTTTAAAATTGGTGGATATCCTAGTGAGTGAAAGAGAGCAATTAAAAATCATGCAAAACTGTCCTTTTGTCAGTAGGCAGGATGTAGTTAAAGTGTTGGGTCTCACAATAGTCTGTCATTGCGTTGCAGTGCGACAATCCATTTGTGAAGTGTTGTCACAGTTCGATGACCAATTCCTAAAGTGATAGAAGGCTCCTAGAGTGATTTCAAAGAATGGGATTTTGGTAACAGTGTGATGTTATGGTCTAATGGGGTAATTCACCACCTGTTCCCTATATTTCCAGAATTGCCTGGTTTTAATTATTCCCGGAATCTGAGTTGGAAAGCGATCTTATTTCAAAATGTAAAACTGGTCAGGGCTACCTCCATTTTTTTTTTTTCGATGGGTTGAGGGCTTGTCCCAGTTTAAATGTATGCTCCAATTAACTCTTACCACAACTGTTCAGATAACCTCTTAAACCTGTACAAAACTCTTGAATGCCATTTTGTGAGTTTGGGTACTGAATCTCTGAAATTCCTAGAGATATTGGCATAGCCCAATAATATTTTATGGTTGCTACCAATATGACTGGGAATTAATCATTTCATTAACCCTCCCTTCATCTTGCAGCAGTCACCAGCAGCTCAACAAATGCTCAACTTCCCAGAAAAGGCCAAGGAGAAGCCCACCGACCTGCAGAATTTTGGGTTGAGGACAGACATGTACAGCAAGAAGAACACTCTTTCCAAGGTAATGGATCCTTTCCCAACAGGAGGCTACATCCACAGCATCCTCTACTCTTTGGTACTACCCATTCTTACTTTTCTAACCTTTCTTATGTCTTCTTCACAGAGCAAAGCTGCAGCCAGTGCCACTCGAGATTGGTCAGAGCAAGAGACACTACTGCTGCTAGAGGTGTGGGACTGCCGTATACCTCCAATGGGAATGGGAAAATGGGAAGATGATGGAAGTTAATTTCCATAGTGAAGTATTAGCTGAAAAGAGACCTGCTGTGGAGGACTTGCAAGCATAAAATATTTCTTTGCCATTATCCCTAAACGTAAGGAAATATTTAAGGCTTGTTAGCGCCATTTTTAGAGAAGTAGCTGTCACTTTCAGCACAGATCCTTTCCATCTTTGTAAGTGTAGAATTCCTTCCTGCTGTCAGAGCAGTTCTATTGAGTGGGTGAAAAATACAAAACGTAAAAATCTGAAGATTCGATGCTGAAAAATTACTGTTAAGGAAAAAAATCCTAATTTTCTCAAACTTAAATATTTTTTTACTACAAAGCCAAGTAAATATCTGAAAATGAACTAATTAAAAAAAAAGTGTGAGCTCTGATGTGGTGATGCATCTTTTTGGCAGGCCTTGGAGATGTACAAAGATGACTGGAACAAAGTGTCGGAGCACGTGGGCAGCCGCACGCAAGATGAGTGCATCCTCCACTTTCTGCGCCTGCCAATTGAGGACCCCTACTTAGAAGATTCGGAGTCATCCCTTGGACCACTTGCCTTCCAGCCCATCCCCTTCAGCCAGTCAGGAAACCCTGTCTTGAGCACTGTGGCCTTCCTTGCCTCCGTGGTGGACCCTCGAGTGGCGTCGGCAGCTGCAAAATCTGCATTAGGTGAGTGAATACCAGGGCTGTGCTGTAGAATGACGATGTTAATTTGGGACATGCCCATGCACAGGAAGAGAAGGGGCGTTGCAGGATCATTTATATTATGTTGTGGGAGAACTATAATTGGGACTTGTAAGATGAGATGAGCACAATAGTGGTTGTCTTGCAGGTGACCATTCCTAATGGTGCCAATGATTTAAACCTTCAGTGACCCATATTCTTGTGTGATATGTTTCTGCAGCAGATATTTACTAGTGTGGCTCTGCAACATGCATGATATGTAGCGTGCTGTAAAATCAAAGCCACACTTTTAGAATTCAAATTTACTAAAAGTTACTTGCTGCAATCTACCTCATTCTAATTCCTTGATTCCTGCTCAGACATATGAGTAGGATGAATGATATGAGGACCGTACTGACACAGCTGTTTTTACACTGTAAGAGCTTTGGACGTTAAGCTTTGTAGCATGAGTTGTTGTGTCTCCCATTCCCAAATAAATCAATCTAACATCTGTCCCTCTGTGTATGTGAAATATTTTGTGAAAATTAATGGTAATTAAGAAATGGAAGGTGGTCCATGACATTGGAGTACTAAGAAACAGGAGTTATTGTCATGAGTAAACTTTACTGTAATTATTTCACAGCTCCTATAGTCACAGGAATAGGGTAACAAGACTAGAATAAACTTGTCTGCCTTGAAGGTAAGATCCAACATGTAATGTTTAGAGTAGGAGCGGGCGAATAATTCCACTCCACCGGCAGAGTTTTAGCCCACTCCATCTTACGCTTGTAATGTGGAGTTCTGGGAAGCCTCAGTCAGCCACTGCATGGTGGAGTTTTTTCTTGTGCGCTGCTCACCAATGTTAAGTTGGCGAGCGAGAATTGGTGTTCCATTATGTGCTCGGATGGCACCTGGTGAGATTTTTTCAACGTGGATGGTCGTGGGCTGTCGCAACCATTCATGGTGAACAAGCTACCACTCAAGTTGAAAATCTACTTGAGTGGCAGCAAAGAAGTAGCGTCCTCTGTTGCTCCTCGTGGTGCCATTCGCGCTGTACAAGCTCATGGTGCTAAAAATCAGTGCGACGTGCCGATTCTGTCTGCCCGCTGGACTCCCCGGAATCTCGCAGAGTTTTTATGCAACCCCGCAGAATTCCACGGAGTGAAACTCCGCGAGTTCCGCCCACCCTTAGTTTAGAGAGAGTGACGGCAAAGGTCAGGATGTCGCTCTGCAGATAACATCAGTATGGTCACGCCTTTGATCTGATTGATGCCTGTCTACCTTAGAGTTTACCACATACATGAATACCTACAAAGGGTTTGGGATACCATGCATTGCTTAGCTACCATTGATGGAGGAGATCAATAATTGCGCTGTTGAACAGTTCTCTGCTTTTCTCCCATGTACACCTCTGAAGAAAACAAACCATTCAAAGGATTATCAAAGTTGCTAAGTAAAAAAAACAAAAGCGTTCTTAAAACATTTAAATTGTGGATAGGTCTTCTAGCTTCTGAATAAAGATTATGAAAGAGTAGACAATAATTATCCTGATTCAAAAAAAAATGGGATCCAGCGTTTAGCCATAATGTTTTATGAATTGGTACATATGGAACATTTTCTTATTGGATAGTACCAAACCAGTGGTACGTCTTTGAGAGCTTACAAACCTCAACTCAGAAGTTGAATATGGTGAGGCCATCTTTTCCCTCATCCTGCACCTTTATATCAGTCATGTTATTTCTTGCTATTTCCAAATGAGCAGAAGTACCACCTGGTCTGGAGAATGTTTTTAGGAACAGTTTGACATTAACTTTTTTCTAGGGAAAAAAAAACACTGTTCCTTTACTTTGGTGTACTACTTATTCAGAAGGTGTTCAAAGTATGATACATTAAGTTACCTGTTTTAATTTCAGATCCTCACCCTTTCTGTTTGAAATGCATTGAGTACTCCCATAAGTTGAACACATGCCCCTGTGAGCGTCTAAGCATTATGGGCCTGATATACTGAGCTTATTTACGTTAGGAAACTGGCCTTTTCACAGAATTTGTCCATTTGCGTCCACAAAAAAGCATTTTGGTATGTATGAAACCCAAACTTTATTCGGTGACACGTTACCAAGTCACAATGTGGGTTTGGGCCAAATACCATTTCGGTATTTGGAAAGGGTGTCCCCTTTTAGGTCGAGCCTGGGCAATGCATGCGCTGCTCTGCGAGGCATGCTGTATTCAGGTAGGGATACAAAAGGGGGTGGTGATGGACGGAACATCTGAACCAATCAAACACTCACACCCAGTCAAAAGATCTGGGTTTGATCCATCACAGTTCTTTAGCCCACTATGCCACCCCAGTTAAGACATGGCTATATGCAAATCAGTCTGTCCCTGTGCCTCATGGGAACAGTCCAGCCCGAACTGCTAAGCCATGCCTTACCTGGACCGTAAACAAGCTTCCGAGGACCGGCTTCTGGCATTACAGCCGTCTTCAGCCCGGCTTGCTTGAATCCAGTGGCAAAGTGAGCAAGGGACTCACATCTGAGCATACCCTGCCACACTTATGGCGGCCAAAGCGGTACAAAAGGGGGTGGTGATGGACGGAGCATCTGAACCAATCAAACACTCACACCCAGTCAAAAGATCTGGGTTTGATCCATCACCGTTCTTTAGCCCACTCTGCCACCCCAGTTCAGACATGGCTATATACAAATCAGTCTGACCCTGTGCCTCATGGGAACAGTCCAGCCCGAACTGCTAAGCCATGCCTTCCCTGGACGCTCAAAAGATCTGGGTTTGATCCATCACCGTTCTTTAGCCCTTTTGTACCGCTTTGGCTGCCATAAGTGTAGCAGGGTATGCTCAGACCTGAGTCCCTTGCTCACTTTGCCACTGGATTCAAGCAAGCCGGGCTGAAAACGGCTGCAATGCCAGAAACCGGTCCTCGGAAGCTTGTTTCTGGTCCAGGGAAGGCATGGCTTGGCAGTTTGGGCTGGACTGTTCCCATGAGGCACATGGTCAGACTGATTTGCATATGGCCATGTCTGAACTGGGGTGGCAGAGTGGGCTAAAGAACGGTGATGGATTAAACCCAGATCTGTTGACTGGGTGTGAGTGTTTGATTGGTTCAGATGCTCCGTCCATCACCACCCCCTTTTGTACCGCTTTGGCCGCCATAAGTGTGGCAGGGTATGCTCAGACGTGAGCCCCTTGCTCACTTTGCCACTGGATTCAAGCAAGCCGGGCTGAAGACAGCTGCAATGCCAGAAACCGGTCCTCGGAAGCTTGTTTCCGGTCCAGGGAAGGCATGGCTTGGCAGTTCGGGCTGGACTGTTCCCATGAGCCACCGGGTCAGACTGATTTGCATATGGCCATGTCTGAACTGGGGTGGCAGAGTGGGCTAAAGAACGGTGATGGATTAAACCCAAATCTTTTGACTGGGTGTGAGTGTTTGATTGGTTCAGATGCTCCGTCCATCACCACCCCCTTTTGTACCGTATTCAGGTAGGGAAGCTCAGCCCACTCACTGCCCTTAGTTTTCATTGTCCACTGTCATCGTTCACTGTAAACTGTGGCTGTTCATTGATCAATAGGCTTAGTAGTCCCACCTTAGAACTGCCTTGTCTCCTCTTGTAACCTCCCATGACAACACCCCCTGTTACAAGTTTTGTTACTCTGTAGGCTTTAATTACAGCCTCCAAGCACTTTTCTCAAATAGCTTTGTCCTGCCTGCTATTACAGGCAAGACACACTCTCTCCTAACGCTTTTTAAATTTTTTTTTATTGCAGGACCACATTTGTAATGCAATCAGTCTCGCATTTGCGAGAACTTAAGCTATTCGCAGTGTAAATGACAATGCTTTTTATTTATCTGTTTAAAAAACAGCACATAAATAAAAGGCATTGTCATTTACAATGCCAATAGCTCAAACTCTCGTAAATGCGAGACCTATTGCATTGCCGATGCTCGTTAAATACTGAATCGGAATAGTATGTATTGATGTTTTGCTGCTGAATTCTTGGACCCCTTTAAAACATAGTCCATTTTTCTTTATGGGAAACAGGCTGCATTTAAAATTAAAATAAAATAGCTTTATTAAAAAACAATGACAGAGATAGTGGTCTACTGACCCAAAGAGGCCACTGTAGGAAACTGGCTCTATATATTCTACACCACAATGAGGTATAGTGTGTATAGAGTCCAGGTGACCCCAGAGTTAGGCAGAGGTTAAAGTTAGATACAACCTTACTCTCTAATTGTGGTAGAGTAGTCAAGCAGTAAGGCAGTATCAATGGACAGTGTTAAGCATCTGATGTACACACTCAGTCAGCAAATGAATTCACACACTCAATAACTGAACTCTAGGCCAATTGTGTTTGTATAAAAATATATTTTATTTATTTGTTTTATTTTTTTAACCAAACAAGCCTGGCACAGGTAAGCATTAAATATTTTTCAGTAAAAAGTTACTGGATATAGAACAGTTTGAAAATGCAATAGAAATTGTACCTTGTTTGATTTACAGGGGATGCAGTAGGATGCAACACTGAGCAAATATAGTACATTGAAATTAATAGGCTTTTTCAGTAAATTACAGGTAAGTTACTTTTTTCGTTACTTTTCTAACTCAATACTGGATACCTAAATTCAGCACATGGACATTTCCTGTAAACAGGTAAGTAATTACGTTTTAGTTATTCGCATGATTTTTAAAGAATATTATTAGATTTCAAAACTCCACACAGTCGTTTTCTGGAAGAAAAACAGTGCATTGAAATGAATAGGCTTTTTCAGTAAATCACAGGTAAGTTACTTTTTATGTTACTTTTCTAACTCCGTCCTGGATACCTAGATTCAGCACTGGGACATTTCCTGTAAACAGGTAAGTAAATACGTTTTGGTTATTTGTGCGATTTTTAAAGAATATTTTTATATTTCAAAACTCCACACGTAGAACATTTTTGGAAGAAAATTGACAATGTTATTCTATGGAGGAAAAAAAGGTTAACGATTCACAGGTAAGTAATCTACTTTGGGAGTTAAGATTCTGGGGTTAGACTCAGGGGTCCCCCAGGGTCAGTGATGCACTGTTGTTGCACCCTCAGCGGCACTAGGGCGGTCAGGTGCAGAGTGTTGAGGCCCAATGTTATCCAGTGGGTGATAGGGGGCCTCCAGTTGGTGGCTGCTGGCAAACAGGCCACAGGGTTGTGGAAGCGAGGCTCCTAGGGTTAAGGTCAGGACAAATGGGGGAAAAAAAAGTAGCACAAAAGGTGCCGCTTCAGCGGCACTTAGGTGGCAGGGTTCAGAGTGCTGTTTCAACATCGGGAGCCCTGTTTTCTTTACAGAACTTCCGGTTTGCAAAAGGGCTTTTGGGTGCGACCACCACTTGGAGAAGTAAGTGGGGAAGTTAAGGGTTGGTTTGACACCGTCGGTTTAGGCACACACTGTGTAGGGCGTTGGGTGCCTTTTGGGCTCGGATCTTCTTACCAACTCCTGGTTGCGGTTAGTGGGGGGGGCTTCTGTATTTAGGCTGCAGGCGTCGGCTGGAGGATTGAGGCAGGTCAGGGGTCACGGATCTCCGGTCAGGATCACCGAGGTGACCTCCTCGTGGTGTTTTTCCACTCGAGGTCAGGCTGGATTCGCGGTTCCTGGATGCTGCCAGGGGTTGCAGTTGAACAAATCCGGTGTTCACTGGAGAAGCAGTCTTTGAAAGTGAAGGCAGGCAGGTCCTCCGGGGTTTTTGAGGTTGCTGGCTGCAGGACACACCGGGATTTCACAGGAGCAGGTTCGAGGGGAGACAGACCATTAAGGCTGGGACCAAGTAAGTGGGCGTCTTCCTCTTGTTAGGTACTGCACGGCTGTTTGGTCCTTCTTCTTTTTTAGGTCTCGCCTGTCGATGCGCATGCGCATCGAGCTTGCGAGCCTATTGCGGCTTAAACAAGCTTTAACTAAGAAGCAAGGAATCGTGGCGATTCCTTGCAGTGCCCGTGACTTTTAAGCTCAATGCGCATGTGCATTGAGCTTAAAAGCGCGTGCACAGCCGCCCGCATTCCTCAGACACCTTTGAAGTGAAGCTTAGCTTCACTTCAAAGGCCCGGCTTCTTCACACCCACATGCCGCTCTGCCCCGCTCCGCCCCCTCCCCTGAGTCATCCTGCCTGCCCAGACTTCTCCTCCCCCCTCGCCCCTTGCTTCTCGCACGTCAGTGTTTATTGTGCAACAGAAAAAAGACGGAAGCAGCAGAGTTCACGGACCTCTGACGGGCTTGTTTAAAAACAGCACAGAGCCCGCTCACCGCTCCCGCTTCCCCAGCGCCACACGTCTTATCGGCTCCACCAGCCTGCTCTGTAGCCTTGCACTGTATATCTGTGCATACCCGGCTCTGATGCCTGAAACCCTGAACCCCCCACCGTGCACATTCACACAGACACATGCGCTAGGCTTGGCGTTCATAGTTTCAATCACTTTACTCCCTCCACCCACTCGGCTTTGCTGTTCCAGCCTCTTACCTTCCTTGCACCCAAGGCTCTGCCGCTGCATCCAATCATAACCCGTTGTCTCCCTCTGGATACCTGGCTCCTAGCCCACCCACACTAACAGTACACTACCCTCTCTACTCTACCCGTCCCAACCGTGTTCTGTCGTCTGTGCCAGTACTTTTTTTTTTGTTAGGTCTGGTTTTATTTAAGCAGCCGCCTCAGACTCGCCCCTTGCTTCTCGCGCGTCAGTGTTTATTGTGCAACAGAAAAAAGACGGAAGCAGCAGAGTTCACGGACCTCTGACGGGCTTGTTTAAAAACAGCACAGAGCCCGCTCACCGCTCCCGCTTCCCCAGCGCCACACGTCTTATCGGCTCCACCAGCCTGCTCTGTAGCCTTGCACTGTATATCTGTGCATACCCGGCTCTGATGCCTGAAACCCTGAACCCCCCACCGTGCACATTCACACAGACACATGCGCTAGGCTTTGCGTTCATAGTTTCAATCACTTTACTCCCTCCACCCACTCGGCTTTGCTGTTCCAGCCTCTTGCCTTCCTTGCACCCAAGGCTCTGCCGCTGCATCCAATCATAACCCGTTGTCTCCCTCTGGATACCTGGCTCCTAGCCCACCCACACTAACAGTACACTACCCTCTCTACTCTACCCGTCCCAACCGTGTTCTGTCGTCTGTGCCAGTACTTTTTTTTTTGTTAGGTCTGGTTTTATTTAAGCAGCCGCCTCAGATGAGATAATGGCGGACGTGCTTTTCTTTTGTTTGTTTTTAAACGTTGACAGCGGGTCAGGCCTGCTTTTACTTTAATAATAGCGTGCACACCATGCTAAATATGTAAAGTGTTGGCCGCACTCTTGTTTTCTTATGTGCACATCACCAAAAAGAACTTACAAACATTGATTTCATACTTTATAACAGCGCGGCATACCGTACTTTCACTTTCTTTGTATCGGACGCGCTCTGTGCCTTCCAACACTGCTGCGTCCCCGGACTCACATTACACCCCCTGACCCGCCCCCACTACTCGGCAGCAGAAGCCAGAAGTAGAGGTGCCATAGTAAGGTATAAGGAAACAATTTATTGGTTGTGGCAAAACGAGGTCACTGTAGAGAGGCTGTGTAACTACAACTAGGGACAGAATTGTTTTTTGCTCATTGGGTCAGTATACGCGGAGTCAAAGTGTGGGTTTGCGATTGGCTGTGGGAACCAGCATAGTCGTTCACTGCGTGACAGTTTTAGAGACAGTTGTGCCACTGGTCAGGAATTTGTAGTACTTCCCAGTCTTCCATAAGAGCGCCAAGAGGTAATCAAAAGCTCTGCAGCGACGCTGCTTCACCAGACGTCGACTCTGCCCGAAAAAGAGTTTGTAGTATCATCCGTTTCAACACCTAGAGTGCATCTAAAGCAGCATCGATTTATTTCTCCCCACCCCGCGTACTGTAGTTCAGCACACAGACTGCACCCACCACAAAAGATATGACTAACATGCAGAACTGCACCTACAAGCCTCCAGTAGCGATTTATTGTTTCTTTTTTCCAACAGTACAATACATTTGTCCTCTGCCCTCTGCCTCACCATCACTCACCCTCACTTACCCTCAACCGCTCAGCCTCACCCTCACCCTCACTCACCCTCAACCCCTCAACCTCACTCACCCTCACTCAGCCTCAACCCCCCACTCACCCTCAAATCCTCATCCTCAATCACTCTCAACCCTTCACCCTCACTCACCCTCAACCCCTCACCCTCACTCACCCTCACTCACCCTCACTCACCCTCATCCACCCTCACTCACCCTCACCCACACTCACCCTCACCCTCACCCTCACTCACCCTCAACGCCTCACCCTCACTCACTCTCAATCCCTCACCCTCACTCACCCTCAACACTTCACCCTCACCCTCACTCACCCTCAACCGTTCACCCTCAACCCCTCACTCACCCTCACTCTCACTCACCCTCACTTACCCTCAATGCCTCACCCTCACTCACTCTCAACCCCTCACCCTCACTCACCCTCAACACTTCACCCTCACCCTCACTCACCCTCAACCGTTCACCCTCAACCCCTCACTCACCCTCACCATCACTCACCCTCACTTACCCTCAACCTCTCAGCCTCACCCTCACCCTCACTCACCCTCAACCCCTCACCCTCACCCTCACTCACCCTCACCCTCACCCTCACTCACACTCAACCCCTCACACTCACTAACCCTCACCCTCACCCTCAACTCCTCACCCTCACTCACCCTCAACACCTCACCCTCACCCTCACTCACCCTCACCCTCCCTCAACACCTCACACTCAATCACCCTCACCCTCACTCACACTCAACTCCTCACCCTCACTCACCCTCTCACCCTCAACCCCTCACCCACCCTCAACACCTCTCCCTCACTCACCCTCACTCACCCTCCCTCACACTCACTCACCCTCACTCACCCCCACTCAACACCTCACCCTCACTCACCCTCAACCGTTCACCCTCAACCCCTCACTCACCCTCACTCTCACTCACCCTCACTTACCCTCAACGCCTCACCCTCACTCACTCTCAACCCCTCACCCTCACTCACCCTCAACACTTCACCCTCACCCTCACTCACCCTCAACCGTTCACCCTCAACCCCTCACTCACCCTCACTCTCACTCACCCTCACTTACCCTCACCCCCTCTGCCTCACCATCACTCACCCTCACTTACCCTCAACCTCTCAGCCTCACCCTCACCCTCACTCACCCTCAACCCCTCACCCTCACTCACCCTCACTCACACTCACACTCAACCCCTCACACTCACTAACCCTCACCCTCAACTCCTCACCCTCACTCACCCTCAACACCTCACCCTCACCCTCACTCACCCTCACCCTCCCTCAACACCTCACACTCAATCACCCTCACCCTCACTCACACTCAACTCCTCACCCTCACTCACCCTCTCACCCTCAACCCCTCACCCACCCTCAACACCTCTCCCTCACTCACCCTCCCTCACACTCACTCACCCTCACTCACCCCCACTCAACACCTCACCCTCACTCACCCTAAACCCCTCACCCCCTTACCCTCAATCACCCTCACCCCCTTACCCTCAATCACCCTCACCCTCACCAATAACTACAACTTTTCTAATGCTATACTTATTGCATTCCAACCCCACTCATCCACGCAACGCCACTCACACACGCAACGCCACTCACACACGCAACGCCACTCACACACGCAACGCCACTCACACACGCAACGCCACTCACACACGCAACGCCACTCACACACGCAACGCCACTCACACACGCAACGCCACTCACACACGCTACGCCACTCACACACGCTACGCCACTCACACACGCTACGCCACTCACACACGCCACTCATCCACGCAACGCCACTCATCCACGCAACGCCACTCATCCACGCAACGCCACTCATCCACGCAACGCCACTCATCCACGCAACGCCACTCATCCACGCAACGCCACTCATCCACGCAACGCCACTCATCCACGCAACGCCACTCTTCCATTTGCAAAAAGAAAAAAGTCTAACTATTCTATTGCGAGACCTATTGCATTTCCAATGCTTGTTTCCTCTTGTTGTCGGGCTGGATCTGAGTAAGCAAGATTCAGGGTGCCCCCTAATTACTAGATTTAGGGGCATTAAATGAGGGTAACGGTAGGGATCAATGGGTCCCTTCCAAGGGGTGGTACACCCCCTATTGTGAATTAATTCGGATTGTGGGGGTGCACAGCTTCAAATGACTAAAGTAGATACAAAGATGAAAAAATGTATTCGTAGGTTGAGTGCTCCTTTAGGTGACGTGTCCGTCCGAGCCACGTCTAGTTCATAGTACTCATACAGTGCAAACAAAAGAATCTGGATGCATCCCTGAGTAGGGCACACCTTGGGTTCCTTAAATCAATGGACTCCTCTTCAAATTATAATGTTCAAAGTTTCAACATTTATTGAATATCTCCAATTCTTTCAATAATTTGGAATTCTTCTTCATTCCATAATGTATTTTCACTTTATAAATCAATCCCATATGGTTCAAAGATGCTTCAAACCTGCTCCAATGCATTTCGGGCTGATTTGCCCTTCATCAGGGAGCTCTAAAACAAAGGATATAGCTGTAAACATGCTGTACATAATATGTAAATCCATAGAGCAGTTATAATGGGTGTTCTGACACAGCAAACCGTGTGGTGAAACAGTGTGGCGTTGGTGCAATGATAAACAGTGGTGAAAACGACGGGTGCACGTGCACTTCCATGTTTTTTTAGGCACGAATTCCAAATTATTGAAAGAATTGGAGATATTCAAAAAATGTTGAAACTTTGAACATTATAATTTGAAGAGGAGTCCATTGATTTAAGGAACCCAAGGTGTGCCCTAGTCAGGGATGCATCCAGATTCTTTTGTTTGCACTGTATGAGTACACCCCCTATCGTGCCACCCTCCAGTGGGAGGGGGCCAGGAGCCTGTCCCTGTTCGACTAGGTCCCCCCCATCCTCAAGATGGCAGGGACTCAGAGGTGTGTCTCAACTCGCCTCCCCCACCTGAGGGGTGGAATTGGCAGAGGTGGGCACACCTCTTTCCCTTACTTGTTTTTCCGCCGGCTCTCCCGCCCAAAGTGGGGGGTAGAACCAGCGGGGACCAGTTGCTGAAAGCAGCAAATGGTCTTGCGGGGCTCACAAAGGCGGCATGCCTTTGAAGCTTCCCCTCTCGTGAACCTTGCCCATCCTGGGGGAGAAGGCTTGGCACCTCGTCCCAGGATGTGCATTGTTTCAGGCCCCCGAAAGCAGCAAGCTCTCGACCCAGGAGTCCAGAAACATGTCTTGTGGTGGCAGCCTAGGCAGCCACTCAGTCAGGCCACTAGGAGTTGGTCGAGTTTCAGGGGGCATCTCTAAGATGCCCTATGTTGTGCATTTTACATTAAATCTCACACTGGCATCAGTGTAGGTTTTATGTGCTGAGAAGTTTGATACCAAACTTCCCAGTTTTCAGTGTAGCCATTATGGTGTTGTGGAGTTCGTAATGACAAACGCCCAGCACCATATACTCTTAATAGCAGCACTGCACTTACAGTGCCCAGGAATGGATTTGGGCACTGTAGGGGTACAGGGCTCATGCACCTGTACCCTCACCACTGGCATAGAGCACCCAGCTAGAGGGGTGACTGATGTATGCCAGGGCAGTGGTTTGTGGGCATGACACACAGGGATGGGTGCCATGTCGACTCTTCGCTTTGTTCCGCACCAAGACACGCAGCCTGCAAAGGCAGTGTGTATATGTCAGGGTACAGGGCCTCTAAGGGCTTCACAGTAAGTGCTGCAGCCCTTAGAGGCCTTCACTGGTCACAGTGCCTTGGGGACCTGTAGTGCCATTTCCCAGGGACTGACATGTGGCCAGAGAGGCCAATTGGGTTTAGTCCTCAATGCAATTTTAGGGTAGGAACATAGGCCCATGTACCTGATTAGCAGGAGCCCAGTGCACACTCAGTCAAAGAACATCAGCAATTCAGCAAAAAGTGGGGGCATACCATGCAAGAAAGAGGGCACTTTCTCACAGCCACCGTCCATGTGATGACACAGATTCCGAGTGAGTTGCAAATTGCAACTTACCTCCATTAATATTCATAAGGTAGGCCGATTTGCAACTCACTAGTAATCGCTAATTTAAGTTTAAGTCTCTTATTGATTTGATTTCAAGACAATAAATCACCATTCAAGCCAAAATGCATCATGGCTATCAAATGCAATCCGGCAAAAGGATTATCGCTGTGGAAAACTTACACGATAACATGAGTAACACCCCCCCCCCCTCCCTCCCCCCCCTCGCCTTCTCCTCTGATTTCAGTTGAATGTTCTTGTACTGGGAACTCCGTAATAAAACAAAAGATTACCCCTAGGGAAGGTGTCTTACTGGGAAGCAGAGGTGCTCGAGTCTGTTTGCTTGGGTGGGTCTGCAAGTCGCAGCAATCTCAGATATTTGGGGCAGGTGAGCTCTAGGAATTCGGAGGTCAAAAGTTTGAGAAAGGGTTCCCACAAGTCGTAGAATGAGGTACCGGGTGCACAAGGGACAACGAGATTCTCTCCATCCCCAATATGCCCCACAAACTATGGAGCCATCCCAATTGAGTTGGGACATTTGTAGTACCCCAGTAAAAGAGTATATTTTGCAAGGCTGCCGCTAAAGCGAGTGCCTTTTGCCTACCCTACTCAAAGTGGAAAAGTGTTTGGTTTGAGAGGCCCAGGAGAGTATACACTGGAAGACGCTGGATTTGGGTGTCAAAGTGGGAGTCCATATCATCTAGGATCTGCTTCCAATATCCCCCAAGAGAGGGACAGTCCCATAGCAAATGGGTAAGGGTACCCAGCGAGCCATAGGCTCTCCAACATTGGGGATTTCGAGAGGGGTAACCTTTTGGAGCCGGGGAGGGGCCAAGTGCCAATAAGTTACTACTTTTGTGGTCGTTTCAATGGAGGATACACTACGCGCTGTGTGGCGGGCCCTATAGTAGACGTCTGACCACTCTTTCTCTGTCAGTGCTCAGCCCAGTTCCCCCTCCCACCGCAACTGACCAGGCATTTTCCCAGTGTCTGGGACATGTTTGGTAAACTTAAACAAATCCAATGTCAAATGAGAATCAGTGCGTCTCGTAAGTACCCACTTTTCAAATGGTGTAAGATGTTTCTCGCCACCCTCCTGCACTTCAGAGTGAAGCACCCAGTGTCAGATCTGCAAATAGTTCTACCGTTCTGTTTCCGGTATATCCCGGTCCCTGCGGAAGTCAAAAAAGGATAGGGGCCCTGTGGTGTCAAAGATATGTCCTATGGTACGCTGTCCCTCCTCAGTTCAATGCCGAAACCCCACCGAATTTAACCCTGGGGTAAAGTCGGAGTTGGGAACTATGGGTGGGATCAGGGATGGAAAAGTCGTAAGCCCTAGAGAGGCAGGGACCTTGTCCCAAGCTAAAAGGGGGGATGAGTCACTTTGGAGCTATACAAGTTCCGAGGTCTTGCCTCTCGGTTAATGAAGGGGACGCCCCACAAAGGCTGTCGGGCGAGTGACCTGTCCATGAGCAGCCAATGTTTCTCAGACTCTGGGCGAGACCATTCACCCAATGCCCTCATTTGAACTGCCCACCAGTAAGCCGGCAAATTGGGAACACCCAAGCCTCCCTCAACAGGATCGCTGTAGGTTAACTCCCTGCGCAATCGAGCCCTCTTATGCCGCCATATAAAACGTTTTATGTCCCTCTGCACCGAGAATATAACTCCTGACGGAGGCACCAATGGGAGTGTTTGAAACAGATAGATGATCTTGGTAAGTTTCGTCATTTTTATGGTCGCTATGTGGCCCAACCATGACAGCGAGTGAGGCTGCCACCTTCTAAGGCAGCCCCGGACCTGCCGTAACAACGATGTGTAATTTGTCGAGTTGGTGACCTGTATACTAGCGCAGAGTTGCAGCCCCAGATAGGGGATAGACTCCTGTGCCCAGTGGATATGATAGAATCGCTGCAGCAAACACAGTGTCTCAGGTTCAAGAGAAAGATTTAGAGCTTTTGACTTGTGCACGTTAATCTTGAAGCCCGATGTTAAGGCAAACCTGCCCAGTTCCACCAGCAAAGCAGGAAGAGATTCCCTGGGTCACTCCAGAGTGTCCACACCGTCGTCCGCATACAGGCAGAGCTTGTGCTCTGATCCCACAAAGAGCATCCCTGTAATGCAGGGAGCATCCCGAATCTTTTGAGCCATGGACTCCATGTACTGGGCAAATAAGAGCGGTGACAGAGCACACCCTTGTCTCATTCCCCTTCAAATGGGAAAGGTATTTGAGACGGTTCCGTTCACCTGCACCGAGGCAATTGGTTTGGTATAGCTGCTGAGTATCCAATCAATGAAGTGGTGTGGCAGGCCAAAATGAGACAGTGTCGCTGCAAGGTACGGCCAGTGAACCCTGTCAAAAGCTTTTTCGGCTTCAACAGAAAATATCATTTGTTCGGCCGGAAAGCATTCAGACCTATCCACAAGGTGTAGGAGCCGTTTGGTGTTGTCAGAGCACTGACGCCTGGGGACAAAACCGGACTGGTCTGCGTCTATCAACCAGGGTATTTGAGGAGAGAGTCTCTGCCAAGATCCCAGTGAAAATCTTTAGGCCCACATTAACCACTTGGCTGCTAAGGCTTTTCCCCTCCTGTGCTGATTGATTGATAATCCCATTATACATGACGAGCTGACCTTGTCATGAGCACAGCTCCAGTGTGCCTCATGACGAGCTCACCTTGTCATGAGCATGCAAGAGGTTAAGGAGGGAAATAGGGCGAAAAGATGCACACGTGCGTTTATCTTTACCCGGTTTAGGGATCACTGTGATCAGTGCCTCTAACATTGAGGGCGGAAGAGGGTTGGAGGCCCCAATCAAGTTGTAGACCCGCACCAGCAGTGAGGCCAGGGTTTTGCAAAAGGTTTTATAAAAGGCAGAGGAGAATCCATCCGGGTCAGGGGATTTTGGGGTTTTATTTTAGATATAGCTGAGATTACCTCTTCCAGCCTAATAGAATCTTCAAGCTCCTCTACCTGACTCGGAACTAGCTTGGACGTGAAAACTTCCTGTAAGTATTGGGCAGGACCTTCCTTGGGTAATATCTGGACCTCGTATAAGGTCGCGTAGAACTGCCAAAATGTTTCGGCAAACCCTTGGTCAGTAGTTTGCTCCCTTCCCTGATGATCCAGTACCATAGGAACGCGGGCTGCCTGCCTCTGCACACGCAATCTGCTAGCTAAGAGTCTCCCGCATCTGTCTCCATCAACATAAAAAGCATGCTTAAGTCAGAGGACGATATATTCAGCTCTGTCTACGTCCAAACCAGCTAACTGGGCCCTTGCAGCCTTAAGTTGTTTCCAGACACTAGGCGCGCCTGTCCTCTGGTGGATTCACTCTAGTTTGACAACCACACTTGTTAATTGTTCCTTTTTCTCCCTCCTAATCTTGTTATCAGCTGCATCTATACCTAGGAACTCCCCCTGATCACCACCTTCAATGCGTCCTACAAAATTGCACTTGAGATGTCCGGTGAGTCATTGATCTCTAGGTAATCAGTTATGGTTTTGGTGAACTGCTGAATTACAGAAGGGCGCTGCAGCATCATCTCACGAAGGTACCAGAAACTACGAGGGGGTCGTTGGTGGAATAGGGACAGGGATACTCTCACTGCCGAATGATCGGATAGGGGGCATGGAAGAATGTCAACCTCCTGCTTCTGTTGCGTCAGCGTGTCTGATGTCAGCACATAATCCTAGCGTATGATTTGTGTGAGTAAAATGTGTATTCACTGGACCCCAGGTGTTGTAGTCCCCAAACATCCGTGAGCCCAGCCTCTGCAAGTATGTGCTTTCCATTTCCAGAGAGGGCCCCAGTCTGCCCCCAACGCTGCGAAGATCTATCAAGCTTATTATCAAAGGCCAAATTTAAATCTCCCCCTAAAAGCAGGGATCTGTCAGGGAGACAGGCCAGCTCATGAATCGCCTCCCGAATGAACACCTCCTGTCCGTCATTGGGGACATAAACTGTGGCTACTGTAAAAATATGCTGCCCCAAAGCAAAGGTGTAAGACAAGAGCCAGCCTTTGATCTCCACCTGTTTATGGCCTATCTGACCCCGGAATTTAGCAGAGACCAGTATAGCCACTCCCGCTGTCGTAGAGGCCTGAGAGGAGAACAGTTGGTGAGGGAACGCTTTGGGCCTTAATCTGTGATCGTCTTGTGTCATGAGATGTGTCTCCTGAAGGAGGCAGGTATGAGCATTCGAGTTGTCCAGAAAGGACAGGACAGCCCATCGTTTTATAGGGTTATTGAGGCCCTTAACGTGAGGGACAATATATTAATGTCAGCCAACATGATAGGGGACATAAGAATGCACTAGAAAGGCCTGCGGGTCCAGGTCAACCTCCACCCCGGGACACCCAATAGCACCACCCGCCTGCAGATTCAGATAAATACCACAACCTACAAATCTATGACCCACCATTCCTGGAAGGAGAAGGGGAACCCAGTACCCCTGGAACAAAACAAACCAAAGATAACAACAACTGATAAAGTCCATAAATGCCCTGGGCTATCAGCCCCATGGTGAGACGTGAGATGTACAGCAGGAACCACCCGCCGCCCGTCCCGCCCACGGAAAACCAGAAGAACCCCACTAGCAAATTGATTCCAATGTTAAGAGACCATGCAATCTTCAATCTGCGACTGCTGAGTCCTCCGCCAATGTAGCAATAACAGCTTTCCATTTGTGTATGAGAGTAGGGTCTGCTATCCTATGGTCACCCCATTTTTTTGCTTTTTGCTTCACTGGTTTTCAACTTAATGTGGCTGTGGGCCTGCTAATCAGACCCACAGCCCTGCTGTTCTCTCTCTAAATTCACACCCATGTACTTTAGGTACATCACCAATTGGACATTGAGTCACCTTATCAGCCCCTGTACAGTGTACTATAGGTACCCAGGGCATAGGTGCACCCAAGGCCTACCAGGGGCTGCAGCATATCTTTTGCCACCCCTGGCTGGCCATCCAAACTGACACAACTGGCTGATCACTCAGCTGGGGCAAGGTCGTGTAATCACCCCTTGCTTAGATATAGTATACCTATGTCTAAACCTATATCTGGACACATATACACCTATAAGTCACTCCTATGGCAGGCCTTAACAATCCTGGAGGTAGAGTGCTTGGTTTTATGTGAAATGGTTCTCTAGCATGAGCTGAGCTTGTCTGCAGCTTTCGGAACCATGTCCTTATAGCTGTTCCAGGGTATTGCCGTACCATATACTCTTAAGTGCATTATAATCCTCGGGGTTATTGCTAACTTTGGTTTGGCTTTATCAAAACATGTCGTGTAAGGTGTCATACACTTTGGAATACTACCCCCTCGCCAGTTCTGGCGGCGGGGGTAGCATTACACCCTTCTAGAGGGAGAAGACATGTTACTCTACTTAAACGCGGTTAAAACTAACCAGAACCTCAGAATCACAAAATGGATGCTGCTGCCACAGACACAAGTCTGGCCTCCTGCTGCTGACCGAAACTCCGGCAGGGGAGGCCTGGACAAAAGGTTTCCTGTCACAGGGAGGTGCTAACACCACCCCAGACAGGAGATAGTGGATTGAGGTAGGGAGGGCTGAGTAAAACTAGACACTGCCTGGGGCACACAAGGTGGCTCATGCATAGCCCAGTTCAAACCGGTGCTGGGGCACTCCAGCCCCAGCTCTGGCACGAAACTGGACAAAGGGAAAGGGGTGTAACCACCCCCTTCCTGGGTCCCACCCTTAGGAGGGACCTAGCAGGTAATCCAGCCCCTTGATTTGGAATAAAGGTAGGAGCTGTGTCCATAGACTTTAGATAATCCTGACTGAAACTTTGAAACGAAACTCTGGACCCTTCGACATCCTACTTGACGTAGAAGACTGAAGAATCTCCCTTGTGGTCAAGGAGTGACCACCCTGTGCAAACAGGCACCATCAAGCGCTCAATGGTTTGTTTTGTTGCAGCTCCCGCCGGAGCTTGAGCGACAGAGATCGACAAGAACCGGATTCCCAGACATCCAACAGCCCGATCCACAGCCACAGCAAAGCTGAGACCCGTGGAAGCGACGTGAGACGTGGGACCGGCCATCTTGGAAAGCCAGCGAAGTGCTTCCCGTGCAGCTCCCGAGGCACCCTCGAAGCTGTGCATTGGGGATTGAGAAGCCCCAGCCCCGAGCAGCTTTTGCACCGAAGATCACCTCTCCACACTCACCGAGTGCTGCTTGGGGCCCTTTTGCATTTTCCTGCTCGACGCGTCTGTCCGGTCACTTGCCCGTTGGCTAGTGGCCTCTGTGACGACGAACCTTCGAATTTACACCGCTAGTCTGGTTGCTCCAGACTGGCCCTTGCTCCCCTGAAAAGGAGCAGCCCATCAGACCTTGCTGGTCTGATCCAGAAGCCATCTTCGATTCCTGCGTTGGTTGCATTTGCCAAGGCCTGTTGACTCCAATCCGGAAGCCGACACCGCCGACAGCGAGAGCCTTCGTGGGACAGTCCGTGTCCGACTCCCGGTCATCGTCGATGCCCGCGGGTCAACGTGGCAGCGGAGACAAGCTTCTCGACAACCGCCTGATTGCGCCCGACATTGCCTGGTTCCTTCCTGGTTCCATCCTGGTCACTGGCTAGTGACCCAGACTCTGTCCCCTCTGCTTTCAGGTACTCTACAACTTCGATCCACCCTTGGATCCAACCGGACTCTTCTCTCCTGGCCGCCTGCAGCATCTTTTCCTCCAGGCTCCATAGAACTCCACGAAGAAACCCGACGCACTTTGACACATATGCACCCGCTTCCTGTGGGTGAGGTAACGCGAGTACTCCGGTGCTCCTGTAGTGGTTTACACCTCTAGTGTCCTAGTTTAAAGTGGTTACGTTCTAGTCCAGTCGGAAGACTTCCGAATCTGCAACTTTCTAACTTTTACGCACCATTGACTTGCATTGGTGCACGCGTGTGCATTTAGACACTGCACTCGCATCCTGTGGGCCGCCCCCGTCCTAAATTCTGTTAGTCCAGTGTAGCCCCAGCGATTCTCAAGGCCCTAGGTCTTACCATTGTTCGTGACGTGGTTCTTATACCACTATTTTAGTATATGGTTTTAGGGGCCACCAGGGCCTATCCGTATTTGTGCAACTTTTGTATGTTATATGAAGTTCTTTGTTTAAACGCTTGTGCCTCTGCCCTCATAAAGAGTACAGAGGATTATTCTAGTAATAAATACATATATTTTATAATATATGAGCCGCCGCCCACTCCGGACTCCACCGCCACTCCTCGCCGCATGTCACCGCTCCTCCCCGCATATCGTCATTACGTCTAGGTCGCGGTCAGCGCTACGTCGCGGCCGGCGCTTGTTTTAGGGGACTGCTTTGTTTACAAAATTTAATTTTTTAATTTACGTTTTTTTTAAATTTAATGTCGCCTATGTCCATCTACACACCCTGAGGATTCCAACAATGTATTGGGTGTGTGGATTGGCGCTGTGGTTCCCGAGTTTACCTGGCCAAAAGGTGCAAGTTCTCTCTTTATAATAGTAGTATAGATAACGTGTGTGGTGTCCTTTCATTTGGTATTAAAAGGATTGCATATGGTAAAACAGCTGGCTTCACATGCCCTCTCGAGTTAAGCCTAAGACTGCTTATGTCCATGCTACACCTAGGATAGCTTGTCTATAAGGTTGACTTACAACCAATCACCATAAGGGTTGTTTGGACTGGTACAAGGTGCTCACTAGAATAGTGAACATCATACACCAGGGCAACTTCTCACATTGGTTTGCAGCGGTTGGGATTTGAGCTTGCTGTTGTTTTACCAATTTTAATCTTTTGACAATATAATTTGAAAGATCACATCAAGTACCATAGGTACATATAAACAAAGCTTTAAATACTTAAGTTCTACTGAACTTAGTAGTTGTAGACCAAAGGGCTCAGCACACCCTGACTACAACTCACTAGTAAGGTTCTAGTAGGAAAACACTTAGTGTAGGTAGGTGCATACACCCACACCTCACTAGTCATGTCTGGCACAGGTGAACAATCCAGTTCTCTACTTGTGGAAAGTGACCCTCCCAGGGCACCCTCCAGCTATGAAAAACTCAGCTTCAGAGAATTGAGTGCCTTGTGTACCTCAAGGAGGCTGAAAAAAGGTTCATAACCCTACCATCCCAATCCTCATACATGTCCTAGAGACAGCAGACCTCGAGAAGGTTCATGAAACAGGCCCCTCAGGTAATTCAGGAGAAGGAATAACCCCCATAGATGATCAGACCATCACCCCAGAAGTCGAGGATGAAGATGTAGATGAGGATGAGTCAGATGATGGAGGGGAGGGCCAGGTTCGGGTCAGAAGGTTTAGCCAGGCTAACCTAAGTTTACATGGGAATGGAGAAGGGATGCACCTTCCCAGGCCTAATAGTAGACTTAATCCAGGCAATAGAAGAGAAAGATCCCCTTCCAGGGAGTATCTCCTTTCTAATGCCTCATGGGGTTCTCAAAGGGGAATGACTTCCCCTCAGAGAAAAGAGCATGAGGCTAGGATGAGAGCTGTCCAGCTTCAGATAGAGAAAGAGGAAACAGCCTTGGCCCGAGCTAAACTTGCTTTAGCAAGGGAAAGACAATTGTGTGGATTAGATTCCACTGGTGGCAGCAATATCCCTAAGGATAAAGACAGGTCCTATGAATCCAAAAACCTGGGTAAGATTGTGCCCCCCTACAAAGATGGGGATGACATCCACAAATGGATGACTGCTCTGGAGAGGGCCTGCATGGTACAGCAGGTTCCGCAAGATCAGTGGGCAGCAATCTTGTGGCTCTCCTTTTCAGAAAAAGGAAGAGATAAGCTCCTCAATGTTAGCCCTGGGGATGCTAAAAACTACACTGTCCTGAAGAGTGCTCTTATTGATGGGTTTGGCCTAACCACTGAGCAATACAGGTTGTTGTTCAGAGATACCCAGAAAGCTCAGACTCGGGACTGGACTGATTTTGTTGATTGTGCCACTAAGGCTCTGGAAGGTTGGTTACTGGGAAGTAAAGTTACAGCCTATACAGGATTGTACAATCTAATAATGAGAGAACAGATCGTTAATAATTGCCAGAACCAGCTGTTGCACCAACACCTGATTGACTCAGATCTGACCTCTCCCCAAGAATTGTGAAAGAAGGCAGAAAAATGGGTCAGAACCAGGGTTAAGCAGAAACCCCAGAACCATGGAGGTGATCAGAAAAAGGCAGACCAGAAGGGTGGAGATCAAAAACAAGAAGACCAGAAGTCTTCTTCAGGCCCCCAAAATACTTCTAATGAGGGGGGTCCCAAACTGGAAAGAAAAAGAAGATGAATGATGGCCCAAGGAAACCTTGGTGCAATAACTGTTAGTCAGTCTCACACTGGGGTAGTGAGTGCACTAAGAAAGGTACATCCCCTGCCACTGCAGCCCCTACGGCACCTGCACCCCCTAGTACAGTCAGCAGTGGTAGTGCACAACCCAAGGCTATAGTGGGGTTAACCATGGGTACTGAGGTGGATTCTGGCCTAGTCAGGATTCCTACTCGGGCTGTTCTGATCTGTGATGTGGACATGGCTATGTCCACTACTATGAGTCCCAATACTTTGGGCAAGTACAGGCAGACGCCTTTGATTAATGATAAAGTGGCTCAGGCCTACAGGAACACATGTGCCAGTGTCACTATGGTGACACCTAACTTTGTGGACCCTGGACAAATTGTACTGGGTGATAATTACCTAATGACCAATGCTAGCAATGTCACTACTACACATAGTGTGGCAGATGTTAATTTCTCCCGGGGAGGGGTAACTGGCCTCAAAAGAGTTGTGGTGAGTGCAGACCTCCCAGTTGAATGTCTTTTGGGCAATGATCTAGAGGACTCAGTATGGCCAGAAGTGGAGTATAGGACTCATGCAGAGATGCTAGGTATTTCAGAACATGTCCTTGCTGTAACCAGGTCCCAGGCCAAGAAGTGCCTACCTGAACCTGTGCTGGATCTTGAAACTATACACCAGACACAACCCAAGAGAAAGAGCAAGAGGGTTGAGGCAGTGCCTTCCCCCTTGCCCCAGGTTGAGGATCAGCCCTCTCAGGAGGATGATTCTGTGATCCAAGAGGAGGCTGTCCTGGAGGAGCTTGAACCTGATCAGGTTGAGTTTCTGGGGACAGGGGGACCCTCAAGGGCAGATCTGGGGCAGCCTCAGTTAACTTGTCCTTCTCTTGAACCCCTCAGACAGCAGGCTGCTGCTGAGGCTGCTGGGAATGCTCAAGGTACCCATAAAGTATATTGGGATGATGGGCTATTCAGAGGCTAGAGACCCCAAGCCTGGTGCTACCAGGAGGTTGGTTATAGCTCTGCAATTTAGGGGCTTCCTTCTAACCTTGGCTCATGAAATTCCTCTAGCTGGACACTTAGGCCAGAACAAGACTTGGGACAGGCTTGTCCCTCACTTTCACTGGCCTCATATGTCAGAAGATACCAAGGAGTTTTGTCGCTCCTGTGAAACCTGCCAAGCCAGTGGCAAGTCAGGTGGAACCACAAAGGCCCCCCTTATACCGCCACCTGTGGTGGGGGTACCCTTTGAGAGTTGGGATAGACATTGTTGGACCAATGGATCCCCAAACAGCATCTGGGCACAGATTTATACTGGTGGTAGTGGATCATGCCACCAGGTACTCAGAGGCAATTCCCCTGAGGACCACAACAGCTCCTGTTGTGGCAAGGGCCCTACTGGGAATTTTCTCCAGAGTGGGCTTTCCAAAGGAGGTACTTTCAGACAGAGGTACCAACTTCATGTCTGGATATCTAAAAGCAAAGTGGAAAGAGTGTGGTGTTAACTATAAATTCACCACACCCTACCATCCACAGTGCAACGGGCTTGTTGAAAGGTTCAATAAGACCCTAAAAGGGATGATAAAAAAGTTACCAGAAAAGCTTAGGCGAAGATGGGACATCCTTTTACCCTGCCTTCTGTTTGCTTACAGAGAGGTCCCACAAAAGGGGGTTGGCTACAGCCCTTTCGAACTTTTGTTTGGGCACCCTGTAAGGGGACCCCTGTGTCTTGTGAAGGAAGGATGGGAGTTACCTCTCAAAAAGCCTAAACTTGACATAGTGGACTATGTACTTGGTCTCTGCTCCAGGATGGCTGAATACACGGAGAAGGCTTCCAAAAGCCTTGAGGCCAGCCAAGAACTCCAGAAAGCTTGGCATGACCAAAAGGCTGTGCTGACTGAGTACCAGCCAGGACAGAAGGTGTGGGTGTTGGAGCCAGTGTCCCCAGCAGCCCTCCAAGACAAATGGTCTGGACCCCACACCATAATTGAGAAAAAGGGAGAGGTCACCTCCTTGGTGGACCTTGGCACCCCTAGGAGCCCCCACATGGTGCTCCATTTCAACAGATGGAAGGCATATGTGGACAGGGCAGACATGGGCTTGCTCATGCCAACAGATGGGGAACAGGAGGAAGAGAGTGACCCTCTCCCAGACTTGTTATCCCAAAACCCTGATGATGGGTCAGTGGATGGAGTAGCCTTGGCAGGCAGCCTCTCTGACCAGCAGCAATGGGACTGCAGACAAGTTCTACAGGCTCACAGACATATGTTTTCATTAACACCTAGTCAGACTAACTGGTGCACCCACGAGGTGGACACTGGTGGCAGTCTGCCTGTGAAGAATAAAATCTACAGGCAACCTGACCATGTCAGGGATTGTATAAAGACTGAGGTGCAGAAAATGCTTGAACTTGGAGTAATTGAGCCATCAGAGAGCCCCTGGGCCAGCCCAGTAGTCCTTGTACCAAAACCTCACACCCAAGATGGTAAGAGAGAGATGAGGTTATGTGTGGACTATAGAGGCCTCAATGCTGTCACTAGGACAGATGCTCACCCCATTCCAAGAGCAGATGAGCTCATTGATAGATTGGCTTCTGCCAAATTTCTGAGCACATTTGATTTGACAGCTGGCTATTGGCAAATCAGGTTAGCTGAGGAGTCCAAGGCCAAAACAGCTTTCTCAACCCCTGGAGGTCATTATCAATTTGTGGTGATGCCCTTTGGTTTGAAGAATGCACCTGCCACTTTCCAAAGGTTGGTGAACCAAGTCCTTTCTGGGTTGGATGACTTTTGTGCAGCTTATCTTGATGATATTGCTGTCTTCAGCTCCACCTGGGAGGATCACCTGATCCACCTGAAGAAGGTTTTAGAGGCCCTGCAAAAGGCAGGCCTAACTATCAAGGCCACAAAGTGCCAGATAGGGCAGAGTAAGGTTGTGTACCTGGGCCACCTTGTAGGTGGGGGTCAGGTTCAACCACCGGGGAGTAAGATCCAGACCATACAGGACTGGGCTCCTCCAACCACCCAGACACAGGTCAGAGCTTTCTTGGGCCTGTCTGGGTACTACAGAAAATTTGTAAAGAATTATGGGTCCATTGTGACACCACTCAATGATCTGACATCCAAGAAGATGCCAAAAAAGGTTCAGTGGACAGTTAGCTGTCAAAAGGCATTTGATGACCTGAAGAAGTCCATGTGCTCTGCACCTATCTTAAAGAGTCCTGACTACTCCAAAGAATTCATTGTCCAAACAGATGCTTCTGAGTTGGGGGTGGGAGCTGTGCTTTCACAACTAAATGTAGATGGTCAAGACCAGCCCATTGCTTTTATTAGCAGAAGGCTGACCCCTAGAGTGAAACGTTTGTCAGCCATTGAGAGTGAGGCCTTTGCTGTGGTTTGGGCCCTGAAGAAGTTGAGACCATACTTGTTTGGCACTCACTTCAAGATTCAGACCGACCATAAGCCCCTCTTGTGGCTAAATCAGATGAAGGGTGAAAATCCCAAACTACTCAGGTGGTCCATTTTCCTACAGGGGATGGACTTTACAGTGGAGCACAGACCAGGGACTGACCATGGCAATGCAGATGGTCTCTCCAGGTACTTCCACTTAGAACATGAAGACTTATCTGGTCAAGGTTAAGTTTAATGTACCTGCGTTTGGGGGGGGGGGTTTATGTAGGAGAGTAGGGTCTGCTATCCTATGGTCACCCCATTTTTTTGCTTTTTGATTCACTGGTTTTTAACTTAATGTGGCTGTGGGCCTGCTAATCAGACCCACAGCCCTGCTGTTCTCTCTCTAAATTCACACCCATGTACTTTAGGTACATCACCAATTGGATATTGAGTCACCTTATCAGCCCCTGTACATTGTACTATAGGTACCCAGGGCATAGGTGCACCCAAGGCCTACCAGGGGCTGCAGCATATCTTTTGCCACCCCTGGCTGGCCATCCAAACTGACACAACTGGCTGATCACTCAGCTGGGGCAAGGTCGTGTAATCACCCCTTGCTTAGGTATAGTATACCTATGTCTAAACCTATATCTGGACACATATACACCTATAAGTCACTCCTATGGAATCCCTTAACAATCCTGGAGGCAGAGTGCTTGGTTTTATGTGAAATGGTGCTCTAGCATGAGCTGAGCCTGTCTGCAGCTTTCGGAACCATGTCCTTATAGCTGTTCCAGGGTATTGCCATACCATATACTCTTAAATGCATTATAATCCTCGTGGTTATTGCTAACTTTGGTTTGGCTTTATCAAAACATGTCGTGTGAGGTGTCATATACTTTGGAATACTACCCCCTCGCCAGTTCTGGCGACGGGGATAGCATTCCACCCTTCTAGAGGGAGAAGACATGTGGGTAACAGTAAACGCGGTTAAAACTAACAAGAGCCTCAGCATCACAAAATGGATGCTGCTGCCACAGACACAAGTCTGGCCTCCTGCTGCTGACCGAAACTCCGGCAGGTTTGGCTTGGACAAAAGGTTTCCTGTCACAGGGAGGTGCTAACACCACCCCAGACAGGCGATAGTGGATTGAGGCTCGGAGGGCTGAGTGAAACTGGACACTGCCTGGGGCACACAAGGTGTCCCATGCATAGCCCAGTTCAAACCGGTGCTGGGGCACTGCAGCCCCAGCTCTGGTGCGAAACTGGACAAAGGGAAAGGGGTGTAACCATCCCCTTCCTGGGTCCCACCCTTAGGAGGGACCTAGCAGGCAATCCAGCCCCTTGATTTGGAATAAAGGTAGGAGCTGTGTCCATAGACTTTAGATAATCCTGACTGAAACTTTGAAACGAAACTCTGGACCCTTCGACATCCTGCTCGACGTAGAAGACTGAAGAATCTCCCTTGTGGTCAAGGAGTGACCACCCTGTGCAAACAGGCACCATCAAGCGCTCAACGGTTTGCTTTGTTGCAGCTCCCGCCGGAGCTCGAGCGACAGAGATCGACAAGAACCGGATTCCCAGACATCCAACAGCCCGATCCACAGCCACAGCAAAGCTGAGACCCGTGGAAGCGACGTGAGACGTGGGACTGGCCATCTTGGAAAGCCAGCGAAGTGCTTCCCGTGCAGCTCCAGAGGCACCCTCGAAGCTGTGCATTGGGGATTGAGAAGCCCCAGCCCAGAGCAGCTTTTGCACCGAAGATCACCTCTCCACACTCACCGAGTGCTGCGTGGGGCCCTTTTGCATTTTCCTGCTCGACGCGTCTGTCCGGTCACTTGCCCGTTGGCTAGTGGCCTCTGTGACGACGAACCTTGGAATTTGCCCCGCTGGTCTGGTTGCTCCAGACTGGCCCTTGCTCCCCTGAAAAGGAGCAGCCCATCAGACCTTGCTGGTCTGATCCAGAAGCCATCTTCGATTCCTGCGTGGGTTGCATTTGCCAAGGCCTGTTGACTCCAATCCGAAAGCCGACACCGCCGACAGCGAGAGCCTTCGTGGGACAGTCCGTGTCCGACTCCTGGTCATCGTCGATGCCCCCGGGTCCACGTGGCAGTGGAGACAAGCTTCTCGACAACCGCCTGATTGCGCCCGACATCGCCTGGTTCCTTCCTGGTTCCATCCTGGTCACTCTCTAGTGACCCAGACTCTGTCCCCTGTGCTTTCAGGTACTCTACATCTTCGATCCACCCTTGGATCCAACCGGACTCTTCTCTCCTGGCCGCCTGCAGCATCTTTTCCTCCAGGCTCCATAGAACTCCACGAAGGAACCCAACGCACTTTGACACCTATGCACCTGCTTCCTGTGGGTGAGGTAACGCGAGAACTCCGGTGCTCCTGTAGTGGTTTACACCTCTACTGTCCTAGTTTAAAGTGGTTAACTTCTAGTCCAGTAGGAAGACTTCCAAATCTGCAACTTTCTAACTTTTACACACCATTGACTTGCATTAGTGCACGCGTGTGCATTTAGACACTGCACCTGCATCCTCTGGGCCACCCCCGTCTTAAGTTTTGTTAGTCCAGTGTAGCCCCAGCGATTCTCAATGCCCTAGGCCTTACCATTGTTCGTGACGTGGTTCTTATACCACTATTTTAGTATATGGTTTTAGGGGCCACCAGGGCCTATCCATATTTGTGCAACTTTTGTATGTTATATGAAGTTCTTTGTTTAACGCTTGTGCCTCTGCCCTCATAAAGAGTACAGAGGATTATTCTAGTAATAAATACATATATTTTATAATATATAACTTGTGTGGTGTCCTTTCATTTGGTATTAAAAGGATTGCATATGGTAAAACAGCTGGCTTCACAATCCCTCTTGAGTGAAGCCTAAGACTGCTTATGTCCATGCTACCCCTAGAATAGCTGGTCTATAAGGTTGACTTACAACCAATCACCATAAGGGTTGTTTGGACTGGTACAAGGTGCTCACTAGAATAGTGAACATCATACACCAGGCCAACTTCTCACAATTTGTTAGCCATTGTCTCAGGGTCTGGGCGAAGACGAAGAGGAGGCCTCCCCACCCGTCGCCATCTTGCTGCTCCGTCGCGTCGCTCAATAGTTTCCTCCTGTTCCAGGGTCCCCGGTCATCCTCAGGTGGGGTGTGGGGGGAGTGGGTTGTTCAGGGGGGGTGTAGCCCCACTTGTCCTGCTCAGGGGGAGGGCCGGGTCCCGAAAGGAAGCGTGACCCATCCGTCCCCAATATCAGACTCACCTGCACCCACCGCTCATCGTCCAGTCCTTCACACCGGCTGCCGGGCCTCACTCCTTACTCTCCGCAGGTCGAAGGGCTCCGATGAGTTGGCCCTCGCCTACCCGCTGATCCGCCTCCTTTTAGGTCCGCACTCCCGGGGGAGGACGCTCTGCTACCGAAGACCCCCGAGAGCCGTCCGCCCAAGGCTCCTCCACTCGACAAGCATGGGGTGCACTCACGAGTCGTGATTTCGCTGCAAGCCGCACCTGCTTGTCGCCTGCCCGGCAGGCCGCAGGCTACGTGGCGTAGGGGCAGTGTAAGGAAGTGGGTTTCTGTTGCAGTAACCCCCCTACTTTTTGCCAGATTTCTAATGCACTTTTCCTTGGTGTGCCCTGGGTCCCTGCCAGTCAGGTTCCTAGGGCCTGTGTTCTTCCCTCAAAAACGAACCCAATCGGCATCTCTGGCCACAGGTCAGTCCCTCGTAAGTGGTACCCCAGGTACCCAGGGCTCTGTGACCAGGGAAGACCTCTAAGGGCTGCAACACTTATTGTGCCACCCTTGGAGGCCCTCTACCCTGACACTCACACACTGCCTTAGCAGGCTGCGTGTCTTGGTGCAAAACAAAGTGAATAGTCGACATGGCACACATCAATGTGTGCCATGCCCACAAAACACTGCCCTGGCATACATCAGCCACTCTTCTAGCTGGGTGCCCTGTGCCAGTGGTGAGGGTACAGATGCATGAGCCCTGTACCCCTACAGTACACAGGTCCATTCCTGGACCCTGTAAGTGCAGTGCTGTCATTAAGAGTATATGGTGCTGGGAGTTTGTCATTACGAACTACACAACACCATAATGGCTGCTCTGAAGCCTGGGAACTTTGGTATCAAACTTCTCAGCACATTAAACCCACACTGATGCCTGTGTGGGATTTAATGTAAAATACATGACAGAGGGCATCTTAGAGATGTCCCCTGAAACTCGACCAACTCCTAGTGACCTGAGTAAGTGGCTGCCTAGACTGCTACCACCAGACATGTTTCTGGACAAATGGGTCGAGAGCTTGCTGCTCTCGGAGGCCTGAAACAATGCACATCCTGGGACGAGGTGCCAAGCCTCCTCCCCCAGGCTGGGCAGAGTTCACTAAGGAGAAGCTTCAAAGGCATTCCGCCTTTGTGAGTCTCTCCAGAGCGCTTGCTGTACTCAGCAACTGGTCCCCACTGGTTCCACCCCCTACTTTGGGGGGGGGGGGGGGGGGGAAACCAGCAGGAAAAACAAGTGAGGAAAAGAGGTGTGCCCACCTCTGCCGACTCCACCCCTAAGGTGGGGGAGGCGAGGTGAAGCACAACCTTGAGTTCCCGCCATCTTGAGGATGTGGCGACCCAGCCAGCCAGGGACATGCTCCTGCCCCTATCCCACTGGAGTGCGGCAGAATAGGGGGTGTACCCACCCCAGGGAAGGGACCCATTGGTCTCTGCCCTTTACCTACCTGTAACACCCCTAAATTTAGTATTTAGTGGCACCCTGAACCTTCCTTCCTCAGATCCAGATTCCGAAACTACAAGAAGAAAGAAGACCTGCTGTGCAACTACTAACCAGAGAACGGCACCAACTGACTTGGCCCCAGCCCTACAGGACTGTTGATCCTTGAACCTGCTCCTGCTAAACCCCGGCGTCTCCAGTGGTCAGCAACCTCATAAACCCCGGAGGACCTGAATGCCTTGCTCATCTAAAGACTGGGACTCCCACGAGCAGTGGTTCTGCTCACACAGCAACAGCCCCTGGTGCCAGCCAGGAACCGCGAAACCAGCACACTCTGCACCCGCCGAGCCCGGCCTGTGCCTAAGTGAACAAAGACCACGAGGACGTCCCCCTGGCGACTGTGACAACGAATCCAGCACCCAATGACCCTCCTCGACGCTCCTGACGACGACTGCAGCCTCACAACCAGGGGCACCTCCTACTGCAACCAGCTAATGGTAAGATTTCCCGACACCAAAAGACACCCCGGTGCCCCACTGCCCCCTGTGCCCAACTCCTTGGTGGCTACCTAACCTCCAGCTTCCCAACTTACCTCTTGAAGGGGTGGTTGCACTTGAAGAATCTCCGTCCCCTAGCCTGCAGCCTTTGTTCAACTTTCAACTTTCCCATTGAAATACATTAGGCGTCCAACGGCCCAAAAGCACCCTGCACCCAGCCGCCCGAGTGCCACTGGAAGTGCAGCATCTGTCCTATCCTACTTCCCCACTTGCCCTGTGTAAGTGACCAGGAGCTCAGCTCCCACAGCTGCGTGGCCTGCCTGCTAGCAGCCACCAACCTAAGACCCCCTGCCCACCATAGGCTAACATTGAGCCTACTCACTCTGCACCCGGCTGCCCGTCTGCCGCTGAGGGTGTAACGACTGTACCTACCTGACCCTGGGAGACCCCTGAGTCTACCCTAGAACCTTAACTCTGCCAGCCGAGTACATACCCAAAGACCGATAACTTGATTTTCTCCATAGGGTAACATTGGCTGGGTTTCACTCAGAATTTCTTCTAAGTGTCGAGTTTTGCAACTTTGAAATAGTTCTTAAAAATCATCCGATCAACGAAAACGAAATTACTCATCTGCTATCAGGAGAGATCCCAGTGCTGTATCTGTGTGCCCAGCACTGACCCTAAAAAGTAATTACAACTGTGATTTTCCGATGACCTGATTTCCTCCCATAGGATAACATTGCCTGTTTTTTGCCAGAAATTCTTTTAAGTGTCGATTTTCAAAACATACAAATATTCCTTAAAAATCGCCTGTGTAACAAAAACGATTTATTTCAACTGTTTACAGGAAACTCGCCAGAGCTGAATCCAGGATCCAGCCCTGAGCAAGAAAAACATTTGTAAAGTGGTTTTATTGCATTCACTTAAAACTTCCCATTGAGCTCAATGTTATTTTGTGTTTAACTTGTGTTGTATATTGCAACAATTGTATCGATTGCATTTAAAAGTCTATTGCTATTTGAAAGTATTCAATTACAACATCTCATTCTGAGAAAGTATTTGATACCTACTTGTGGTTGTAAAATAAACAACAATATATTTTTACTAGCGGCCCATCGCGACGTTGTCCGGGTATGACAAAAATGTCTGCAATGGTTAGAATAGGTATGTATATTTTATTTCAAAGCCTCTTGGTATACCACATTCGTTAAGGCTGTAGGGGTAAGTAGGTCCTAAAGCATGTAGTTGTTCTCAAGAATAACACGCTATTTGTTGCAATTTTAGAAATTGTTTGTTACCTGTGTTTTAGATCCGTGCAGACACGCTACTGCTGGGTGTTCCTTGCAGTTGAACTTGTGGCCGTTAGTGGCTTATCTGGGAACGTTTTCCCTTTTGTGCTCCTGCGCACCTCACAGTCCCGTGACTCAGTCGTCCTTGCTTCCCCTTTGTGGCAGCGCACTGAGGGGCCCATTAGGATGGTGGGCGGATCGTCTCCTCCAGGATGGCGGTAGCCACCGCCAGCCTGGCCGGGGCGATCCGCCGGCCATCCTTGCTATGAAAGCCCCCTGCCATATTAGGATGGCGGGGGGACCGCGGCGGACGGTAAGACCGTCCACCGCTTTTCCGCCCCGGTCGCAAGGCGACCGGGGCGGAAAAGGTATAATATGGTGGCGTGTCTGAGACACCGCCAGCCATATTATGATGGGCCAATGTGAATGTGCCGCCAAGGAAAGGCATGCGGAGAATCCCTGCGGGGTCCCGTTGCGGGCCCCCAGGGACTCCGGGGGGTGGGGGGTGCACATGGGGGCCCGCATTTCAAAGTGCCAGTCATGTTGTGCTTTGAAATGCACGACGTGCACCGCCCGCCGCAATGGTAAAAATACAGGATGCGCCCGTCACTGTGGCGGGCGTATCCTAATGCCACCATCGGGACCCCCGCCCTTATGGCGGGCGGTCCCTTTTTCCGATGGGATGGCAGGCGGACAAGTCCGCCCATCATCCTAATGAGGGCCTAAGTCTCTGCCCGCACCTCCGCCCTTTCTTATAGATGGGTCCTCGCAATGAATGAATTCGCCCCAACGATGCCCTGTGTGCATGGGCTTGCATTTGCCTCTGTATCACCTGATCAGCATACGGCTGCATGTACCTCTGCAGCCGCTGATCACTTTGTGAATGTTTACCGTGTATGCGTGCTCCAAATGTGTCCAGCCACTCTCAGAAAGCGCCCCAGCGATATGTGCCTCTGCATCCGCTGATTACGGCGCCAACGTTCAGCGTGTGTGCCTGCTGTCAAGTCCCTTGGCCTCACAGTGTACAAATGGGGCACCGCGATGCTGTGCGTGTTCCAAATGTATCCGTTCAATGTGATAATGCGCCCCAGCGATGCTCATGTGCCTCAGCATCCGCTGATTAAGGCGCCGACGTTCAGCGTGTGTACGTCATCCGACGGCGTACTCAGACGCCACACATTTTCTACGTGATAGAACGCTATTCTCACGCTTCAAACGTCATACAATGCTGAACGCACACGCCCACCTCAGAGGTGGTGCTACATCCAATGGACTATTTTGTCCCACAACATGCTTTGTCCCTTCCAAACTACATTTTGCGCTGGTGTATAGCCTATGTCCATCTGCTTTGCCTCACCTTTCCAATGCTGTATGCGGGGTTCTGGTTGGCGCAGTGGTTCCGGAGCTTACCCGCCTCAAAGGTTTGGTCTCTCTCTTTATATTATTAGAATGGATATACAAAACAATTGGCCTAGAGTGCAGTTCTTGAGTGTGTGAGACCTTTTGCTGACTGAGTGTGTACAACAAATGCTTTACACTGTCCTCTGATACTGCCTTACTGCTCAACCAAGTTACCACTTCAGAGAGTAAAGTTATATCTAACGGCCTCTGCCATACCTCTGGGGACTGTGGACTCTGTGCACACTGAACCTTACTTTGGTGCAGAATATACAGAGCAGCTTTCTTGGAGGCAGCAAACGCCGATCCCTGGCGATCGTGCTTCGTGGCTGCACCGCTCCCGGTTCTAGGCTGTCCCAGGGAAATCACAGGCAGGGCGAGCGATCTGGAGCACCATCAGGGGCCTGTACGTAGTTGTAGGGCATGGGCCTAGGTGAGAGACCGGAGCGGCGAGCAGGCACTTCCTACGCGGCGGCCATCTTGGCCATGCCTCGTAATCGCTAATTAAAAACGAAAAATTTCATACATTAGGATTTGTTATTTCCAAATTGTGATCAGTTACAAATAACAATTTACATCACAATTACTAATCTTGATACGTACATATGGCCCTTATCTGATAGACTACTAGCCGCAGATTCCTTAACGTAGAATTATCCCCAGGCGTGAGACTGGATCCGGAAACTTTTTGCCCAGCATCCCTGCTCGTCGGGGGACGGCATCACGCGGCTCCGCCCAGGCGTTGCCTGCGTACGTGACATCAGCGAGGTCACATAAGTCCCACCCCGGTGCGCCTACGTCAGTTTTTTTCCTTTTCCGCGTGCAACGCGGATCCGGTTCATGCTCCGGGCCTGTTTAGGCCTTTCCCTTCTATCCTTTGTGTGTTGTGAAAACAGTGTGCGGATGCCTTCGGGCTTCAAGACTTGTTCGTCTTGTGGACGCTTGATGTCGGCGACGGACCCTCGCTTCATTTGCATGTGGTGATTGGGGGAGGATTACTGCTCCACTGATTGCGAGGCGTGCCAGCGGTTGAAGCCGAAGTCGTGCGGCCGAAGTCCAGGTCGGCTTTGTCGCCTCGCTCAGCCTATGCGGAAGGT
The DNA here is from genome assembly GCF_964261635.1 of Lissotriton helveticus. Classification (NCBI taxonomy): domain Eukaryota; kingdom Metazoa; phylum Chordata; class Amphibia; order Caudata; family Salamandridae; genus Lissotriton; species Lissotriton helveticus. The sequence goes on from NC_136057.1 coordinate 1,466,120,038, forward strand.
TTACGGAGCAGTTATCGTCGTCGTCCTCATCCTTCTCCTGTGCCGCAAGAGCGTGGCTCCCCTGTGGGTAAGTGTCGCAGTTTGCCCCCGAGGGCTGGTTTTCGGCCTGTTGGGGGCGTGGGCTCTCCACGGATGATGCTGCCCTGCGTATCTGAAAGAAACAGGTTAGTATTAGATTCCTTACCTTAGAATATCCCCAGGCATCAGACTGGATCCGGAAAATGTTGCGTAGCAGTACCCCTGCGCGTCGGTAGGCGTCGTCTGCGGCACCACGTCCGTCGTTGGCGCCGGGATGACGTCGTCGGAGTACTTAGACACACGCCCTCGCGCGCTGACGTCAGTTCTTCTTTTTTCCGCGCCAGCAAGCGCAGGCCCGGAGAAAGTGGTACCCTTTAGTCACTTTTTGACTAAGCTTTTTCGATCCTTTTTGGATCCGTTTCGAGTCTGACTCCATCGGTGCCGGTAGGGATGCCCGGGTTCAAGCCATGTGCCGACTGTAACCGACTGATGTCGGTTACCGACCCCCATCGCCGGTGTCTACATTGCCTGGGGCCCGACCACGATGACAAGTCGTGCCCCGAATGCCGGGCCTTGACGTCGAAGGCTAGGCGGGAGCGGTCCCGCAAGCGCCTCGAGCTCCGGCAGTGGGCCCCGCGCCGCTCGAGGTCCCGGTCTGGAAGGAGGTCGAGGGACCGGTCGCGGGGCCGGAGTCATCACAGCTTGGCGAGTCGACACCACTCGTCGGGCTCCAAGTCCTCAGGTAAGAGTCACAAGAAGTCGAAGAGACTACATCGCTCTTCTGACTACCCCTGACGCTCGCGCGCCGCCGCCAGGGGTTCGGGTGACACCGCCCACGCGGCTCCGCCAGAGCCGCAGGCGTCGCGGCCTGCTTCATACCCGCCAGTCCCTTGGCAGAACGCGACGCCGGAGGAAATAGAAGCCTTCCTCCTGGCCATGAGGTCGCGCTCTCCTCCGTCTGGTTCCGCTGCGCCTTCGGGCCCAGCGGACCCGACTGGAAGTCCAAGCGAGCCGGGTGTTTCGGCCCCGGCTCCGTCGGGTGCTTCGGCCCCGGTGCTGTTGGCGACTTCGGTCCCGACACCGCAGGGCCTCACCGGATCCAGGTCCGGGTCGCCGCTGGTCGACCTTACGACCACGCCGGCGTCGCCCCCTAGGGTGTCACCCTCGGCGCCGTCCGAAGAGCAATTCTTCGAGGATCTGGGTCCATCCTTTATCCCTGAGTTTCATGACATGGACGACGAGGGTGACTAAGGGAGGGTCTGAGAACCCCCTGGCTCGTGAGTGCCAGTCATATGAGGACTGGACACAGGAACTAGGGGAAGCCAGTGGCCTGGATACCTCCCCAGACACTGGTTTTGTCTCCCCTCCTACCATGGCTACGGAGGAGGGGGCAGCCTATAGTGTGGTGCTGACGAGGGCAGCCAAGGCCTTGGCTCTTGAACTCCCCGTCGCAACAGTGAGGTCCAACATCCTCACAGAGGTCCTTAAACCGCAGGTAAGCTCCCTAGAGCCTCTACTGCTGTTTAATGAGGCTCTCACAGACGTCCTGTTGGGCACTTGGTCCAGGCCCGCTACAGGTCCGCCTGTAGATAGGAACGTCGCTAGGCACCACCGCCCATCCCCGGGCGACCCTAGTTTCTTGTCCACTCACCCCACCCCAGAGAGCCTAGTTATCCAGGCCACCACCTCCCAATCCGCATTCCCGATGGCACCACCAGATCTGGAATCCAAGAGGTATGAACAATTCAGAAAGAAGATGTTCTCCTCCCTTAGTTTGGGGTTGCGGTCAGTCAACACAGCGTGCCTCTTGGGCCATTACACCCACTCTCTGTGGGATACGGTTGCAGCCGTTCTGCCGGAGTGCCCGGAGGGAGCCCGGGTGAAGCTCGCCCAAGCCCTTGCGGAGAGAAGCGACGCAGCGCTGTATTCTATCAGATGTGGGCTGGATACCACGGACTCGCTTGGAAGAGCGATTTCAACGTCTGTGGCGGTTCGCCGCCACGCCTGGCTGAGGTCCGTAAATTTTTTGGCCGATGTCCGAAACACACTTATGGACATGCCGTTCGGTGGCAAGGCAGATCATGCGCTGGAACGCTTTAAGGACTCCAGGGCTACGGCCAAGTCCTTGGGCCTGTCGGCCCCGCGCCAGCGATCTAATGCCCAGCGCTCCTTTCGTGGCCACGGAAGGGGTGCTCCCACACGTCCTGCCAGTCACGGGCCGCAGTCTAACATTCAGCGCGGTGGCGGACGTGGTTACCGTCGCGGCGGTAACAGGGGATAACGGCGTGGCCAGTCCACATCCACCCCCTCAGCATCCGCCTCAAAGCTTTCCTAGTCCGAGCTTTCAGGCCCATTTCACGCCAGTGGGGGCAGGGTTCGCCATCACCTCCTCCACTGGCGCTCCATCACATCGGACAGGTGGGTGCTGCAAATCGTCCAAAGGGGCTACTCCCTCCCCTTCGAGGCGACCCCTCCAGCCATGCCACCTCAGTACCACCGCGTGTCGGGGGATCACTTGCAACTTCTGCAAGAGGAAGTTACGGCCCTCTTGGCCAAGGGGGCCATCGAGTACGTTCCCGATCAGGAAGTAGGAAGTGGCTGTTATTCCCACTACTTTCTGGTCCCCAAGAAGGACAAGGGGGCATGCACCTGATCTTGGACCTCCGGAACATCATTCGCTTCCTCCAGAAGGAGAAGTTCAAGATGCTGACTCTGGCTCAGGTCCAGACTGCCCTGGACCCTGGAGACTGGATGGTAGCGTTGGACTTGCAGGTCGCCTATTTTCATATCCCCATCCTGCTGGCCCACCTGCGTTACCTGCGGTTCATGGTAGGCCAGGAGCATTTTCACTTTGCCGTGCTCCCTTTCGGCCTTACCAGCGCCCCTTGGGTGTTCACAAAAGTGATGGCGGTGGTCGCAGCTCATCTGCGCAGGTCAGGGGTGTCGGTCTTCCCCTACCTCGACAACTGGTTGTTGAAGGCGGGATCGCCTCAGGCAGTCGTCTCCCACCTCCAGACATCGACCGACCTCCTGCATTTGATGGGGTTCTCCATCAATGTGCCGAAGTCCCACCTGCGTCCCTCACAGAAGCTCCCTTTCATCGGAGCGGTTCTGGATACGACGCTATTTTGGGTTTATCCTCCTGAGCAGCGAGTCCGGGATATTGAGGCTATGATTCCGCTCTTTTAGCCTCTATCCCGGGTTTCAGTCAGGATGCATCCTGTTGGTGACGCATGCCAGATGACATATGCAGGCTCTGCAGTGGGACCTGAAGTTCCAGTGGGCACAGCATCAGGGCACCCTGTCCGATCTCATCCAGATCTCGGACGGCACTGCACAACAGTTGCAGTGGTGGCTCACGAATCGAGACTGGGTCAGTGGTAAATCCCTCTCCCTTCCCCAACCGGAGCACACAGTGGTGACGGATGCGTCCCTCCTGGGATGGGGAGGCCACATGGGAGAGGCAGAGATCAGAGGCCTCTGGTCTCCGGCGGAGTCCCGGCTCCATATCTACCTTCTGGAGCTGCGAGTGATCGGGCTTGCACTGAAGGCATTCCTTCCCTCTGTCCGGGGAAGTGTAGTGCAGGTGCTCACGGACAACACCACCGCCATGTGGTATTGCAACTAGCAGGGCGGGGTGGGGTCGTGGAACCTATGTCAGGAGGCTCTGCGCCTCTGGACATGGCTGGAACATCAAGGCATTACCTTGGTGGTTCAACACCTGGCAGCTTCACTGAATGCCAGGGCGACGAACTCGGCCACCAGTGCATGGTGGATCACGAGTGGCGTCTGAACTCGGACGTGGCGCAAGGTCTCTTTCTGCAGTGGGGAGAGCCCTGGGTAGATCTATTCGCCACCGAAGAGAACGCACAATGTCATCAGTTCTGCGTGTTGGAATTTCCATGGCGGCACTCGCTCGGAGACACTTTTTGTCTCGAGTGGAGCTGAGGTCTGTTGTACGCCTTTACGCCTATACCACTTCTGCCCAGAGTGCTGAAGATGATCAGGGGCGACCGGGCCCAAGTTATTCTTGTGGCTCCGGACTGGGCTCGAAGAGTATGGTATCCTGAGCTACTCCGTATGTCGCAGCAGCAGGGGACAGTCCTCCACCCGAACCTGTCCAGCCTCCACCTCCATGCTTGGAGATTGAGCGGCGACAGTTAACGGCTTTCGACCTTCCTCCCTAAGTTTGTAATGTCATTCTGGCAGCCAGGCGTCCCTCCACTAAAACAGTATACACCTGCCAATGGAACAGATTTGTGGCATGGTGCACAGCAAAGGCTGTGGAGCCCCTTTTAGCCCCTCTTTCTGAGGTTCTTCTGTTTCTCCTATCTTTGGCCCAGCAGGGCTCTGCTTTGGGCACTATCAAAGGCTATCTTTCTGCCATTTACACCTTCCTGAGGCTCCCTGATCAGCCTTATCTTTTTAAGTCCCCGGTTGTTTACCGCTTTCTCAAGGGCATTACACACACGTTTCCTCCCGTGCCCTTCATAATGCCTCAATGGGACTTAAATCTTTTCTTGACTTTTCTGATGTGCGCTCCCTTTGAGCCTCTTCATAACTGTCCTTTACGTCTTCTTACTCTTACGACAGCTTTCCTGGTTGCCATCACCTCTGCCAGAAGAGTGAGTGAGCTCCAGGCCTTTCTTCCAAACCTCTTTTCCTTTCCGTTTATCCGGACAAGGTGGCTTTAAGGACTCGTCCTTCTTTTCTGCCAAAGGTTTTAACGCCCTTCCACATCGTGCAGACCATCAGTTTGCCCACCTTCTTCTAGAGAAGAGGAGAGGCTCCACCGTCTTGACCCAAAACGTGCGCTCGCTTTCTATCTACAGCGTACACAGCAGTTCCGGGTGGATGATCAGCTTTTTGTCGGCTACGTGGGCGCCTACCGGCCTGCCTGCACCACCATGCAACCCCTGCAGCACGACGACTCCCTGCCTGAAGACCTGCAACCTCCAAAAAACCCTGAGCAGACTGATCAGCTTTGAAAAAGACCTAAGACTCCCGAAGACCACGGCTGTGTCTCCCAAAGGAACTCCAAGCCCCTGCAAAACTGTGAATACTCATCTTCCAGACCTACCTCTGCACCCGACGCCCACGGTCCGAGTCCCGGAGGCCCACCAGTCCAGACGAGGTTCCCCAGCGATTTGGAGACTGAAACCATTGAAGGGTGATGTCTTCCAGCCCTTGTGACGACATCTGCAGCCTCTGCACTAAGGCCCCCCTCGACCGCGACTTGCCTGGTAAGGAGAAACCCGACGTCCAAAGACACCTTTGCATCCTCTGATCCTGCGTCCTGGTGACCGGAACCATTGGTGTCCCGACGTCGTCTGGCTTCTCAGCTTCCTCCCCTGGCTGTTGGTTCCACCGAAGAGACCTCCTGGTCTGAACCTGCAGCCTTAAACTGGAACCGACGATCTCCATAGGGTAACATTGGCCATCTGATACTGTGTGAGAACCCTGTGCTGCTGGTGGTGTGGGTTTGGTGATGCCTTGGGTCCCCCTTTGTATCTACCTTGACTCCTGAAGATTGTCCTCCAAGACCGCTTTACCTGTCCGTGAGCAGTCTCCAACGGATATGCCACTAGTCTCCATTGACCAGCATTGGCAGCCATGCACTCTGCACCCGGCAGCCCTAGTGCCGCTGGTGGTGCACTTTGAGTGCAGAATTTAACTTTGGGAAACATTGGTTCTACTCCTAAAAGGACCACATCGTAAGTCGTTATACATACCTGCAAGTGTTAACTTAATTTTTCCCATGGGATTACATGGTGTGGCCTTTTGCTGAAAAGTTTTGTAAGTGTTGACGCTGCTTTACATTGCAACAAAGTAACTTGGTGTTTACAAGTGAATTGTCCTGCTTACGAATGTATTGCAGCACCTTAACTGTATTATCTGTTGGTTTTACACTAAATTAGAAAAGTAACTGAATAATAACTAGAAAGTAATCTAAAGTAATTACAAGTATTCTAAAGAGTTTACATAGCATTTCCTATACTGCAAAGTAACTTGTATGCTTATATAAAACAAGTACACACCATATTTTGAAAAGCATTACTGCTTTGAAAGTGTCACTTACCTGCAACCAAGTAATTCTGGGTTCTAGTAATGAAACACCAAAGTAACAACTTCTTTATACAACCAATTGCTCTGGATTCAGTCTTTGTATGATATTATTTCTTGCCTAGGTGCGTACAACAAATGATTAACACTACCCTCTGATAAGCCTAACTGATCAGCCCAGCTACCACTAACTTGAGAGTTAGATATTATCTACTTTATCCTCTGCTATACCTCTGGGATCCACTGGACTCTGTGCACACTTTACCTTACTTTGGTATAGCATATACAGAGCCAGCTTCCTACAACATTGCTTTAGTTCTGTGTCCCTAGCTGTTATACACTCTGCATTTGGGCCTCTGCAGTCTTTCTAATTTAATGCTGTTTCTTAGGAAACTGAAACCGCCGTCACAAGCTGGACTCTCATTTGTTGTTCTTAGTTCTCCTAGCACCAGGGTTTGCCTGGGTAAATGTTGTGCTTTAGAAGTAATTATATGGGTGCCAAGCTGCCTGTCTAGGTTCAGTCTCTCTAATCTCTACCGATCTTAGGACTATGAGTGGTACAATAAAGCATATGGCAGACGGCGTAGAGGCACACACGCTGAATGTTCACTGCAGGATGGAGTGGGGGGTGTTGTGTGCGTGCATGTGTGGATGCGTGTGTGTTAATAAAGCTTGTGACAAGTAACTCCATGACCTGCCGGCTGGATCAAAAAGGTCCAGGGCATGCTTTAGATAATACGTTCACCCACTACAACAGCCTGTCACCAGCCCACTACCAACCTATCTCCTTAGATTATACACCCATGAATGAGCGGTTGCTGCACAAATGCAAAACTGAGTATTACAAAAAATTACAACTTCTGTGGCATGGTCTCACAGGTTTAGAGAAGGCCTGCTAAATACAAATAGCCTGTCTTGTTCATGCATATGGACTCTGCTTCACTTAGAGCTTCTGGTATAATAACTTTAATTTCTTAGCCATGCAGAACACCATCTTTGGTGCCATCACTGAGTCCATATATTTCTGCGAATGCTTGCTTCGTCCTTATTCTGCTTACTTTAATTTCCTTATCTGTTCCAATGCTCTGTTTTTAACACAAGCCAGTGTTGGCCTATCCTTCTTTGGTTACTTTTGTTGTATTTACTCTTGCTGAACTGGAGGCACAGCCAAAAAGTCAACATACTATTTTCACCTTATAGAACAATAGCAATATGCTGATCTTGCTGCATTTTTCGAAAAGGTTGCCAATATCCCCTGCTTTGTATTGCCATTAAGACTGGCTCTTCAATTCCTATCGAAAGAACGGGTTAGTTTTGTGTGCAACCTTTGTTTACACACAGGGTCATAATCCTACCCTTGTCTTGCTGCCACCCTTCAGTGATTGGCTAGATTTTCTTTGAATATTTGTGCTTTTTGGTTATTAATTGTAAGCCCTTGTATATTGTGCCGTTTAGCATCACCATGTGAAATTACTCTCCTCTCAGCACTTGCTGTCAGCCTATGTTTTGGCTCCTGCTGCATATGCAGCCCTGAATTTTATATACAGCTTCGGGCCTTTTTTCTACAGTAGTTTCGTACCCTAGATTAAAATATAAGGAGAGTTGTTGTAAACATGCAAAGCTGCTCTTTAGGTTCTCAAGTATGTGTGGTAGCCATGCGTTGTTGGGTGATGCTCACATCAATAAATGTAAAGATGTCAGGTCACTGAAGGTAGTCTTTATGCAAAGAAAGTGGGTCACAAGCCTATCCAAAATGGGTTACTCAACATAATGCACAAGAGTTCCGCTTCACCTTCTCAGCGGTGTGTATTCTTTCTTACAGATGAATTCTCTAAAATGAAGGAGGAGGTACCAACTGCTCTGGTGGAAGCCCATGTGCGAAAGGTCGAAGAGGCTGCCAAGATCACTGGAAAGCAGGACCCCAGCTTTGGCCTGGAGAGTAGCGGCATCGCTGGAACTGCTTACGATGAGACAGAAAGGATAGGTGAGATAACATTATTTAAGGTGAGCTATCGAAGAGGCCCTTTACCACTTGCAAGTAGAGGGAATGGGTGGCCCTATTGAATGCATTGACAGTGATCAATGGGGGCTATCCATTATATACATCTATGCGACTAGTGGTCCAGAAAATAACATTAAAAATCCTGTGGGCAATCCATCAACTAAAGGGGGTGTGAGAAATTATCATTTTGTTCTCAAGAAATTTTTCAAATAACATGAAAATTTCACAAAATTAGACATCAATAGCAAAATGGGATTTGATGGTGTGTTGCATAACTTTTTTTTTCTTTCTTTCTTTCAAGGGAGCCTTGCACTGTGCATAAAAATCACCCCTGATACCTACAAGGGGCTGGTTTGAGCAGACAATGTCTCTCAATAAGACATTTTATGTGCGTACCAGTCACCTGCTGGCATCTTGCAAAACTTTTTTATTTTTTTATTTTTACATGTGTGTACTTAAAGTGACACAATTTTATGTAATACGAAATTCGTGAGAAATGTCATGAATGTAACTTAATGCCAAATGTGTGTATTTCTCTGGCATAATTCAAATTTGATCAAAGTCTATTATCTACTTTTGGTGATAAGTGTGAGAAGAGGGAGGAACAGAAGGATTAAGATAGGTGGAAAGGAGAACAGGGAATAAAGAGAGGTACCAGTAAAGGCCATCTGTCTCCTCCATCTAGGTGGTGAAATAAAAGAGCAAATCCCAGGAACCATTTATAGCTTAACATTTAGGGAGTCAAGGAAGGAAAAAGAAGGAATCGAGGGGAAAGGATCTTGTGTGCCAAACGCACACTATGTCTGGGAGAAGGGGAAAAGAAATAATGAAACAGGAAAAGGTGTTAGGGGCAGCCATCGTTTATAGCAAGAAAATGTATTTAAAAGGGAGGACCAAAGGGCTAGAATTCAGTCACCTACAGTTAGTGAAGTAAATGAGAGGATAGAATTGGCAAGATCACAGTGGGACATATTTTCCATATATTGGGGGTAGAGGAGGTATGTAAAATTCGGGGAAACATTAGAATTGTCTAGACAATTAATTGAGGAGGAGAATACAGAGTGAAACTATTTTATCTGAAAGAAAAACGTTATTTATAAATTCCTTAACTTAGAATTACCCCCAGGCGTCAGACTGGATCCTCAAAGTTTTCGTCAGCAGTACCCCTGCTCGTTGGAAGGTGGTGTCGTGCGCCTCTGTGCCCGTCGTTGGCGTCGTGGTCACCCAGATGATGTTGCTGCAGCTACTTAGACTCCGCCCTCGCGTGCTGATGTCAGTTCTTTCTTTTTCTGTGCCAGCCAGTGCAGATCCGGAGAGAGCGGTACCCCAGTCATTTTTTTACTGAGTTTTTCTAGGCTTTTTGTCTTCATTTTTTTTTCCGAGTCGATCAACTCCTGTTGCCATAGGGATACCCGGTTTCAAGTCCTGCGGGGACTGTCATCATATGATGTCAGTGACGGACCCGCACCATGTGTGTCTCTTCTGCCTGGGGCGCGACCATGATCCCAAGTCATGCCCTGACTGCCGGCCCATGGCGCCAAAAACTTTGCTGGAAAGGTCCCGAAAGTTGCTGGTAGTCTGGCAGTTGGCCCCACGCCGCTGAAGGTCCCGGTCCCATGGTAGGTCGAGGGACCAGTCGCGGAGCCACCACCATCGTTCGTCAGGATACAAGTCTTCGCACTCTGGATCAGGTAAGGCAAAGCATCACAAGAAGTCGAAGAAGTGCCATCGCCCTCCAACCTCCCATCACGCAACACAGAGGGTGCGGGAGGTGCCACCCCGCAGCTCCGGCGAAGCCTACGCAGTCGCCGTCGGCTTATCCGCCCTCCCAGGTCCGTCGGTGACTCCGGCCCAACTGCAGGACTTTGCCAGCTGAACCGTCTGGTCCTGCCGGCGCGCTTTCGGGCCCTGCAGACCCGACTGGTGACCCTCGCTCTGCATTGTCGGCGGCTCTGGCTCCAGCATCGCTGTCTGCTCCGGCCCTGCCGTCGCATGGTCCCCTAGGATCCAGGCCTGGATCCCGGTCGACGGCGGTTGACCTCGTGATGCCGACCTCACCGGCACCACCTCCGACATCACCCATGCCCCCGGACGACGTCGCCCCCGATTTCGCCCCCGATGTGGACAAGTTACCTAAACTGTGTCGCTCGATGCCAACTCCTACGCCCATGGGGCCTTTCTACCCCTATGTCTAGCCTCCTTATTTTCGACCTGTTCATCAGACTAAGGAGGAAGGGGAGGGGTCTGAGGACCCTCTCACAACACAGTGTGAGTTTGACCCGGGCTGAGCAGAGGAATTGGGGGATGCCAGTGGTCTTGATACCTCTCCTGACCATGGCATGCTATCTCCTCCTACCGTGGCTACGGAAAAGGGTACAAGTTACGCAGTGGTGTTGTGTAGGGCGACGGAGGCTCTCCACCTCCAACTCCCTACAGTGGCCTTCAGGACTAATCTCCTGACAGAAGTGCTTCAGCCGGCAGCTACCTCTCCGGAGCCACTGCTGTCTTTTAATGATGCACTTGCTAACGTTCTTTTTGGCACCTGGTCCAGGCCCAACACAGGGGCTCCTGTGGATAGGAACATGGCCCACGCCATCGCCCGGCTTCGGGCGACCCCATTTTCCTTTCCCAACACCCCACCCCTGAGAGCTTGGTTGTCCAAGCCTCTGCGTCCCCAAGCGCATTCCCTTCCGCACCCCCCGGACAGGGAATCCAAGAAACTGTAACAGTTCAGTAAGAAAATCTTTTCTTCCGCTAGGGAAGGGCTGTAAACACCACATGCCTCTTGGGCTGTTATTCCCACTCTGTGTTGGAGACGGTGGCGCAAGTGCTGCCTCAGTGTTTTGAGGAGGCCCGGACTGTGCTCTCTCAAGCTATTGCTGAAGGGAGAGACGCAGCTAAGTTAACGATTCGTTATGGCCTTGAAACCGCTGACTCGCTGGGCAGGGCGATTTCCACGACAGTGGTGCTCTGTCACCACACCTGGCTTAGGACTACTGGTTTCTCTGGGGATGTCCAGAACACCCGGATGGACATGCCCTGTGATGGCGTTTGCCTTTTTTGGCAGTAAAGCAGACAGTGCGTTAGAGCGCTTTAAGGACTTAAGGGCTACAGCCACGTCCTTGGCCTTTCCGCCACGCGCCCTCCTCTGCCTTCTGCTTTTCGCTCATTTCGTGGCCACGGAAGGGGTGCCCGACATGTTCGCTTCAGAGCCACAGGCCTGCGCAGCAACAATCTCAGCGCAGCCGTGGGCGTGGAACCCGCCAAGGCGGGTCAGGGGGCCAGCATACTGGTCAGTCCACCTCCACCCAGGCCACCTCTGCCTCCAAACCTTCCTAGTCTGGTCTTTCAGGCCCATCAAACGCCAGTGGGCGGCAGGATTCGCCATCACCTTCCCCACTGGCACACCATCCCTTCGGACAGGTGGGTTTTCCAAATAGTCTAAATGGGTTACTCCCTCCCCTTCAAGACTACCCCTCCAGTCATGCCACCCAAGTTGGGAAATCATTTGGCACTTCTTCAACAGGAAGTCGCAGCCCTCTTGGCCATTGAGCACCAGAAGTAGGACGTGGTTGCTACACCCACTACTTACTGATGCCTAAGAAGGACAATAGCCTGCGTCCTATCTTGGACCTCAGGGATGTCAATCGCTTCCTTTGGAATAAAAAGTTCAAGATGTTAACTCTGGCTCAGGTCTTGTCTGCCCTCGACCCTGGAGACTGGATGGTAGCGTTGGACTTGCAGGATGGATATTTCCACATTCCCGTCCTGCCTTCCCACCCGCGTTACCTATGGTTTACGGTAGGCCACAAGCACTTTCAGTTTACCGTACTCCCCTTTGGCCTTACCAGCGCCCCTCGGGTGTTCACAAAAGTGATGGCGGTGGTCGCAGCTCATCTGCGCAGATCAGGGGTTCCATTCTTCCCCTATCTCGACGACTGGCTGTTAAAGGCAGGCTTGCCCCAGGCTGTCATCTCCCACCTCCAGACTACGGCCAACCTCCTGCATTTGCTGAGGTTCTCCATTAGTGGGCCGAAGTCGCACTTGATTCCCTCTCAGAAGCTCCTCATCGGCGCGGTTCTGGAGACTACATACTTTCGGGCTTATCCTCCCGAACGGTGAGTCCAGGATATTCAGGCTATGATTCTGATCTTTCAGCCTCTATCCTGGTTTCGGTCAAGGTGACCCTGAGACTGCTGGGCCTCATGGCCTCCTGCATCCTGCTGGTCACCCATGCCAGATGGCATATGCCGGCTCTGCGGTGGGACCTGAAGTTCCAGTGGACGCAGCATCAAGGGGAACCTGTCCGATTACGTCCAGATCTCGGAGGGCACTGCACTTCAGCTGCAGTGGTGGCTCACAAACTGGCATTGGGTCAATGGCAGATCCCTCTCCCTCTCCCAACCGAAGCAGACAGTGGTGACGGATGCGTCCCTCCTGGGATGAGTGGGCCACATGGGAGAGGCGTTGATCAGAGGCCTCTGGTCTACGGCGGAGTCCAAGCTTGGGCGATCCGACTTGCACTGAAGGCATTCCTTCCCTCTGTCAAGGGGAAAGTAGTGCAGGTGTTCACAGACAACACCACCGCCATGTAGTACTGCAACAAACAGGGCGGGGTGGGGTTGTGTACCCTATGTCAGGAGGCTCTGCATCTCTGGATATGGCTGGAACATCAGGACATTTCCCTGGTGGTTCAACACCTGGCAGGTTCACTGAACGCCAGGGTAGACAAGCTCAGCCGCAGGTGCATGATTGATCACGAATGGCGTGTTCACTCGGATGTGGCGCAAGGTCTCTTTCAACAGTGGGGAGAGCCTTGGTTAGATCTGTTCGTCACCAAAAAGAACGTGCCATGTCAGCAGTTCTGCGTGTTGGAATGTCCATGGCGGCACTTCGCTAGGCGATGCTTTTCATTGCAAGTGGAGTTGTGGTCTGTTGTACGCCTTTGCGCCTATACCACTTCTACCCAGAGTGCTGAAGAAGATCAGGCGCGACCGGGCCCAAGTCATTCTTTTGGCTACGGACTGGGCTCGAAGAGTTTGGTATCCCGAGCTACTTAGTATGACCATCGATCCCCCGATCTGACTGCCTCTTCGTAAGGATCTACTGTTGCAGCAGCAGGGGACAGTACACCCGAACCTGTCCAGCCTCCACTTCTTTGCGTGGAGATTGAGCGGCGGCAGTTGATTCCTTTCGACTTGCCTCCTGAAGTCTGTGATGTCATTCTGGCAGCCAGGCACCTCTCCACTAAGTTGGTATACGCCTGTAGGTGGAACACATTTGTGGCATGGTGCACAGCAAATGCTGTGGATCCCCTTTCTGCCCGTCTTTCACTAGTCCTACTGTTCCTTCTTTCTTTGGCCCAGCAGGGCTCTGCTCTCTGCGCTATCAAGGGCTACCTTTCTGCCATTTCAGCCTTTCTTGGGCTTCTAGATTATCCCTCACTTTTCAATTCCCCTGTTGTAAATAGATTCCTCAAAGGCATTACTCATCTTTTACCTCCTATTCCCTTCGTAATGCCACAGTGGGACTTGAATTTGGTTCTTACATATTTAATGTGCGCTCCTTTCGAGCCACTGCACGACTGTCCTCTTCGTCTCTTAACTCTGAAGACTGCCTTCCTGGTTGCCATCACCTCTGCTAGGAGAGTGAGTGAGCACCACGCTCTTTCTTGCAAACCTCCTTTTCTGTCTGTCCATCCGGACATGGTTGTGCTCAGGACACGTCCTTCTTTTCTGCCAAAGGTTGTCACTGCCTTTCACATTGGGCAGACCATCACTTTGCCCACCTTCTTTCCACCTCTGCATCCTTCCAGAGAGGGAGAGACTCCACCGTCTGGACCCAAAACGTGAGCTCTCATTTTACCTAAGTCGCACACAACAGTTACGGGTGGATGGCGATCTCTTTGTTGGCTACGTTGGCGCCAAGAGAGTTCGGGCCGTACACAAGCGGACTATCTCCAGATGAGTCGTCTTGTGTATTAAAGCATGTTATTCTCTGGCAAAGAAGGAGCCTCCTGTGAGGCTGCGCGCCCATCCTGCAACTACAAGGGAGACTGCTGCCACTACGGCATTGGGACGTGCCCCTTTACAAGAAATCTGTCAGGCAGTTACGTGGGCCTCGCTGCACACTTTTACTAAGCTCTATTGCCTGGACAGCAATGTTCGGATAGACAGCTTCTTTGGCCGTTCTGTTCTCCGGGACTTTCTGGTGTGATCTTGGTTCGTTGATCCACCACCGGGGTTGGAATTGCTGGGGTATCTACTCTAAGGTAAGGAATCTATCACGTGTTTCTTTCAGATGCACAAGTTAGGTAACGATATATCTATAAGAAACATTAGTTAGTGATTCCTTACTGCCCCATCCATCCTCCCCATTCTGCAAACTGATTTCTAGAGTTAAGATCATCCCGTTCAGGGCCCTAGTTTTAATGCACCAGTGGTCAGTATCTTGCATAGCTCTGCGTTCCCTGCGCGGAAATTCTGATAGAGACTACTAGCCGCTGATTCCTTCACGTAGAATTGTCCCCAGGCGTGAGACTGGATCCAGAAAACTTTTGCCACAGCATCCCTGTGTGGTGGGGGCGACACCACGTGACTCCGCCCAGGCGTCGTCCACGTGCGTGACATCAGCGAGGTCACATAAGACCCACCCCGGCGCACCTACGTCAGTTTTTTCCTTTTCCACGTGCAACATGGATCCGGTCCTTGCTACGGGCCTGTTTGGACACTCTTTTTTTCCTTCCATTGTCCCTTCTTCGTGGAACAGTGTGCGAATGCCTTCGGGCTTCAAGACTTGCTTGTCGTGTGGGCATCTTATGTCGGCGACGGACACTCACCTAATTTGTATGTGGTGTTTGGGGGAGGATCACGGCACCACTGATTGTGCAGCATGCCAACAGTTGAAGCCGAAGTCGAGGCGGGAGCGCCAGATGAAACTTCTCTCGGCGTGGCTCTCCAGGTCTACGTCCTCCCCTCAGTCTGCTTGGGCGGACTGCTTCAGATACGGCCGTGGTCCTTGTCCTCGCCCTTCTCCGATGTCACGTGAGCGTCGCTCCCTGGGGGTAAGTGTCGCAGTTTGTCCCCGGGGGCTGGTTTCTGGGTGATGCGGCCCGCGTGTCGTCCTTTCCACCGTTTCCCGGTGTTGGGGCGTCGAGAGTCCAGATGGAGACATACGCGGCGGCTATGCAGGCCTCGCTGGCGTCTCCTCCTCCTCCTCCTCTTCCTCCTCCTCCTTCCCTTCCTGGGGTGTCAGCGGATCCCTTGCCTTGCGCGGTGCCGCCGGCGGTTCTGGCCCCAGCGCCGACTGGTTCGGATCCAGGCTTGGAGGATATGGTGCTTTTGGGGTGCGGCTCCTCTGGGGCACCTCCTTCAGACCACGGCGTCTCTGCCTCGCCGCAAACTCCCGTGGGAGTCCCTATGGTGGCGCGGGAGGTCGCCGGAGCGGCGCGGGAGGTCGCCGGAGCGGCGCGGGAGGTCGCCAGAGCTCGGGTCGCATCCCTGAGCCCCTCGCGGTCCTTTGACAAGGTGGTCCTGTCTAAGGTCGAGGTGACGCCGCTACGGCGACGGCAACGGCTGGACCGTGCGGAGCCACAGGGGTCCGTGGACCCACCTCGTCCTGCTCCTGGTCGGGGCTGTGTGGGGACCCCTAGTCCCTCTTCGGGAACCTCTCACCCCCCCCCATGGGTGGCTACCTCGTCGGAGGGCGAGTCGGAGGTTGAAACGTCCCTGGCGCCGCCACATGAGTTGCCGGACGATCTCCGCTGTATTCTGGGTCGCGGCTGGTGAAAGACTTCGTGTCACTTCCCAGGCCCTTCTTGTTGCTCCGCGCAGGCGGCTGCCTCGGCAGGGGTTGAGTCGGCGACGCTCCGGCGCTGCCCCGTGGCCAGTTCGGCTCCACTCCGGTCCCCGATACGGTGTGACTGGGAGGAACCCTGTCCGGCGACGCCGGGTGGTGCCGACGTTCTGCCTCAGGCGGCAGACTCTACGGCTCTGCGCAGGAGTCGTGCTGCAGATTCGTCTTCGGACGCTCCGTCTTAACCGGAGATAGATATACAATTGGTTCTGTCGGGTGCACACTATTTCTTCAAATGTTTCTGAACATTTGACAAATTATTCATTTTCAAGCGAATTAATCAGAGAAAATGTAAATCCAAACCATCTAGGGTATCACATAGGATGTTTATAAATTGCTTCTTTTATAATTACCCATATTCAAATATTTACAAGGCTGTTATCAGTACATGGTGGCGCATCATAGGTGAAGAATGTGACATTCAGTGATATTTGTGAAAGTGTGATATATATACAGTGGTGATTTGAGTAGGGGGAAAGAGAGGGGGAGAATTGACCAGTAATGCAAAGTTATTCAATTAGTTCTGCGGACCACATTAGTTGGTCTCGTCGCAGAGTCCTTAGAACTGGTCCAAAAGGCTCTAATTGTCAATGTTTCAACCCTGGAAAAGCACTCTTAAAAGGTCAATGCGGGTCTTCATCAGGACTGGGTGAGGGGGGTTGACAGCCTCAAGGGAGGCCCGGATTGGTTCTCCTGGGTTTAGCTTAAGCCGAGCCACTTGTGGATCTATGGCTGGCAGGGGTTTCAGGCTCCCTTGGTTATTGGCTCTTTAATGTAGAATTGCAATCCACTCACTCGACATCTGTTCGAGGTTGAAGGCAGGCAATTTATGGCCAGGGTGTGGTCTTTAAGATCAGTGTGAATAATCCAAAGTCGCTCGGGTGCTGTAGTTGCTTTTTGCCCCGTCCGTGCTCGCTGTAAGAATGACAGCGGTCTGTAGGATCAGCGTGAATGATCCAAAGTCGCTCTGGTGCTGTAATTGCTTTCCGCCCCGTCCGCTGTGTGAACGTCCTGGCCATAAATTGCCTGCCTTCAACCTCGAACAGATGTTGAGTGAGTGGATTGCACTTCTACTTTAAAGAATCAATAACCAAGGGAGGCTGAAACCCCTGCCAGCCACAGATCCACAAGTGGCTCGGCTTGAGCTAACCCCAGGAGAACCAATCCGGGCCTCCCTTGAGGCTGTCAACCCCCCTCACCCAGTCCTGATGAAGACCCGCATTGACCCTTTAAGAGTGCTTTTCCAGGGTTGAAATGTCAACAATTAGAACCTTCTGGACCAGTTCTAAGTACTCTGCGACGAGACCAACTAATCTGGTCCGTAGAACTATTTGAAAAACTTTGCATTACTGGCTAATTCTCCCCCTCTATTAGACATCCCGCGCAACGAACACATCTCTGGTCACCTGAAAGACCTCCACTGGCTACCCGTCAATAAGAGGATCACTTTCCGACTGCTAACCCACGCACACAAATCACTCTACGACATCGGACCAGAATGCCTCAACTCACGACTGTCCTTCTACACCCCCTCCCGCCAACTACGTTCTTCCAGCCAAGCCCTCGCCACTGTACCTCGCATCAACAAGACCACCATGGGAGGCAGATCCTTCTCTTACCTGGCTGCTAAAACATGGAACTCACTCCCCACTGACCTTCGCCTTACCCAGAACCACCTAGCATTCAGAAAACAACTGAAAACTTGGATATTTGACAAGTAATCCTCCTCCCCTCCCTAAGCGCCTTGAGACCCTCTGGGTATGTAGTGCGCTATATAAATTCTCTGACTTGACTCTGACTTGACTTGACTCTCTTCCCCCCTACTCAAATCACCACTGTTTATATCACATTTTCACAAATATCACTGAGCACTGAATGTCACCTTCACCTATGATGCGCCACCATGTACTGATAACAGCCTTGTAAATATTTGAATAAGGTTACTTATAAATGAAGCAATTTATGAAAATCTTTTGTGATACCCTAGATGGTTTGGATTTACATTTTCTTTGATTAACTTGCTTGAAAATGAATAATTTGTCAAATGTTCAGAAAATTTTGAAGTAATAGTGTGTACCAGACAGAACCAATGTACATCTATCTCACTACTGCCCAGGTTCTGAGGGATACTGCGTTACCCCATTGTGACTTAACCGTCTTCTCCGGAGGCAGCCTGTATATTGGTGTTGTCCTCTCCGGAGACAGGTTGCCGCGTGGTATCTTTTTCACCGGCGTCATCGCAGGGCGGCTCCCCGCCTTTCCTGAGGCAGAGATGTTCGCCGGAAGAGCGGCAGGTCCCTCATTCTTCGGCTCCTTCTGACTTCCAGGTCTGGCCCTTGCCCATCCCGCTTGGCTTTGGGGACGGCCGCCTTAGTTTTCAGCCGTCGCCCACGGAGGAGCTGCTTTCTCCACCGCGGGGCCCTACGGAGGTGGGTGCTGCCTTTGCTCACGTGGTGTCCTAGGCCGTGGGCATTTTGCACATGGGTGACCCGGTTGCTCAATTTCCGGCGGACCATCTCTTGGAGGTTCTCCACCAGGGCTCTGATGGGAGGGAGATCTTACTTCCCTTTAAGGGTTCACTCCTTTCTTCCCTTACGGAGACTTGGAGGCGTCCCGCCTTAGTCGATCCAGTGCCTCACCACCTTCTACACCTGCCTCTTCCGGCGCCGCTTGACCCGACGTGCCTTTCCCTCCACCACTCTGCTGCCAGTCCACTTTTGCGAACCACCTTTCCCTCCCTGCCGCCACTGTTGACTCCGCCGTCCCAGGAGGCCCGCTGGCTGGATTCTTGTGGGCGCAACATGTTCGCCTCGACCAGCGCTGCCCTGTGGGCCCTTACCACCTTGTGTGTTTTGGCTGGGGTCTCCTCTTGTTTGTGGAACTTGGCTGAGTCTCTGAGATTCGCAGCCTCCCAAGAGACGGTCCAGGTGGACTTACGGCATCATGCTATGGATGGCCGGGAGCTAGCGGCGTTTATTCTCCTCTCCACTCTAGACATCTCAGAGGTGCTGGGCCGGACCATGGCTTCCTCAGTCGCCCTCTGTCGCCATGCTTGGCTTCGGGCTTGAAAATATCCAGGAGCGGCTCATTGATCTTCCGTTTGACGGCAGCCTGTTGTTCCATGCCCCGGCTGACTCCGCCATCCAAAGGTTCCTGGCGGGGCTCCGTACTCCTCCTCCTCCACATTATCCTCCTCCTTCCCCTCCTCAGTGACTGCTGAGTTGGGCTGGTTCTTAGGCCGCTTGTTCTGACTGTGGAATGTGCTTTCTGGCATTGAGTCCTCCTTGGGATTTTGGCATTGTTGGCTGCTGGACGGCCCTTTGTTGCCTTTGTGTGTGGGTTTGCGTGAGTTGTTGCCCAGACTCTGCCCTGAGATTAGGCGTTCTGCTTTGCTCGGGCTGCTTGACAAGCCTTCTGCTGGGTGTTTTTCCCTGTGGTCCTTTTGTTTTTTCCTCTGCTACGGACGTTCTTCCGAAGAGGGCTCCCATATCTTGGGACTTAACGTACCCTATGTGGGGTAGTGGTAGCTGTTATATAGCTTGCGCTCTGCTAGGGAGTTCTGGTCGCCTTCGGGTGCCGGTTCTCCGTGGCGTTTCTGTATGTTGCTTTTGCTTCTGGAGGTCATGTCTGCGGCCCCTTGGAGTGTTGGGGCTGGGCATTTTCTCCTTTTCCTGCCCCTGTCCTGAGTGCTGGGGTGATTCTGAGTTCTCCCTTGTCGGGCGTAGACTGCCCGGTCTTTCTGGCGCCCGGGCTGTTCTTCTTGCTTTTGGCAGCTTATGACTATTGGCGCTGTTATGGCTGGCCTGTTGCCTTCCATCAAGAGGGGGCTTGCCTTCCTTCCCTCTTTTCCTTGGGCTTACTGGGCTTCTTCTGCTTCTTCCTCCTCTTCCTGTCTTGGCATTGGATGGAAGCTCTGTCGACTTGTGAGGGAGTGGGGTGCTTCGGCCCCTCTAGCCTTGCCCTTGGTTCTTCTGCTGTGAGGGTACGGACCTCTTCAGTCTCCTTTTCCTCATACACCCTCTGGGGTCAGTGGTGTTCTCCTTGTGAGGGTTCCTCTTGCCCGGAGGGGATGAAGTTTCTCTTCTAGCCCGCAGATCTGGTCCCCTGTGGGACCTTCTGTCCTGTCCAGACTGCTGGGGTCCATTTGCAGACCCTCCTTCCCCGTGGATATTGCAAGGGTATCTATTCTACGTGAAGGAATCTCTGGCTAGTGGTCTCTATCAGATGTACGAGTTACTTACCTTCGGTAACGATGTATCAGGTAGAGACGATTCTAGCCGCAGGTTCCTTCACGGCCCGCCCTTCCTACCTGTTCTGCGAGGACCCTTGTGTTGGTCTTCGGTACTCGCCTCCTGGTGAGGGGCTGTGTCTCCTGTGAGTTCCTTCTTTGCTCCTGATGGGTGGCTTCGTCTGGTTGCGGTTCATTCCTCCTCTTAGTTCCTTGGAGGATGGCGTTACAGTGCTTCTGTGCCCCGCTGCTCTGGTTACTCCAGGTTTGGGGGGTTTACCTTCAATCTCTGTCCTTCCCTCCCTCCCTTCCTGTTGCTGCTGAGGGTCCTGGCCCCTCTGCTTACCTCCGAATAGGGGTCATCTGGCTAGGCCTTGCCCTTATTCCTTGGGGGGTGGTTGCCCTCTATGCTGGGGTGGCTTGGAGGTTTGTGTTGGTCTGTCTTGGGACTGTCTCCCCTTCCTTATTCTGGATGGGGGTGGTGGGCCTATTACGTGTATCATGGCTTTTTACGTATGTTCCATGTTTCAGAGGGAAGGCTGTCTATGTACAGGCAGGGTCGCTGCTCAGGGCTCTGCTCTGTTCTTTCTTCTGCCCCTGCCTTTGGACACTGCAGTGTTGCACTGTTCCTTATGGTGTCGTTTGTCTCTACTTTTTTCTACTCTTTCGCACACTGTTCCCATACTCCCACAGTTTTTTGTCTGGTGACTCTGAGTTGTGGTGCGTAAAAGTTCTCAGAAGAAAACTGACGTAGGCGCGCCGGGGTGGGTCTTATGTGACCTCGCTGACGACACGTACGCGGACCACGCCTGGGCGGAGTCGCGTGGTGTCGCCCCGCCCCCGGCGCTCAGGGATGCTGTGGCAAAAGTTTTCCGGATCCAGTCTCACGCCTGGGGATAATTCTACGTGAAGGAATATGCGGCTAGAATCATCTCTACCAGATACATCGTTACCGAAGGTAAGTACCTCGTACGTCGTGTACTGAACTGACGTCAACGCGCGAGGGAGGCGTCTTAAGTAGCTGCTGCGACGTCATCTCGGCGACCACGACGCCAACGACGGACGCAGAGCCGCACGAAGCCACCTTCCAATGCAGGGGTACTGCTGACGAAAACTTTCAGGATCCAGGCTGATGCCTGGGGGTAATTCTAAGGTAAGGAATCTATCACCAACTAATGTTTCTTACAGATATATTGTTACTGAAGGTAAGTAACTCGTGCATCAAGGGCCCATTCCTAGATTGGTAAAATATGACTAATTTTAGAAAAGTGGTTTGCTGCCTGTTTTCCTGTTTGCTGCACCTGTAGTTTATGCATGTTTTCCACTTCTGTCTTTGCTATTTCTCACACATGGTGCCTGTTCCTGGCCATTCTTCATGCGATCACCATTTTCATGTAACTAAATCAGAGGTCAAGGCCTGGAGGCACAGGTTAGAGGCAAGAGGGCAGGGAAAGAGGCACAGAGCACTTATACATGGTCCATGGGTATCAAGATTATAGGAAACAGAGCTTTTGTTGCAGTCTCCCTCCCCCCTCCACTTTTTGGCCCCTTTTTAGCTACTGGATGCTGGTATTCAAATCTTAGAGTGCACTAGGGCCTGCTAACCCGACCTCAGGGCCTGTGTTCTTTCCTTAAAACAAGATAATGCCTAATTGTAACACAATTGGCAAAGGATGTTAGCATCTAAGTCCCTAGTAAATGGTACCCCTGGTACCTAGGGCATGGGTATTAAAGATGGTCCCTAAGGGAGGCAGCATATCTTTGGCCACCCTAATGGATCCATACACAAATTCCACGTAAAAAAAATAAATGTAAATGTCGGAATTTGTAAAGCGCACAGCTACCTCCACCGGAGGTGTCCCGGCGCTGTCCGTATACCGCTTAGGAACCCTTCCTGGCTTTCCTGGGAAATGTCCACTCCTGGGCACCCCCCAGGTGCAGCCAGGCATCCCAGCGCTTTTGGGGCCGTTGTGGAGACTAAGCAAGCTATTGCCCAGAGTTGCAGCATGGGACCCATGATCAGAACAGGCACTGAGGCGAGAATATCCAGTCGGGAATTAATGAGCCGGAGACCCGCCGAGGCGGGAATCGAACCCTGGTCCCTGGCCAGAGCTCTGCATCAAGGTCTGCCTGCTCTAACCATTGAGCCACACTTCTCCACGTAGACTGCCATTGCAGGCTGTGTGACATGGTGCAAACCTTGAGTGAAAACATGACATGGCACACTCTGTGCCATGCCAAAGTCACTATATTTAATATATGTAAGTCACCCTTACAGCAGGTCTTTGAGCCCTAAGGCAGGGTGCATTATGTTTTATGTGAGAACATATTTACATGAGCAGATGTACCCACGTGATATCTAGTTATATTACTCGATATGGCAAGAGAGCAGGAAAGCCATTTCAAGGTATGTACTGGGCACTGGTCTAAACGAGTTACCCAGCTACATAATAGCTTCACTGAAGCATATGGTGTTTGGTATCCAACAATACAGAGGGGGAGAACTGGGAGAATTTGGATGGCCCACTGCACATTCTCCCATGTAAAAATTCCCAATGAACAAAAGGTACACTGTTCCAGAATAACAACTCTTTGCTTCTGATTTGGGGAGGAGAAGAGGTCCCCCAAAGCGATAGCTTCTTATTAGCAAGTGCCCTCACCCACCCTTAGGTGGCATGCTTCATCATCGGGCATGCTCCTCCTGATTATGAAGCAAACACAAGGAGATGATGGACGAAGCGTTGAACCTTTTCAGACACTCGCCCACAGTCACAGATCTGGGTTGATTCTTTAGCTCACTTAGCCACCCCAGTTCAGAGCCACCCAATTGCAAATCAGTCTTAACCCTGATGCTTATGGGAATAGTCTAGCCAGAACTGGCAAGCCAGGTCTTCCCTGAATCGGAAACAAGCATCCTCGGACCTGTTTCGGGGTAACACCCCCTCATCAGCCAGGATAGCTTGATTTCAGTGGCAAAGTAAGCAAGAGACGCTGTGAGAAAGTGCCATCTTTCTTGCATGGTATGCCCCCACTTTTTGCTGAATTGCTGATGTACTTTGAGTGTGCCCTGGGCTCCTGCCAATCAGACTGAGAAGTTTGGTATCCAACTTCTCAGCACATTAAATCTACACTGATGCCAGTTTGGGATTTATTGTAAAATGCACAACAGAGGGCAACTTAGAGTTGCCCCCTGAAAGTAGCCCACAACCCGCGTCCTGACTGAGAGGCTGCCTAGGCTGCCACCCAGCTGACATGTTGCTAGGCCCCTTGGTAGAGAGCCATCCGCTATTGTGGGACTGCAACAATGCACATCCTGGGGCGAGGTGCTACGCCTCCTCCCCCGGGATAGGCAGGGGAAGCTTCAAAGGCATGCCACCTTTGTGAGTTTCTCCAGGCCACTTGCTGTACTCAGCAACTGGCCCCCACCGGTTCTGACCCCCACTCTGGCGGGGAGACAGGCAGGAAAACCAAAGTAAGGAAAGGGTGTATGCCAGCCTCTGCCAACCCCATCCCTCAGGTAGGAGAGGCGAGGTGCAGCACAACTCCGGGCTCTCGCCATCTTGAGGTTGGGGAGCCCTACCCAATCAGCGCTCTGGCTCCTGCCCCCTCCCACTGGAGAGTGGCAGGATAGGGGGTGTACTCACACCAGGAAAGGGATCCATTGGTCCCTGTCCTTTCCCTACCTGTAACACCCCTAAATTTAGTATTTAGGGGCACCCTGAACCTACCTTCCACAGATCCCGATTCTAAAACTTCAAAGAAGAACAAGGAGAAAGAAGCTGCTAAGAAGAGGACGACACCAACTGACCTGGCCCCAGCCCTATCGGCCTGTCGACCCTCAACCCTGCTCCTGCTAAACCCCGGCGTCTTCTATGGTCAGCAACCTCGAAAACCCCGGAGGACCTGACTGCCTTGCTCATCCAAAGACTGGGTTTCCCACGAGCAGTGGTTCTGCTCAAAGATCTACAACCCCAGGGGCCAGCCAGGAACCGCAAATCCAGCACACTCCACACCCGCCGAGCTCGGCCCGTGTCTGAGCGGACAAAGATCACGAGGACGTCCCCCCGGCGACTGTGACCAAGAATCCAGCACCCAAGAACCTCCCTCAACGCTCCTGACAACGCCTGCAGCCTCACCTCCAGGGATCCTCCCAACCGCGACCAGCAGAAGGTAAGATTTCCCGAAGCCAAAAGACACCCTTGCACCTGGCGCCCTGTGGCTCCCTGTGCCCAATTCCTGGTTGCTTACCTAACCTACAGCTTCCCAACTTACCTCTCGAAGTGGTGGTCGCACCTGAAGAATCTCCGTCCCCAAGCCTGCAGCCTTTGTTCATCTTGCAGCTTTCCCATCAAAATCCATTGGGCGCCCGACGGCCCAAAAGCACCCTGCACCCAGCCGCCCCAGTGTCGCTGGGAGTGCAACCTTTGTTCTGTTTGACTTCCCCACTTGCCCTGAGCAATTGACCAGGAGCCCAGCTCCCGCAGCCGCGTGGCCTGCCTGCTAGCAGCCACCAACCAAAGGCCCCCTTCCCGCCATAGGCTAACATTGGGCCTACTATCTCTGCACCCGCCTGCCCCTGTGCCGCTGAGGGTGTAACTACTGTACCTACCTGAACCTGGGAGACCACAAAGTCTTACCCCAGGACCTTAACTCTGCCAGTCGAGTACTTACCTGAAAGCCGATAACTTACATTTTCTCCATAGAGTAACATTGACTGGATTTCACTTGGAAATTGTGTGGAGTTTTGAAACTTTGAAATATTCACAAAAAATCTTCCGATCAACGAAAACTAAATTACTCACCTGTTACCAGGAGAGATCCAAGTGTTGGATCTTGGTGCTCAGCACTGACCCTAAAAAGTAATTACAACTGTGATTTTTCGATAACCTGATTTTCCCCCTTAGGATAACATTGCCTGGTTTTCACCAGAAATTCTTCTAATTGTCGATTTTTGCAACTTACAAATATTCCTTAAAAATCGCCTATTTACTATAAACTATTTCTTTCAACTGTTTACAGGAGATGCACCAGGGCTGAATCCAGGATCCAGCCCTGAGTAAAAAAAACATACGCAAAGTAATTGATATTGCATTTACTTAAAATTCCCATTGAGCTCAATGTTATTATTGTGTTGCATGTTGCAACAACTGTATCTATTGAATTGACAAGTCTATTGCTAATTGAAAGTATTCAACTATAGCATCTCATTCTGAGAAAGTATTTTTATACCTACTTATGGTTCTAAAATAAAACCACAATATATTTTTATATATTCAGTTCTTGTCTATGAGACCATTTGCTGACTGTGTACAACAAATGCTTTACACTGTCCTCTGATACTGCCTTACTGCTCATCCAAGCTACCACTTTAGAGAGTAAGGTTATATCTAACTGTAACCTCATCCAATCCTCTGGGGACTGTGGACTCTGTGCCCACTAGACCTTACTTTGGTGCAGTATATACAGAGCCACTTTCTTACATTGCACGTCTGGGCATACCCTGCCAACTTAGGGCAAACAAAGCAAACACAAGGAGGTGATAGACGGAGCGCTAAAACTTTTCAGACACTCACCCCCATTCACAGATCTGGGATGAATCCATCCTCATTCTTTAGCTCACTTTGTCATCCCAGTACAGACCCAGCCATATGCAAATCAGTCTTGACCCTGTTCCTTATGGGAACAGTGCAGCCCAAACTGCCAAGCAAGGTCTTATCAAACATTACAGTTATAGCACACCCTGAATAGTCACAATAAATTCAATCAGAACATATATCCCAAAATAAGAAGATATCAAAAGAGTATGTATCCAAATCTCAAACGTCCAAAGGCGAATGTATCCTATTTCAATCCACTGTTGTTTTTCAAAGGACAATCCACCAATCACAAGAGAAGAAAAAAGTTTTTTTATTCGTATAAGCCAAATTTTCAGCTATTCTTGATGCCAATTCTTGATGCCAACACGTGTTTCGTCTGTACAAATATGTATTCAGACTTTCTCAAGGCAGACTAAATAACTGGATCAGTGTTCCGCTATGCATCGGATGCTTCTAAATAACGATGATCACATGTAAACCGCACGATCCAATAATCATGTGCGGAACGAACACTTCAGCCCCTTAGTCTAATCGGAGTTGACAGGCGATAATGATATTAAGAGTATAAAGCACGTCAAAGTAACTTGGCGACCCCAGTCCGAAAAGAGTTGCCCCGCGGGGTGCTTAGGAAACACCAATTTTTAAACACAGTGATCAGGAAGTGTCAATTGCTAACAAAGGGGACCACACATCAATTCGTCGGTACCCTCAACTAGTACAAAAACTCCCCAAAACGGTATCAGAGGATACAATTAACTGGGCAGTGGCCCAAGACTCTTCAGTAACAGTCCACAGGAGCCAGACCTTGATACGTCTGTTCCCGTTAACACCAAAGCCCGCAGCGTCCTCCATCTTGTGAGTTGCAGCCACCATGTGCCCCAGATTGCAGTGAGCAGAGTCCAGAAAGTGGCAAGGAGGCAGACTAGTGCTGTCTCTTCCCCCAAAAAAAAGTTTTTAAAAAAAACGATTTTCCCTTTCTGTGATTTCTGTCTTTGCCTGTGGTTGTTACAGTTGAAAATTGTTGTTTTAACCTACCTGTGATTGGATATTTTATCACTTGTTTTGTGTTTTAAACTTGTGTTTTTTCCTGCCCATGATTTCTTCCATTTAATGTGTTGAATTGTGGGATTTGCAGTCCAAACTCTGTAGTTTTCCCTCTCATTGCTGAGGACTTTCAGTTTTCCCTCCAAATTTCTCCTTTGCTCTGTGCTAAGACCTGTATGTTAAAACAGTGCACCCACTCCACCATTTTGTGTTCACAAGCCAGTGAAACCAGCCCCCCTTCTTCCCACCCAGCAACAGGGATATTCTACATCAGAGGGTGCTTCGGTGAGCTGCTTAAACTGTGTGTTCGAGGCATATGAGCTGCAGATTGCACACTATGCATAGATTGCCACCTAGTGTTGGGCCCGGATGTTTGCAGTTTGTTTTGTAGAAAAGTCTTTGGAAGTCACGGGATAGGTGACTCCTCTTTTGGATGATAATCGGCTCCATCCCCAGATTGTTTTTTTCCGCCACCGGGCTCGGATGTGTTTCCAACGCTCCGTGTTGAAACCGATTTCCTTTGGCGCGCAATCTTCAGCAACTTTCAGAAAATAAGTTTCGAACGCTTCTCCACTCGACGCTACTCTTCAACGTCGAATACCTCGATTACGGTCATCGACGACGGCCTTCGGGCCTAGCTAGGCCTCGATTCCAGATCATGGAAAGGACTCCCTTCAAAAAGTGTCCTCAATGTGGGTCGAAGTTTCCCCACACCAACCTCCACGAGGTGTGTAACCTCTGCCTTTCTCCGGAGCACGAGGCAAAGGGCTGCTCAGCTTGTGCCTCTTTCCGCTCCAAAAAGACTATCCGGGACCGAAGAGCGAGAAGAAGTATGGCTCGATTTTCAGCTTCCATTCTGGACGACATCATTGAGGAAGGCGTTAACGTTCCAGAGCAACAAGACGTTGACAGCGGTTCCGAACGGGAAGAAGATTCGGATGTCGAGGACATCACTCCAGCGCAACGGTTCGTAAGTAAGACCGTCGACCCCAACCCTTCCTCGACACCCCCAAAGAAGGCCCCGGTCACACCCTCGCCCTTGGGTGCACACCGACACTCCCCTTCTACTGCCCCACCTTCGGGCCCGGCAAAGAAGCCAATTAAGCCTTCAGGTGACTCGGGCTCGAGTCAGCCTTCGCATGGTGACGGCGCCAACTTACCGGCACCAAAAAAGACATCGACGCCAGCTATGCCGACGCCCAAACAATCAGCACCGAAACACACAACTCCTTCGGCACCGAAACCCAGGTCGGAACCAAGTAAACCTTCGGATTCCAAAAAACAATCGCAACCGAAAAAAGCATTGGATCCGAAGAAACAACCGGATCCGAAAACAACATCCGGAACCGAACAAACATCCGGAACCGAAAAAACATTCGGAGCCGAGAAAGACTCCTGCCTCCCCGATAAAGGACATAGTCAAAAAACAAAAGCAAGCCGCTTCGGTGCCGAAACATTCTCTAGCACCTACAGATCGGCCTCCGGCAGAAGACTTCTATTATCCAGACCCTGCTCAAAAGACTCTGGCTAAAGACCCAATCACTGGGCAGTTGATTTTGGCCTTGAAAAAGCGACCACTGGACAAACCAGCAGCCCCAGCTCTGCAGGCAAAGAGAAAGGACATGGCTTTCACCTTCACCTTCACCTTTAAGACCGCCTACCCCTTCTCCTCCACCTATGCCATCACCACAATCTCCAATACCACAGCATTCCCCAGCATCCTCTCATAGGGATGATATTTCTGATGATATGGGGGTAACATGCCTGATCCAGACACACCTGCAGGATCACCCGACCCATGGAATGATTACACCACTCCAGATGTCCCAAATGTCCATCAGGATGACTTATACCCCTCACGGCCTTCCCCACCGTAAGATACCATAGGGTTTAATGAATTGATACACAGGGCTGCACAATATCACGGGGTAGACATACACACAGACCCTGCAGACGAAGACTTCCTGATGGATACCTTTGATAACGCACAAAGGTCTACATCCATCTTACCAATGCTCAAAGGAGTAATTAAACACGCTTCTGAAGTCTTCAAAGATCCAGTCAGAACTAGAATCATTAATCCTCGTATAGAGAAGAAATATAAAGCCGCCTCTTCAGATCCAACATACATTAAGGGATCAGTACCACTAGACTCACTAGTAGTTTCCAATGCACGCAAGAGAGCAAACTCGCAAACATCAGGTGATGCTGCTCCACCAGATAAAGAGTCTAAGTTTTGCAGCGTGAATCTTTCTGGATTCACTATGCTGTGCATATTCCGCAATCTGGTGGTTGGGTCCGGAATCGTAGTCTTTTTTCTCTTTTCTTTTTTTTTTGTAGCCCAGGTGGGTGTCGACGTCTCACCATTTGGTGTACCTTCGGTGACGTCGGCATGCTTCCTGCGGAAGCTCCCACCCTTGGGTGCCATCTTCAGATTCTATTTTCCGCCGTTTGGTCTGGATCGCCGCGTGAAGCTCCAGAAATTTGAAGGAGAAAAGAAGAAGATAACGCCGAAATTCTACCGAAAGGACTTGAAAAGACTAGGAGAAGAAGACATTAAAGCCGGGACGACGAAGGAGGAGAACTAACCCGAGATCTTCGACGTCCGACGGGGAATGCGCGCACAGGGGGCCCCCTGAGCGCAGTAATGGACAATACACCCTTTAAATTCTGCCGTAACTGCCATCACAAGTACGCGCAGAAGGACCAGCACCCGGTCTGCAACCTCTGCCTGCCGGTCGACCACGGGAGCAAGGACTGCAACGCCTGCTCTGTTTTCACTCTGAAGACACTCAGAATCCGAGAGAAGCAGAGGATAGCTCACCACACAATGCAGGGCAAGGGCCAGGCACCGTCGCTGTACGATCTGGGCCTCTCCACCGATAACGAGGACAACATCGCCGAAGGACCAGATATCTCCACGGTCGCAGAGACCGATAAGAAAACATCAGACAAGGTAGGAGAGTCTATGACCCCGAAACCCTCGACAGGGCCTCGAAAGCCAGAGGCAGACTCTCGAAAATCAGAGTCTAGAGCCTCGAAGGGAGCACCGGCGCCGAAAACATCGACGACCGAAGCTGCATCCTCCGAAAAACAGCCCAGCGGATCCTTAGAAAAGGACTCCCAGAAGGCGAAGACCGGCGAAAAGCCAAGGTCGTCGAAGCAGGTCCCCGACAGAGGAACCACGACTTCGAGGGAGAAGGAGTCGAAGACCACTTCGACGTCGACGATGCCGACGAAGAGGGCGGCCGAAACGCTCGACGCCGAGCATGCGGTTAGAGATGGAGAGAAAGAAAAGAAGGCTCGAGGCTGAGATGGCGAACATCCTCCAGAGGAAGAAAGACTTCGAGGATAAGATGTGAAGCTACAGGATCCCCTCGAAGCCCGCGACGGACGTCGCCGAGGTAGAGGAGCACGAGGAGTTCCACGACGAAGAGCCGCCGAAAACTCCGGAGCCCTCGGATCAGGGAGAAGAGGAAGACCTCTATTACACAGAAGGGGAATATGGGGATCAGCGTTCGAGCTACGACTCGGGATCCTTGACGGCTCAAGACCTGGACTGGCAGGACATCGATGCTGTAAACCCAGAGGAGGCTGTGGAGACATACCCCTCGAGGCCTTCGCCACCAGATGACATTGGGACTTACAATGAGGTCATCAGGAAGGCAGCAGCAGCTTATGGGGTTAAATTGGAGGAAGAGAAGCCTAAAGCGGATTTCTTGCTGGAAACCTTGCTCCCCACGCAGACAAGGAGCCAGTTCTTGCCCATGCTGAAGAGTGTCATGGACCAAGGGAAGGAAGCATTCAAGGAACCAGCGACATGCAGATCCGTCACACCAAGGACGGAGAAGAAGTACAAGTTCTCCTCCCAGGACCCTCCCTACATCAAGGGATCCGTCACAGCAGACTCGATTATCGCTGCAACGGCGAGGAGAAGGGCCAACGTCCCGACAACATCTGGGCCACCACTTGACAAGGAGAGCAGGAGGATGGACCTAACAGGCAGAAAAATCAAAAGAAACGCAGCAATGCACTGGCGGATGGCAAACTCCAACGCCCTGCTGAACAGGCACCAATATCAACATTGGGATGAGGTGGGGCAATTGCTAAAACTCCCTCCCAGAGCAATTCCAGCAGAGCGCCACACACCTCGTTGAAGAGGGAAAAACATTTCAAACTCTTGCCTGAAGACAGCCTTGGACGGAGCAGAAACCTCCAGCAGACTGATGGCTATAGGGATCACAGAGAGAAGGCAAGCCTGGCTCAAGATCTCAGGCTTCAAGACAGAGGTTCAAACAACATCCTGAACACTCCATTCAACGGAGAGTCGCTGTTCGGCGCCCCGGTTGATGAAAAGCTCACCCAACTAAAAAAGGATAACGAAACAGCAAGGTCCATGGGGGCCCTGCAATTCAGAGGGATGAGAAGAGGCACTCCGGCAAGGAGGCCAAACGGAAGAGGTGGTAACCCGCCGGGAACATCGCACCAGGCGTTCCACCAGGGTCACCAGGGTGGCAATCAGGGCTCGCAGGGCCAGCAGAAGCAGACCTGGCACTACGAGAACAGGGGCCAGTCCTTTTGCGGGAGAGGAAACTGCCGAGGCCAGAGAAGGAGAGGCGGTGAGCAACCACCCTCTAAGTGACTTCGCACGGAAAGATGTGCTCCCCCACTCAAGCCCTCCGAGGGAAGAGCACAGGAGAGCTAAGGGGAGAGGGTTACACGGACAAGACACAAAGGAACATGTAACACCAGTGGGCGGCAGACTAAGATTTTTTCTCCAGGAATGGAGAAAGATAACCACAGACAAGTGGATACTCAACATCATACAGTTCGGATACTGCATAGAGTTGGAAAAGAGGCCGCCAAGCAGAAGGCCAAAGAAAAAAGAGCACTCGGGAAGGGAGCTAACGCTGCTCCGAGAAGATGCTCTGGAACTCCTCCGGAAGGAAGCCATCGAACTGGTCCCATTCCGAGAAAGGAACAGGCAAGTTCAAAATGACGTCCCTACAGGAGGTCATCCCACAAATAAGAGACGGGGATTTCATGTCCACCGTGGACCTCAAAGATGCATACCTGCACATACCAGTGAACAGGCAGCACAAGCACATGCTAAGATTCGCAGTAAAACAGGATCACTATCAATTCACAACCCTGGCTTTCCGTCTAAAGTCACTCCAAGGGTGTTCACAAAATGCCTCGCAGCAGTGGCCGCACATCTGCGAAGAGAGGGGATTCACGTTTACCCCTACCTAGACGATTGGCTGACAAAGGCGAACTCTCGCAAGACATGCGAGGAGCATGCACAGCGAGTCACGAACACGCTGATGGACCTGGGATTCTCCATACACTGGGGAAAATCCTCAATGGAGCCGGAGCAAGTGAAGATCTTCCTGGGGGCTCAGATCAACACAATCCAATGCAGGGTGTTACCCAGCGAAAGGAGGACGCTCAGCCTACTAAGGGAGACTCGCCACTACCAGAAGGGGCAAGTTCTGACAGGAGGACAGCGAGCAAGATCATGGGGATGATGGCGTAATGCATACACCTGGTCCCCAATGTACGCCTACACATGAGGCCACTCCAAGAATGACTGCAACAACAATGGTCACAAGCTACAGGAAGTTGGGAGGATCTAGTGGTTGTAACGCACGAAGTGCAGGAAGAGATTAGGTGGTGGACCAAAAGGAACATTACAGTAGGGAAGCCTCTAACTCCACCAAACCCAACTGTGACCATCACCACAGACGCATCCCAGAAGGGATGGGGCGCACACATGAACAGGCTCAGAGTGAGTGGTCTGTGGGCACCAGCGGATGTGGTCAGACACATCAATTACCTGGAACTAAAGACAGTGTTACTCGCCCTGAAGGCCTTCCAGAAACAGCGGTACAAACGGAAAGTGTTGATACAAACGGACAACACAACAACGATGTTCTACATCAACAAGCAGGGAGGGACTCAGTCGTTCCCTCTGTCCAGCCTAGCGCAAGAAATATGGAGATGGGCAATACCACTCGAAATAGATCTGCTGGCCATACACCTGCCAGGGAAGGACAATGTGGAGGCGGATTGGCTCAGCAGGCAGACTTCAGCATCCCACGAGTGGGAATTCAACAGCCAGGAAACAGAGAGACTATTCAGGAGATGGGGCACCCCAACAATAGACCTGTTTGCAACACGCCAGAATGCAAAATGCCAGTACTTTGCATCCAGACAACCAGAGGAATAATCCCAGGGGAATGCCCTATGGATAAGCTGGTCAAAAACATTTGCCTACGCTTTTCCCCCCGATACCATTGATCCCCAGAGTGCTCAACAGGTGCAGGATAAGCAACATGACACTGATCCTGGTGACACCTCAATGGGCCAGGCAGACCTGGTATTCACAGATTATGGAGATGAAGCAGGGTCCACCCCACAAGTTCTCAAAAAGAAAGGACCTACTCTCCATGCAGATCAGAGAAATTCTACACCCAGACCCGGAGGGCCTCAGCCTAGCGGCTTGGCTCCTGAGGACTTAGAGTTTGCACACCTAAAACTCCCAGAGAGCACCCTGAAGGTGTTGAGAGAGGCAAGGAGGCCCAGCACACGCAAATGCTATGGGGAAAAATGGAAGAGATTTACTCAATGGTGCAGCAAGAAAAAGCTGCAGAGGAAGCTGACCAAGGAATCAACGGTGCTAAGATACCTCACGCACCTACTGAAAGCCAAACTAAGCTCATCCTCGCTAAGGGTACACCTGGCAGCAATTGTGGCATACACAAGGGGAGAGACTGGGAGAAGCTTTTTCGAATCAAGGGTAGTAAAAAGATTCCTGGAAGGGGCAAAGAGAATAGCGCCACCAAAAAGGATGCCGCCGCCGGCATGGAACCTAAATGTGGTACTGACAGAACTCATGAAAGCACCCTTCGAACCCATCCACAAGGCATCACTGAAAATGCTGACCATGAAAGCGGCCTTTCTGGTAGCGATCACCTCGCTACGCAGGGTGAGCGAACTACAGGCACTAACACTGCATCCAGATACACAGCGACAGGGTCGTGATGAGAACAGACCCGCACTTCATGCCAAAGGTGGTGTCAAGGTTCCACATGAACCAGAGTATTTAAATTCCTAGCTTCTTCCGGGACCTCACGACAAGCGCTGAGAGGGCGCTCCACGCTCTAGACGCAAGAAGGGCAGTAACGCACTACATTGAAAGGACGAAGGAACTCAGGAAAACAAAACAGTTCTTCGTGTCCTTCGCAAACAGTTACCTGGGTAGACCAGTGACTAAGCACACCATAGCTCGGTGGATCACACAAACAATACAATTCTGCCACAAGCAAGCGGGGCAGGAGCTAACAGGAGGGGTGCAGGCCCACTCGACCAGGAAGAAAGGAGCAACAATTGCCTTTCTGGCCAACACACCAATTCAGGACATATGCCTGGCGGCAACATGGGCTTCAGTGCACACGTTCACTAAGCACTATTGCGTGGATGTACAGATAAGCAAGGAAGCACAAGTAGGACAAAGAGTGCTTCAACATATATTCAACAACCAACGCTCATCTTCCGCCCAACCGCCACAAAAGTAACAAAACCGCTACAAAATCTATGCACAGCATAGTGAATCCAGAAAGATTCACGCTGCAAAACGAATAGTTTCTTACCTGTCGGTGTAGTTTTGCAGCTTGAAGATCTTTCTAGATTCACTAGCGAACCAACCCACCTCCGCCAGAAAGATGAGGCTGGAGAAGAGGGTGGAAACACATGGAATAGAGAGCAAGTTGAAGCTTACAAG
Organism: Lissotriton helveticus; assembly: GCF_964261635.1. Taxonomy (NCBI): domain Eukaryota; kingdom Metazoa; phylum Chordata; class Amphibia; order Caudata; family Salamandridae; genus Lissotriton; species Lissotriton helveticus. The sequence continues at coordinate 1,466,154,627 of NC_136057.1, forward strand.
ATACGTGAAAAGAATTACGTTGGAAAAAGGATTAACATACATAGCCATGGATTCATTACAAGAACACAAAAGAGAAAAAAGAACCCGAAGATGACTCCCAAGGGTGGGAGCTTCCGCAGGAAGCATGCCGACGTCACCGAAGGTACACCAAATGGTGGGACGTCGACGCCCCCCTGGGCTACAAAAAAAAAAGAGAGAAAAAAGACTACGATTCCGGACCCAACCACCATACTAAGGAATATGCACAGCATAGTGAAGCCACAAAGATCTTCAAGCTGCAAAACTACACCGACAGGTAAGAAACTATTCGTTATTAGACGCATCAGGAAAGAACTGCATCTCAAGCAGCAAACATGTGGCGTATCGCCAACACACAGGCATTGCTAGCTAGATATGATAGAGCACATTATGACAAATTAGAGTCAATAATGACACACCTCCCTGATAAGTACAGGGATAGGGCACGCAAACTCATCCAAGAGGGTAAAAACATTACAAATACCTCCATCAGATGTTTCCTCGACGCAGCAGATACCGCGTCTAGAGCAGTCAACACCAGTGTCTTACTACGCAGACACGCCTGGCTACGTATATCAGGATTCAAACCTGAGGTACAAACTGCCATTCTTAATCAACCTTTCGATGAGCAACACCTATTTGGACTTAATGTGGATGTATCTCTTGAAAAATTGAAAAAAGATACAGATACCGCAAATCTATGGGAGCCCTGCAGTCGCAGGCTCCCAGACGTTCATTTCGTCGCTCATCCTATAGAAGTGCCACCAGAGGATACTCCTCAGTCACAGCCTCAGCCTCATACAAAGCCCCTACACAATCCACTTATGGCAAGGGCTACCAAAAGGGTGGGTACAGGGGTAACAACAACAAGGGCAGAGGTAAAAATAACAATTCCCGCTCTGCCTTTACCCCTGCCCAATGACTCCCTTCCTCTTCCCCGCCCCACTCCACTCCTGTCGGGGGAAGACTCCAACATTACCTGCCAGCCTGGGAAAACATCACATCAGACAGGTGGGTGTTACAAATTATTCAATCAGGTTTTTGTCTGGAACTAAAATCTACCCCCCCCCCCCAAACATACCACCCAGGCAGCGCCCAATGTCACAGGAACATTTAACATTGCTCAGACAAGAGGTAATATCCCTCCTGCAGAAAAATGCAATAGAGGTAGTTCCAGAGCACCACAAAAACAAAGGAGTATACTCACTGTATTTCCTGATACCAAAAAAGGACAGATCACTAAGACCCATCCTAGACCTCAGACCTCTAAACGTCTACATTCATTCGGACCATTTCCATATGGTCACACTTCAACAGGTCCTTCCACTACTGGTGCTAAACGACTTCCTTGCCACTTTAGATCTCAAGGACGCCTACTTCCATATTCCCATCCACGCGGCGCTCAGGAAATATCTCAGATTCGTGCTAGACGGGCAGCATAAAGTGCTCCCATTCGGAGTCACAACAGCGCCATGGGTGTTTACCAAATGCATAGCAGTAGTAGCAGCACACTTAAGAAGACAGCATATTCATGTCTTCCCATATCTGGACAACTGGCTCATAAAAGCCAACTCATACAGCCAGTGTGTACAACACACCCACGCTACCATTCAACTGCTTCACAACTTGGGATTCTCAATAAATCACACCAAGTCGCATCTACAACCCTCACACATGCAACAGTATCTCGGCACCAAAATAAACACCCAACTAACACCAGTGTATCCCTCTCCAGCAAGGGTAACAAGTGTACAAACTCTGCTAACAAAGTTCAAGCCGCAACACTCACTACCAGCTCGAGTGTTCTTGCAGCTCATAGGAATGATGGCTTCGACAATGGAAACAGGCTCAAGGTCAACTAACAGACCTAGTGTTGGTAGACGGTCGGACTCATCGTTCTCTGCAATGGTGAAACACCAAAAACCTTTCCAAAGGGCGACCGTTTCTAGAGCCAGTTCCTCAAATAGTCTTAACAGCGGACGCATCACACTCCTGCTGGGGAGCCCACCTCCTGCATCACACCATGCAAGGCAGGTGGACACCGCAACAAAAGCTATTGCACATCAACCACCAAGAGTTACTAGCTGCGTTTCTAGCCCTAAAAGCTTTTCAAACTCAAGTGTCAGGCAAAGCTGTCTTAGTCCGCACAGACAATATGACAGTTATGTATTACATCAACAAACAAGGAGGGAGACACTCTCTGCAGCTCTCTCAGTTAGCACAGCAGATAGGGAGATGGGCTATACCACTAAACATCTTCCTATTAGCCCAACATGTCCCAGGAGTACAAAATACCATGGCAGATCTACTAAGTCGACAAACTCAGCAAATCCACGAATGGGAACTTCATCCACAAGTTCTTCATCTGTTCTTTCAGATGTGGGGACAACCTCAGATAGACCTCTTTGCCACCCACGAAAACGCAAAATGTCCAAACTTTGCCGCCAGATACCCACACCCATTGTCCAAAGGCAATGCGATATGGATGAACTGGTCAGAACTATTAGCGTACGCTTTTCCTCCTCTCCCACTACTTCCATTAGTGATACGCAAACTGCAACAACATTCCCTGACGCTCATTCTAGTGGCTCCAACTTGGGCCAGACAATCGTGGTACACCACACTGTTGCAGATGTCTGTAGTACCACTCCAAAAACTAAACCTATCTCCACACTTATTAACACAGAACCATGGAGAGATCAGACACCCGGACTCAGCTCAACCTAGCGATCTGGCTCCTGAGGTCATAGAGTTTGGTTACCTCAACCTTCCACCTGAATGTATGAACGTTATTAAAGAAGCTAGACGTCCCACCACTAGAGCATGCTACTCTGCTAAGTGGAAAAGGTTCGTCATATACTGCCAAAACAACCAAATTAATCCCTTAGATGTGTCTATTCAACACAACATTGGATATTTATTGCACCTTCAAAAGTGTAACTTAGCCTACACGTCTATCAGGTTACACCTTGCAGCCATTGCAGCATACTTGCAAAATAGACAACATCTATCTCTTTTTAGAGTGCCAGCTATTAAAGCTTTTATGGAAGGACTAAAAAAAATAATTCCTCCCAGAACTCCACCTGCGCCAGTGTGGAATCTAAATGTGGTTCTCACAAGATTAATGGGACCTCCCTTTAAACCATTACATACATTTGAATTGCAATTTCTAACCTGGAAAGTAGCTTTCCTAGTAGCCATTACTTCCCTCATTAGGGTTAGTGAACTACAAGCATTTACCATTCAAGAACCCTTTCTACAAATGCATCATAACAAAGTGGTTCTTCGTACTAATCCAAAATTCCTTCCAAAGGTCATTTCACCATTTCATCTAAATCAATCTGTTGAGCTGCCCGTATTTTTCTTGCAGCCTCAAACAGTCGCAGAAAGAGCTCTACACACGTTAGATGTCAAGAGAGCATTGCTGTACTACATTGAAAGGACACAAGATTTTCGTAAGACAAAACAACTTTTTGTGTCTTTCTCACCGCCACATAAAGGCAAACCGATATCAAAATCAGGGATCGCTAGGTGGATTGTTAAATGTATACAAATATGTTATCAAAAAGCCAAGCGTACATTACCAATCCCACCAAAAGCCCATTCTACCAGGAAGATAGGGGCTTCAATGGCATTCTTAGGGAACATTCCCCTAGATGATATATGCAAAGCAGCTACATGTTCTACACCGCACACATTCACAAAGCACTACTGTGTAGATGTGCAAACTAAACAGCAAGCCACTGTGGGCCAGTCTGTACTAAAAACTCTGTTTCAAACAACTGCAACAGATACTGGTGGTCGCAGCTAGGTGTGGGAACTGCTATGTAATCTATGCATAGTGTGCAATCTGCAGCTCATATGCCTCGAACGGAAAATGCTACTTACCAGTATATATCTGTTCTTGGCTTGTAGAGCTGCAGAGTTGCACACGCCCACCCGCCTCCCCGGCTACCTTTATCTGTTCTAGTATTATATCAATTAGATACATATCACATGGACATCACTATCTCTTATACAGCTCCATCACTTCCCTAATGGCGAAAAACAATCTGGGGATGGAGCCGATGACCATGCGCAGTATCATCCAAAGGAGGAGTCACCTTTCCCGTGACTTCCAAAGACTTTTCTACAAACCAAACTGCAAACATCCGGGCCCAACACTAGGTGGCAATCTATGCATAGTGTGCAACTCTGCAGCTCTACATGCCAAGAACAGATGCATACTGGTAAGTAGCATTTTCCTTACTAGGGACTGTGCACTTCGTTTTTTGGCCAGGAGAGGGAGTAAAGTTTTATTCAAACAGTATTGTTAGATTTCAAGTTAGTGAGGCCTTTACCTGAAGAAGTCCAAAGTGTGGATTGAGCCTGTCTGTCTCCTAGGAGATTCTGAACAGGAAAAGCAGCTTCCAACTCCCTGGCCAGCAAGCCTTGTCTGAGGTCACTGGGACCTTATATGGTCTGATATTGTTTGGTACATGTGTACACTGATTAGTGGTTGTATCTGATGTTTCTATTGGATTCGGGTTAGTGTCCTCAAAGGTTGGGTATTTGAGTGTTCTGATTGGTTTCTGGGTCTGTGATCCAATCAATGTAGGGTTGGGACTAGGGCTAGGGTTAGGATTTCTATTGGAAGTAGGGACTAGGGTTTCCTGTGTTATTGGTTGTTGGGACTAGGGCTAGGGTTAGACTTTAAATTGGAAGTAGCGATTAGGGCTTCTGGTGTGATTGGTTGCTGGACTGGTTGTGGGACTAAGAGTAGGGTTAGGCTTTTTATTGAAAGTAGGGACAACGGCTTCCTGTGCCTGTTGTTTGGACTTGGGGTGGGACTACTGGAAGGGCTAGGGCCTCTATTGGACGTAAAGATCAGGGTTTTTGAACTGTTTGGGTGCTTGGACTTGGGCTGAGATTGGCTGTAAGGTCCTGGTATCCTATTTGTTCTAGAGTTTTAGGGCTTGTGTTGTGATTGGATAGTGTTAGGGCTAGGGTTCCCATTGGCTGACGGGGTCACCTGATTACTAGGGCTATAAAAGACCATGGTTAGGGTGTCTCAGCCAAGGGCGCAGAGGACAAGGGCAGTTGCCTGTTTGAGCCTGTTCGAGACTGACCAGGGCCAGGGTCAGAAATGCTTACCAATATACATACCTCCTTTATGCATCTTTATACTTTCAATGAACTTATGGATCTATATATTTATCACTTTCTGCTAATTTAGCATTTCCAATGCACTTCCCTATTTCTCGGCCTATACTTCGCTCTATATATCCTCTACACCCACTCTCTCATTTAACCCCAAACCCCATACCACTACTATGATCCCCAAAATAACCCTTTCTAGACTCTCTCCTACTCTACCCCTCCTTGCATCATCTTACACCTCTTTTACTATACCGATCCCCCAAAACAAACCTTTCTAAACTCTTCCCTCTTTTCTACCCCTCCCCAACCCTTCTCAATCTGGTAGAAAGTGCCATCTTTCTTGCACTGTATGCCCCCACTTTTTTTCTGAACTGCTGATGTGCTTTGACTGAGTGTGCCCTGGGTCCCTGCCAACCAGGTACCCAGGGCCTATGTTCCTTCACTAAAAGCTGTGTTGAAACTAAAACCCAATTGGCATCTCTGGCCACCTGTCAGCCCCTAGTAAGTGGTACCCTAGGTACCCAGGGCATGGTGACAAGAGAAGACCCCTGAGGACTGCAGCACTTATTGTGCCACCCTCAGGTACCCTGTACCCTGACACCCACACACTGCCTTTGCAGGCTGAGTGTCTAGGTAGAGAGCTAAACCAAGAGTCTAGATGGCACACAACCCTGTGTGCCATGCCCACAGAACCCACTGCCCTGGCATACTTCAGTCACCCCTCTAGCTGGGTGCCTTATGCCAGAGGTGTGCACAGGTGCATGAGCCCTGTGCCCCTACAGTACCCAGGGCCATTCCTGGGCACTGTAAGTGCAGTGATGCCATTAAGAGTATATGGTGCTGGGAGGTTGTCATTACGAACTCTACAGCACCATAATGGCTACACTAAAGACTGACCAGTTTGGTACCAAACTTCTCGGCACATTAAACCCGCACTGAAGCCAGTGTGGGATTTAATGTAAAATGCACCGAGGACATCTTCGAGATGCCGTCTGAAAACCTTACCTACTATCCACGTCTGGGCTGAGTGGCTGCAGAGGCTGCCCCACAGCAGACATGTTGATGGACCCCTGGGTGGAGATCCCCCGCTCTCCTGGGCCTGCAACAATGCACATCCTGGGCGAGGTGCTAGGTCCCCCCCCAGGATGGGCAGGGGGAAGCTTCAAAGGCATGCCGCCTCTGTGAGCTTCTCCAGACCATTTGCTGTACCCAGGAACTGTCCCCCACCAGTTCTGACCCCCACTCTGGTGGGAAGACTGGCGGGAAAAACTATGTCAGGAAGGGGATGCCAGCCTGTGCCAACCCCACCCCCCAGGTGGGGGAGATGAGGTGAAGCACTACCCCAGGCTCCGGCCATCTTGAAGATGGGGAGCCCTGCCCAGTCCCACCTAGGCTCCTGCCCCCCTCCCACAGGAGAGGAGCAGGCTAGGGGGTGTACCCATCCCAGGACAGGGACCTATTGGTCCCTGCCCTTGCCCTACCTGTAACGCCCCTAAATTCAGTATTTAGGGGCTCCCTGAACCTTCCTTCCTCAGATCCCGATACCAAAAGCAGAAGAAGAAGACCCGCCACGCAGCTGCTAACAGGACGACAACAACTGACTTGGCCCCAGCCCTACCGGCCTGTCGATCCTGGAACCTGCTCCTGCCTAAATCCCGGCGACTCCTGCGGACAGCAACCTTGGGATACCCAGAGGACCTGCCTGCCTTGACCCTCTTAAAGACTGGGACTCCCATCAGCAGAGGCTCTGCTGCAACAACCCCCCTGGTGCCAGCCAGGAAGCTCCGGACCAGCCCACTCTGCACCCGCCGAGCCCGGAACGTGCCCGAGTGATCCAAGACCACAAGGACGTCCCCCGGGCGACTGGGACCCAAAGTCCAGTGCCCAAAGACCCTCCTCTACGAACCAGACGACGCCTGCAGACTCAGAACCAGGGCCCCCCCCAACCGCGACCAGCTGAGGGTAAGCTTTTCGGACACCCAAAGACACCCCTGCACCCGGCGCCCTACAGCCCCCTTTGCCTCCCTTTGGGGTACCTACCTGTGCTCCAGGATCCCAACTTACCTCTCTACGTGCTGGTCGCCCCTGGAGTGTCTCTGCCCAGAGCCTGCAGCCTTTGTTCCCTTTTGACCTTTTCCATTGGATAACATTGAGCGCCCAACGGCTCAAAAGCACCCTGCACCCAGCCGCCCGAGTACCGCTGGCTGTGCCACCTTTGTCCTATCCTGCTTCCCCCTTTGCCCTGAGCAAGTGACCAGGAGCCCAGCGCCCACAGCTGCGTGGCCTGCTAGCCAGCCCAGCAGCCACCAACTGGAGGCCCACCGTCCCCCATTGGCTAACATTGGGCCTGACTACCTTTGCACCCGGCCTGACTAACATATCCACCACTAAAATTACTTTCATGTTTCGCCATACTTATTCAACACTAATCCTGATGGGTTCCAGAGTAGCGTGCTACTTGCGCTTCAAAACCCCATCAGGGATAGCAAGCGCTATATAAATACAAACCTCTTTCCCTTCACTATCAAGCCACCTACCCTTCTCTACCTAAATAACTGAATAACATATCCACTACTCAAATTACTTCATATTTTACTATACTAATTTTCAACAATAATCCTTTGAGTTCCGGAGTGGCGTGCTACTCGCCAGAAAAGAGCTTCAACATCCATCAGGGGTAACAAGTGCTATATCAATGCAAACCTTTCTTCCCCTTTTATCCCTCCTCTATCCTTCTCACTCCAAATAACTGACTAACATCCACCACTGAAATTACTTTCATATTTCACAATATGAATTCACCACTAATCCTATATGGGCTTCCTGAATAGCATGTTTCAACACCCCATCAGGGGTAACAAGCGCTATATAAATACAAACCTTTTTTCCTCCTCTATCCTTCTGCTATCATTCCAAATCCAAATAACTGACTAACCTATCCACCACTTAAAATGTACTTGCACGTTTCACTATACTAATTCAACACTAATCCTCTATGGGTCCCGGGGTAGCGTGCTACCCGCCGAAAAAGCGCTTTGACGCTTCATCAGGGGCAGTAAGCACTATATAAATGCAATTACAATACAATACAATGTTTGAATTTGCGCACATTTAAAGGCCATCGTTCTTTGTAATTATGATTAATAATTTTTAAACTTGTCAACACAATCCACAAAAAAATCAACACTCCACACCATGCCACATTATTCCAATCCGTATAAGTTCACTCAACGTCACACACTTCCATCCTACACATTTGCATTCACACCACATAATTCGACAACAAACAACACAATTCAACTCAACAACACACTTAAACAAAACACGCTAAATACATCCAATCCACACCACAAAACTCCACAGCATGCCACAAAATTCAACAGCACACCACATAATTAAACTCCACTACATACCACTCCACAACTCAAAATACCATTCTACATAATTACACTCCATGACACACATTCCCAGTCCACAAAATTCTAGTATACTCAATACCACATAATTATAACCACACAATTTCACTGCACACCATGAATCCTCTTCACTCCACACAATTCCAATACTATGAATTCTAATCCAACCTACACAATTGAACTCCACAACACATACATTCACTCAAAACCAAAACACCATGGCAAAAGACATCGTCATTTAGAATGCCAATAGCTCTAACTCTCACAAATGTGAGACCTATTGCATTGTAAATGCTTGTTACAGCGAGGGGTAGGGGTTGTGGACAAGGAGATTGAACTGGTTACCCAGCGTCTGTCTTGTTCACCCATTCTCCCTTCCTCACAGGGCTCTTCTGCTCTACGAGTAGGCTCCTTAATATCAGTCCAAGATGCATGTGAGGTCATAGCACACGACCAGGCTGTGGTCACTCGTATTGTACAACTACACCCCCTGTATAGATCACAATCTAGCTACCAGCGCCTAAGGCGCTTCGTTGTCTAACTCCTGGAGTGGGGAAGGAATTAGGAGGAGCAAAAAGGAAACGCCCCTCGATAGGGGAACCCGCCAAGTGGAGCAAAAGTACTGGCCTGCAGTCGACCTTAAAAGCACCTCAAGCAGTGCCTATCTTGGACCCCTCACAATTCATTTCACTTAAATTAGCTTTGCTATCACTTCTGGATAGCAAACTAGACCCAATCCTGCTTCGCTTATCTGCACTTGAAGTAAAAATCACCAAGCTAACTGTTACATTATATTAGAATAGTATACTTCCTTTTACTAGACCACTTCCTTCAAGCATCATGGATAATAGGTCAAGTAACAATGGTATGGGGCTATTGTGCGAAGGTGCCTTTTTCTGCATGGTTGCCCCCACTTTTTTCTGAACTGCTGATGTACTTTGACTGAGTGTGCCCTGGGCTCCTGCCAATCAGGTACCCAGGGCCTATGTTCTTTTCCTAAAACTGCATCGAAGACCAAACCCAATTAGCACTCTCTGGCCACAGGTCAGTCCCTGGTAAACGGTACCACAGGTACCCAGGACACTGTGCCACCCTGAGAGGCCTGTACCTTTACACTCGCACACTGCCTTTGCAGGCTGCGTGTTTTGGTGCAGAACAAAGTGAAGAGTCAACATGGCACACATCCCTGTGTCCCATGCCTACAACCCACTGACCTGGCATAGGTCAGCCACCTCTCTAGCTGGGTGCAGTACAACCAACGGTGAGGGTACAGGTGCATGAGCCCTGTACCCCTACAATATGTAAGCCACTTCTTTGACATTGTAAGTACAGTAATTTCTGATGGCTACATCTGCCAGTGGATTCCTCACCTTGTGATTATCTCCTGCGCCAGCAGCATCGGAAATTTTTCGTAGCTCTCCAGGCTGACAAGGACGACGTCACAGAAGCATGGCTCCGCTGACTTCACCGGAGCTATAAGAGAGCCTCGTCGGCGTGATGACGTCCGTTCCCTTTTTTCTGCGCCGTCGACGCTAACGGTTTTCTGGGACTCTCCATAGTTTTGTTGCTACTTTGTGTTTCTGGGTTGCTTCTCTTGTTTCTTTTTTGAAGATGTCGTCAAGGAAGTCGGGTTTCAAGCCCTGTAGGGAGTGTGGGGCCATATGTCCGTCACGGACCCCCACGAGGATTGTCTCTGGTGCCTGTCTTCGGATCACGACGTTGAGGGTTGTGCTTGCTGTCGCACGATGAACCCGAAGGCTTTAAAGGAGAGAGAGGCCAAGTTATTCATGGCGAAGATGAGAAAGGAGAGGAGAGGTCAAAAAAGGTCGGGTTCGAAGTCGACGTCGGGTCATGCTTCAAAGTCTAAGAAGCAGAAGAAGAAGAAGAGGCACGGCTCTCGACGCTGTTCAGATAAGGACGCGGCTCCGGAGTCGACTTCACCAGTTACTCTGCGTCGTAAGGACTGTCTCTCCATCTCCTTCAGGATCGAATCAGGGTTTTCCTGTTTGTTCGGCTTCGCCTGCAGCTTCACTATGCATTCTCCGATGCCGGCTCCATCTCCGATGCCGGTTCATTCTCCGGGTCTGGTGGAAGATGCTCCAGTACCTGATGAGTCTTCGACTCCATTGGCTCCACCGTCGACGCCGCATGGCCTGAGGCCGCTAATGCCTCAGCCTGAGTCTGTACCAGGCGCTTACCCACCTTTTCCTGACCCGGGTCAAGATCCATCACATTACTTACATGCAATGTATGGAGTTTTTGCAAGAACTGTGTACCCCTCTGGAGCACCTTCGGGTCCCATGGGTCCTATGGCCTTTATATGAAAACAATAAATCCTGAGCTAAAAAAGTTCATCAATATCAAAAGACAGATGTCGAGTCCAAGGCTTCACATTATCTTCATTGTTCTTCATTTATTTGTCATTTTCAATAGAATCCAATCTTCACCAATAAAGAAGTTAGTAACCGCTGCCAACACGTGTTTCGTCTAGGTCGTAAAGACCAAAAGACTTCGTCAGGGCATGTAAGTCAAAAAGAAGGAATTGCGTAGAAATAATAAGAGGAATATCTTAGTCCATAGCCAGCAACAACTCATATATCCATTCCAACTGTTATCCAAGCTCATAAATATTTAATTTCCATAAGCCCAGTCCTTAATGTCAAATAAGCCGTGTCCGAGTCACTTTGGTGAAAAATCTAAAGAGTTCACTCTTGTCCTCCGAGTGCAGAGACAGGAAAAAGTGTTCCGGTATTAGGCGGCGTGTAATACCGGAACACTTTTTCCTGTCTCTGCACTCGGAGGACAAGAGTGAACTCTTTAAATTTTTCACCAAAGTGACTCGGACACGGCTTATTTGACATTAAGGACTGGGCTTATGGAAATGAAATATTTATGAGCTTGGATAACAGTTGGAATGGATATATGAGTTGTTGCTGGCTATGGACTAAGATATTCCTCTTATTATTTCTACGCAATTCCTTCTTTTTGACTTACATGCCCTGACGAAGTCTATTGGTCTTTACGACCTAGACGAAACACGTGTTGGCAGCGGTTACTAACTTCTTTATTGGTGAAGATTGGATTCTATTGAAAATGACAATAAATGAAGAACAATGAAGATAATGTGAAGCCTTGGACTCGACATCTGTCTTTTGATATTGATGAACTTTTTTAGCTCAGGATTTATTGTTTTCATATAAACTTTACATTTGTGGCTTGTTTCAAGTCGCATTGTTTGATTCTGGCTGGGTGACCGGAATCTTATCCTTTGAGCTTATCGGATATTGTACTATATTACCAGTATTTCCTCTCAGCGCAATCTTCCCTCATTCACCTGTTCTTTTTGTTGTATAGTCCTATGGCCTTTAACCTGAGAGTGCCTCAGGCTTATGCTCAGGCTCCCTTTATGCCATTTCTTCCAGCGGCGACGTCCTGGCATTTCCCAGCACCCAAGACATCGACGCCGTTTCTTTCATCTCCGGAGCCGTCAGCTCGACCTCGCTCGTCTCAGGCTGTGCCTCTGGATCGTGTTGGGTTCCGGATTCGTCGGAGTCGTGTCTGGCTCTGCCGACGCCGGTTCCGAGGATGAGGTCCAGGCAAGAGGCACAGAGAGTTTTGGAGGAGCAACGTTATCGTGCAGAGGAAGAAATGGAGGAAGGTGAACTTCAAGAGTCAGAGGACTTATTTGAAAGTTAGAGGGAAGCAAGTGGCCTTGATATGTCCCCGGAATGGGAGCTTTATCCTCCATCAGATGCTGCTTCTAAGGATGTGGCTCCTTACCACACAGTTATAAGAAATGCAGTGGAGCTTTTAGACCTACAGCTTCCAACAGCTGAATTCAATTCCAATATTTTGACAGAGGTTCTTCATTCTCCCTCCACTGTCATCAAGCCTTTATTGCCTTTTAATGATGCCATCACTGAGCAGGTTTTGGAGGTCTGGCGTAAGCCCTTTTCAGCTCCAGCGGTTTCTAAATCTGTTGCTAGGAGGTATAGGGCGGCTCCTGGAGATCCGGACTTCCTAACATCTCATCCTTCTCCTGAGAGCCTGGTGGTTCAGGCTGCCTGTTCTAAGAAATCTTCTGGGGCCTTTCCTCAAGTCCCTGGAGATAGAGACTCTAAAAGGCTTGCTCAATCGGCTAAAACTGTGTTCTCCTCAGCAAGTATGGCTGTGAAATCCAGAAATGCCACCTGTGTTTTGGGTCGTTACATTCATGCTCTAATGGCTCTGCAAAACAGCTTGCTCCTAAATTGTCTGAGGAGGATAGACGGAATTTTAATGAGGTCTTGGCAGACACTCAAGCAGCTGCACGCCCGGTAATACAGAGTGGTCTGGACACTACGGATTCTGTTGCCAGGATTATGGTATCTTCAGTTGCCACGAGAAGTGCTTGGCTCAAGTCGTCTGAGTTCTCTCCGGATGTGCAGGTAACTCTTCTTGAGCTCCCATTCAATGGTTCTGGGCTGTTTGGAAAAAAAGCAGATGCAGCCTTAGAGAGGTTCAAAGATAGCAAGGCCACCGCTAAGTCTCTGGGCCTTCAGGCGCAGCCTAGAGGTTCCAGGTACAGGAGATACAGAGGTTTTGGAAGGTCGTCCTTTCGGACCTACAGGCAGCCTCAGCAGCAGAAGCAGCAAAATACTCTGTATAAGACCTACAGAGGCAAGAGCAGAGGACGTCCACGAGGTTGTCAGCCCTCCTCCTCTACCTCCCCACCCCCCCCAACCCTTGCCACAGCAAAGCAGCCCTAGATCTGCCATTCTGTATCATGTTGGTCCTGTGGGGAGTCGGCTTACCGATTTTCTGCAAGATTGGGAATCGGTCACTACGGATCTTTTGGGTTCTAAATCTTGTGGAAAATGGGTATGCTCTTCCCTTCAGGAATTCCCTCCAAATTACCCTCCTTGCCAAGGGGCTTGCTCGGCGAACCACCTCCTACAGGAGGAAGTCCTAACATTACTAAGAAAAGGTGCGATAGAGGTGGTTTCAGAGCTGGAAAGGGCTCAGGGATGCTACTTCCAGTATTTCCTGATACCCAAGAAGGATGGCAGGCTACGTCCAATCCTGGATCGCAGGATCTTGAACCTTTTTCTGGAGCAGGAGAAGTTCAAGATGCTCACCCTTACGCAGGTTCTTTAAGCGCTGCAACAGGATTACTGGATGGTGTCCATCGAATTGCAGGATGCTTATTTTCATATTCCAATCCTAAAGTCGCACAGGCAGTATCTCCGTTTTACAGTAGGATCGCAACATTATCAGTTTGCAGTTCTCCCGTTTAGACTTACTACTGCACCTAGAGTCTTCACCAAGGTGATGGCAGTGGTGGCAGCCCATCTCAGGAGATTGGGGATTCCGGTTTTTCCCTATCTGGACAACTGGCTTCTCAAAGCGGAGTCGCCAGAGAAGGTGCTTCATCATCTTCAAGTGACAACCCAGCTGTTTTACAAAATGGGTTTCTCGATAAACATGCCCAAGTTTTACCTGGTGCCCTCTCAGCGCAACCTGTTCATAGGAGCGGTACTGGACACTACTGTGTGTCGAGCATTTCCACCTCCACAAAGGATTCTCGACATTTAGGAAATGATCCCTTTATTCTACATTAGAACGGTCGTTCCAGTCCTGAAGGTCCTTTGGCTGCTCGATCTGTTTGCTTCCTGCATCCTGTTGGTCAACCTGCACGCTGGCACATGAGGGCACTCCAGTGGTGCCTCCGCATGCAGTGGTATCAGCACAATGGAGATCTCAGTGAGTCAGTCAGGATCTCCAGAGAAGCTGCAGCGGATCTGTCTTGGTGGAGCATTGAGGGCATTCTTTCTCAGGGAAAGCCCTTTCATCTGCCTCCATCGGTGGCCACAGTGATATCTGATGCATCCACTCTAGGTTGGGGTGCTCATCAGGGAGACCTGGAGATCAAGGGTCTTTGGTCTCCAGAGGAAAGGTTGCTTCATATCAACCTTCTGGAGTTGCGGGCGATACGTTTGGCACTCAAGGCCTTCCTCCCTTCCCTTCGCGGTCAGTCGGTTCAAGTCCTGACGGACAACACTACCACGATGTGGTAGTCAACAAGCAGGGAGGAGTGGGGTCGCATTGTCTCTGCAGAAAGGTTCTGCGTCTGTGGTCCTGGGTTCAGGACCATCAGATTTGTCTGATGGCAAATCATCTGGCCGGAGTTCTTAACGAGCGTGCAGACAGTCTCAGTAGGCAGTTCACTGCCGACCACGAGTGGAGGCTTCATCCGGAGGTGGTTCGTTACGTCTTTCGGATGTGGGGAACTCCTCAGGTGGACCTGTTTGCCACTCACGAGAATGCTCACTGCCCGTTATTCTCGATGCGGGAAGCTTTGGGGGACGCGCTTTAGTTGAGTTGGGGGTTCTTGACTCCTTTACGCTTTTCCTCCCATACCCTTGATTTCTCGGGTTCTGAGGAAGATGCTCCAAGACCGGGCCCAAGTCATTTTGATCGCTCCGGATTGGCCAAGAAGGGTGTGTTACACAGATCTACTTCACCTCTCGTCGCACTCTCCGCTCTGTCTCCCTCTCACAGCAGACCTCCTCTCGCAGTCGCAGGTGCAGGTTCTACACCCCCACCTCAAGAGCTTACACCTTCATGCCTGGAGATTGAACGGGGCAAGCTGAATTCTTTCTCTTTTCCGCCTGACGTGGTGGACGTTATACTTTCGGCCATGCGTCACTCCACCAAGTCTATCTATTCCTATAGGTGGTCCAAATTTGTCAATTGGTGTGAGAAGTCTATTGACCCTTTGAGGGCTCGCTTATCCAACATCCTTCAGTTTCCTCGCTCTCTCGCTCAGCAGCGCTTTGCTGTGGCTACTGTGAAGGGCTATTTATCGGCTTTGTCTGCGTTCATTTTGCTTGCCGGATCAGCTGTCTTTGTTCAAGTCGCCCGTTCTGTTAAGGTTCATTAAGGGCCTTACAAATAAGTTCCGGCCCACTCCCTTTATTGTGCTTCAATGGGACTTAAATCTTGTCTTAACCTACTTGATGGGTTCTCCCTTTGAGCCCTTGCACAAGTGTCCCTTGAGACAATTGTCTTTTAATACAGTATTTCTTGTTGCCATTCCCGCGGCAAGGAGGGTAAGTGAGCTTCAAGCTCGGAGTTCGAAACCCCCTTTCTTGTCCATTCATGATGATAGAATGGTACTCAGGACCAGGGCTGCTTTTCTGCCTAAGGTGGTAACTTCCTTCCATCTGGGGCAGTCCATTACTCTTCCTATCTTTTATTCTCCCCCTCACCCTTCCAAGGAGGAGGAGCTGCTTCACCGCTTGGACCCTAAAAGGGCGGTGAGTTTTTACCTCAATAGGACTAAAGACTTTCGAGTGGATGACCAGCTCTTCGTGGGCTTCATTGGCTGCAGGAAAGGTAGAGCGGTGCACAAGCGCACCCTTTCCAGATGGATTATCTTGTGCATCAAGATCTGTTACTCTTTGGCCGGTAAGGATACTCCAGAGGATATAAGAGCTCACTCTACTAGAGCAAAGTCTTCTACATCTGCCTTATCTAGGGGTGTTCCTGTGGAGGACATTTGTAGAGCGGCAACTTGGGCCTCCCTCAACACTTTCGCAAAGCATTACTGCTTAGATTCTGAAGTGAGGAGGGACGGTCACTTTGCGCTTTCTGTCCTACAGGACTTTTTGGTATAGAAGGGTGGACACCCGCCTCCAGGAGTGGGGACTGCTGTGGGACTCTATTCACAAGGTGAGGAATCCACTGGCAGATGTATCCATCAGAAGAACAAGTTACTTACCTTTGGTAATGCTTTTTCTGGTGGATACAGTATCTGCCTGTGGATTCCTCGCTGACCCCCCCGCCTTCCCGTTGTCCACCCTTGTATACCTGCAATGTTGATATTTTCTATCTGTTACTTTCAAGGGAAGTGTATTATTCTTTTTGCTTTGCTGCATTTATTTCACACTGTGTGTGTTGGTTTGAATACTGTGTATACTGTATATATTTGTGTCGGTCCGTCCGTGTGCCTCGAAGGCACGGAAACAAGGGCGGAACTGACGTCATCACGCCGACGAGGCTCTCTTATGGCTCCGGTGATGTCCGCGGAGCCCTGAGTGCAGCTATGCTTCTGTGACGTCGTCCGCGTCGGCGTGGAGAGCTACGAAAAACTTCCGAATGCTGCTGGCGCGGGGGATATTCACAAGGTGAGGAATCCACAGGCAGATGCTGTATCCACCAGAGAAAGCGTTACTGAAGGTAAGTAACTTGCTCGCCATTAAGAGAATATGTTGCTGGGAGTTTGTCATTACGAACTCCACAGCACCATAATGGCTTTACTGAAAACTGGGAAGTTTGGTATCAAACTACTCAGCACATTAAACCCACAATGACGTCTGTGTGGGATTTAATGAAAAATGCACTCAGAGGGCATCTTAGAGATGCCCCTTGAAAAACGACCTAATATCAAAAGCATGAACTATGGTGAGAGACACACTGATTTCCCCAGAGCAATACCTGATTGGGAAAACTTACATAGTCACCAATGCAGAGAGTTGATTCTTTTTCTGTTCAGAAGCAGGTTTTCCAGTCTTCTTACCTTTCCCCTTGGAAGGTTGGGCCATTCTTTCAGGCTCCAACACTTCTATTTAGGTCTCGCGTGGCGTACTGCGCGCGAGATTTTATGTTTTTGGAGAACTTCACTAGCGAGGGCTAAGCCCCGCCCCTCTTCTCCATTGGCTGGCCACCCATTGGAGAAGAGGTCCTAGTGACGTTCTTATTTCTCTTTAAGTCCTGTCCTTTTCAGACTGGGGGCGTGTTTTTGACTGTTGTTTACATTCTTTGATGTTTTTAGGTCAAAAAGACGCCCCCCATTCTGAAAAGGACGGGGCTTCTTCTTTCTATCTAAGCTCCGTCCTTTTCAGACTGGGGGACGTGTTTTTGACTGTTGTTTACATTCTTTGATGTTTTTAGGTCAAAAACACGCCCCCCGTCTGAAAAGGACGGGGCTTACAGACAAAAGGCTGTGTGATCGCCCTGAGTTCACATGAAGGTGGAGAGAGAATAAAAAGAACCTTGTAAAATGGCATTACACTCAAGAGGGGCATCACCGAGCTATGCAAATTTACATGTCAAAGCCTCACCAGCCCATCTATGGTGTTAGTTAACATTACAAACGGCAGAACAAGGACGCCCGAACAAGGCTTAAGCGGGCAAAACAGATCTAATCGGTGTTTTCAGGAAATGCTTTCCGGCAGCGTGGATGTGTATGTCCCCTGTCTAAATACAGTTCCCATTCTTTGCCCAGGGAAATCATCTGAGAAAAACAATTATTGTCACACCTTCCGCGGGTGCCCACCCCGCATCTTTGCCGGTTCTTAATCATACGTAAGAAGTGGGTGCCTACCCCGCATATTTGCCATATTTTATATCCCTAGCGGGTGCCCAACCCGCCACGGACCTTGCCTCTTTTATTATCTAAATCTCGGGTGACCACCCCACTGTTGTGGCCTTCGTGGAGACCCCCTGGCGTGGGGATCCCCCTGTGTGCCGAGAAGGAAGCAGGAGCCCACCCTGCATTGACGCAGAGTTCCAGAGAGGGGCTGCCGCGCTGCCCGCGGTGACCCGGAAGTGTCCCTGCCTGGGGGCGGAGCTATGCGCCCTCTGGGGTGGAAGCGGCATGAAGAGACCGGCGGGGCTCCCATGCTTGACAAGAGCCCCGCGCTGCACTGGCACCTGGAATCAGATGGGAGCCTACCCCGCGCTCCTGAAAAGTAAAGAGGAGCAGCGTTTGCACCTGGGGCCCCCGAGAGCGAGGTTGAGCCCCGTGGTGCAGAGGGAGTCACGGAGGAGTGCTGCAGAGGCTGGCGGGGCTCCCGTGTGGAGAAGAGAGCCCCGCGTGCAGAAGAGAGCCCCGCGTGCAGCTGCCAAGGACCCCCGAGAGCGAGTGGACCCCCACCGGAGGAGCAGCCAAGACAGTCTGGTGAGTGGGGCTCCTGAGTTCATTACTGTTAGGGGGGGCGTCGGGGAACATTGCCGGTGCCCTCCCACCCTCCCGCTGGTGCTAACTTCGTTTTGGCCCACATTACGGGGGGCGTATTTCATTTTAGAGCGCCCGTGGCTCCAACTTTGGGGCACATTTTGTTTAAGGGCCCCAGTGGGGGCTCCAACGGCAGTGGTGCCTACGCTAATTCGTTCTAGGGGGGCATATATGATTCCAGAGCCTGTGTGGCTCCACCGTTTTGGCATATTGTGTTCAGAGCGCCGTGTGGCTCCAACAGGGGCAATACTTCAGCAAAAAGACAACTGCATGGCTCAGGAGAGCGTGCACCCCTGCGTCAATTTAACCCTAGCAAGCTGTAGTATTTCTGACCCCTACCTCAGCACAGACGAAAATCATGAATGTGCACGGCAGCCTTTTGTAACATTGAGTGAGACACAGAGTTAAGCCCAGAGGTCAGAAGGGCACACTTATTTTGAATACGCTACAAGGAATAGACAATGGTGGCAGAGATACTGATTTTAGTCAGCATAGCAAGGATGTTTTTTTGGACCTCTCATCTGCTCAGAAGCAGGCCTAATAGGCTGCTCTCCTGTTTTAAATTGTCATCCAGTCTCCTGCAACTTTGGCCTTTGCTCATCTCTGCAGGCATGGATGCTGAGTGTTTGTTGTCTGTTGTGTGTGTGTGATAAAAATCGTACCTAAGATGGAGGGTTGGGGAGCCCAGGCAGCAGATATCACTTACAGTTGTGTGTGGCACTGTGTGTGTGTGTGTGTGTTTGGCTCTGTGCGTGTGTGTGTGGCTCTGTGCGTGTGTGTGTGGCTCTGTGCGTGTGTGTGTGGCTCTGTGCGTGTGTGTGTGGCTCTGTGCGTGTGGCTCTGTGTGTGTGGCTCTGTGTGTGTGGCTCTGTGTGTGTGGCTCTGTGTGTGTGTGTGGCTCTGTGTGTGTGTGTGTGTGTGGCTCTGTGTGTGTGTGGCTCTGTGTGTGTGTGGCTCTGTGTGTGTGTGTGGCTCTGTGTGTGTGTGTGGCTCTGTGTGTGTGTGTGTGTGTGGCTCTGTGTGTGTGTGTGTGGCTCTGTGTGTGTGTGTGGCTCTCTGTGTGTGTGTGTGGCTCTGTGTGTGTGGCTCTGCGTGTGTGTGTGTGGCTCTGCGTGTGTGTGTGTGGCTCTGCGTGTGTGTGTGTGTGGCTCTGCGTGTGTGTGTGGCTCTGCGTGTGGGTGTGTGGCTCTGCGTGTGTGTGTGTGGCTCTGCGTGTGTGTGGGGCCCTGTGTGTGTGTGTGTGTGGGGCCCTGTGTGTGTTTGGGGGGGGGGCTGTGTGTGTGTGTGTGTGTGTGTGTGTGTGTGTGTGTGTGTGTGTGTGGCCCTGTCTGTGTGTGTGACCCTGTGTGTGGGGCTCTGCGTGTGTGTGGGGCTCTGTGTGTGTGTGTGGGGCTCTGTGTGTGTGTGTGGGGCTCTGTGTGTGTGTGGGGCTCTGTGTGTGTGTGTGGGGCTCTGTGTGTGTGTGTGGGGCCCTGTGTGTGTGTGTGGGGCCCTGTGTATGTATGGGGGGCCCTGTGTGTGTGTGTGTGGGGCCCTGTGTGTGTGTGGCCCTCTGTGTGTGTGTGTGTGTGTGTGTGGGGGGGGGGGCCCTGTGTGTGTGTGTGTGGGGGGCCCTGTGTGTGTGTGTGTGTGTGTGTGTGTGTGTGTGTGTGTGTGTGTGTGGGGCCCCGTGTGTGTGTGTGGGGGGCCCCGTGTGTGTGTGTGTGGGGCCCCCCGTGTGTGTGTGTGGGGCCCCCCGTGTGTGTGTGTGTGGGGCCCTGTGTGTGTGGCTCTGTGTGTGTGGCGGGGGGCTCTGTGTGTGTGGGGGGGGGGCTCTGTGTGTGTGTGTGGGGGCTATGTGTGTGGGGGGGGGCTCTGTGTGTGGGGGGGGGCTCTGTGTGTGTGTGGGGGGCACTGTGTGTGTGTGTGGGGGGCTCTGTGTGTGTGTGTATGGAGCCCTGTGTGTTTGTGGGCAGGGCTCTATGTGAGTGGGGGGGGCTATGTGAGTGTGGGGGGAGCTCTGTGTGTGTGTGTGTGTCTGGGGCTCTGTGTGTGTGGGGGTGCTCTCTGTGTGTGGGGCTCTGTGTACGTGGGGGGCTCTGTGTGTGGGGGGCTCTGTGTGTGGGGTGGCTGTGTGTGTGTGGCTCTGTGTGTGGGGGGCCCTCTGTGTTTGGCTATGTGTGTGCGTGGGTGCTCTGTGTGTGGCTCTATGTGTGACTCTGTGTGTGTGTGTGGCTCTGTGTGTGTGTGTGGGTCTCTGTGTGCGTGTGGGGCTCTGTGTGTGTGTGGCGCTCTGTGTGTGTGTGGCACTCTGTGTGTGTGTGGCACTCTGTGTGTGTGTGGCACTCTGTGTGTGTGTGTGCGTGGCTCTGTGTGTGTGTGTGTGTGTGTATTTGGGGCTCTGTGTGTGTTTGGGGCCTCTGTGGGTGTGGGTCTGTGTGTTTGTGTGTGGCATTTGTGAGAGATTAAGCTATTGGCATTGTAAATGACAATGCAATTTATTTATCGGTTTTCAAAAGCAACACATAAATAAAAATGTTGCATTTACAATGGCAATAGCTCAAACTTTTGCAAAGGCGAGACCGTTGCATTGTAAATGCTTGTTCACACTGCTTTCAGCACTGTGCTCTAGTCTTGACTGAGGTTTCCAGGTCATTACGTAGTTTGTCTGAGAAATTCTTTATTTGGCTTTTGCAATCTAACATTGTATCCTTAGTGAAGTAATGGGGCGATTTACAGAGATGGAGAAGACCATCTGCTCAGAAAAAAATGAACATGGTACATAGTTCTTTAATTATAATTGTTTGTATACCATAAGCCAATGAAGTTCTATGGCTGTTTACACAGGGTTCACAACTTAGTTCTATATCCTAAAGCAAATGTAGATTGTTACAGTAGGCTAGTCATCATAATACTAGTGCTCTTACAAGTCCAATCATATGTTTAAATCAAATTAAGAGACTTAAAAAGAAATGAGGTTTGTCTGATGTCTTTTTGATTGACTTGTCTTTCTCTGCTTAGAGCACCTACACCACTGTTGAATTGCTCAGACCTTTGAACCTATGACTGCTTGTCATATTTATGTGATCTGGATAACTAACTTTTTGGTAACCTCTGCCAGAAGAGTTGGTGTGCTTCAGGCTCTTTCATTCAGAGCCAGGCCCTACAGTCAGTATCTTCGTTTGTGCCTAAAGTTCGTTGAGAGTTTAGTTTTCACGAGGAACTATTTTTTACTATTTTCTAACCGCAGCCTCTTATACTTCTGCTCAAGAGACATGACTCCATCTAAATATGTCAGTTGTTGGGAAGTTTTCTTCCTTTGAATTTTTAGATCTATTCATGACTTATGATGGTCTCTGCACACTAAACCAGGCAGCTAAAGCTGCTGTTGCCAGTAAATTAGACGCTTCTTTTATTTATCATACATGTCTGATGTAGTTCAGGCTTTGCAGAATTTGTCTTTATTTTATCAGAGAGAGTAAAGGTAGCATAAATGCCATCTCAAGACATGTTTGCATTGCACACTCATGTAGGGTCATGGCATGGGTCACTCTTCGTGCTTTCTGCAAGCCTTTTTTGGGATGCTTCATCTAGGAAAGCCACAGCTTTTGGACAGGAATTTCTGCACACCCTGTTCCGGGAAGTCCGGTTAAGCATGTTCCGTCTCCACCTACTGGAATTAGATATGAAATCAGATTCACATCTGCTTGGGAAGTAGAGATAGCAGGATGGCAAAGTAAGAGAAATTACTATCCCGATGATTATAATAGTTTTAGACTTTGCTCACCCTCCATCCGCTTATTTAGCTTATGTCATTGTGCAACTTTACATGCTGGAACAAACATAAAAATCTGGGTGTGGCAGTTGGTGACACAAAGCGAAGTAGTGGTATTCAAGTGCACAACAGGGTTTCAGAGTGTCTGCACACTCCTAGGGAGAGCATTTCTGGTCCTGCCTTTTAGCACAGGCAATTCCCAGCCACTTGTGAATGAGAAAGTGCAAGTAGTGAGAGGACAGGAAACACCATGAAGGTATTTTGCCCTATTTTACCAACTTCACAATCTTTTTTTTGATGTTTTACTGTTTACACCATCCTTTCCTTGATGTGCCTTTTCCCCTTTTTTAGGTCAAAGCCTACCAAACAACACAGCTGTCTGGTTGAAGAGACATATTGGGGACATGCTGAATGCTTCCATAGGAATGCATTCCAATGCCCATTAGTTTTCATTGGCTTTGTGTTATGTAACTCACATTTGCTTGCTTTCTTTCTATTTGCTGGTTTTATTTGATTTAGGCTGTCCAACATATCTTTGGCCCTTCCATGGAACATAGCCTGTGTGCCACCTGTATTACTGGCTTTTTGCATTTTTTCATGAGTGCTAGCTTTCTGGAAACTCTTTTTTGTGGAGCACTTCACAAGAGTGTGTTTTCAGTTGTCTCCATTGAAAGCTTGTTCAGGAAGCAGTAAATATGCTATATTTCTTGGAAACGGTTTCCTGCGCATATCTTTCTGCTTGACTGATTCTATTTATCTTTGCCACTATTCTTGCATGCCTGTGAGTAACAGTATTCTGTCTAAGAGCTTGTTTATTTTGGTCCCTACTCTTTACTAATGGAATAACTTAAACAATTTATCTTAGTCAGTTTCACACCCATGCCATAGTTGCTGGAAGTAGTGAGGAGGGAGTGCCCCCCAAAATAACCATGCTGGAGTTTAGAAGTGAATTGGCAATAAACAGGTCTTTACATTTTGTTTTTATCTTGCCACATTTGCTGTGTATTTAAAACAGAGGTCAAATGTCAGGCTCGGTCTTCTGAGTGCGGTTGGTGTTTACTTTTCTTTCGCTGACTGCAAAGTGAGAGGATTAATGCGACAATCTTGCTGGGTACTGGGGTATGGAAGGCTGTAGGATGTTATTCTTTTCTAGCACACACAAAAAATGTAAATGGCACTTAAAGAACTGTGCAAATATTTCATTATATATTACAATTAGGAAAGCACAAATGAAGCGCATTTTTGGTTAATTCTGAAGTGTGGTGGAAACAAATATATTTTAATTAGATCAAAACAAATCAATACACTAGGTGATTTTGATTTCCACACATTATCGTTTGTGTGCTGTATAGTTTTATCAGCAGAACTGTATGTCTGAGAAAAAGTCATGTTATTTCAATTGAAAATGTGTTGTCTGTAATGGCAGTGCGCTACGACAGCAGGCATACTCCACTCTACTCCACGTTACTCCACTTTACGTCCCTTCACTTTACAGCACTCTAGGACGCTCTTCACAATGCCACTCTACAGCTATCCTTGACCTTCTACTCCACTCGATGCCACTCCATTCTACTCCACTTTGTCATTCTAAGTCACTCCACAACACTCCACTCTATGACCACTCTCCATTTTATGCCACAACACTATACTCCACTCTACAACACACTACTCCAATCTACGACACACCAGTTAACTCTACTCCATGCCATAAACGACACTCTACCCCACTCCACTGTACGACACTGCTCCATTTTACTCAAAGCCACTCAATGGCACTCTACTCCCCTCTGTGCCACTCCACTCTACTTAACGCCACTCTATGAAATTCTACTCCAGCATATAACACTTAACTCTATGACAATCCACTCTACAACACTCAACTCCACTGTATGCCATTCTACTCTACAACACTCCACGCCACTCCACACTATGCCACTCCATGACATTTGACTCCACTATACATCACTCTTCTCCACTCTACTAACCTCCACTGAACGCCACTCTGCGCTACCCCCTCTTCGCCACTCCATGCCCTTTTCTCCACTTAATGCCACTCACACTACTTCAGTGTGACTTCAGTCTGCCACTTTACTCCTCTCTACGCCACTCGCAACTCTTTACTCCACTCTGCGCCACTCTACTCCAGGACACTCTACCCTACTCCACTCTGTGCCACTCCATTCTGACACACTACTCCACTCTAACACACTAATCAACCCAACTCTATGGCACTCTACTCCACCGTAGGATACTCCACTCTGACACTCTGCACCACTACTCCTCTGTGCACTCTGCAACACTCTACTCCTCCTCCATCATATTCCATTTTACGATACTACACTCCATGCTACTCTACGACACTACACTACACTCTGACTCTCCAGTCTGACACTCTTCGCCATTCCACTCTACAACACTCTTGCCAACTTTACTGCCAATCCATGGCACTACTTCACTCTGTGCCCTTCCACTATGTGACACTCTTTTCCAGTCTACACCACTGCACTCTACCACACTACACAACATGCCACTCGACGCCATACCACTCCCCTCTACACCACTCCCCTCTACACCACTCCAATCCTCTCCCCTCCATGACACTCTACAACACTCTGACACTCTGTACCGCTCCACTCTGACACTCTACTCCACATCACTTTACTCCACTGTACAACACTCCAGTCCACTCTACTCCGCTCTGTGCCACTCCACTCACTTTTTGCTGCTCCACTCAATCCGTGCCACTTCACTCACTCTATACCGCTCCACTCTATGCCACTAACTTAAAGCCATGCTGAACAGCAACCACAATGGTGTCCAACATGGCTAAAACACATTGGCAAAGCCAGTAGCTCAAGCATGTGTGAGACCTATTGGCTTTGCCAATTCTTGTTGAATGTATTTAATATTTCTGTGAGTAGCCCGTCTAGATCGCAGATGCACTACATCATTGGGAGCTGCATTTTGTGTCTCTATAAGACTCTTCGTTTCACTCCCATTTGTGTCTGCAATGTATTCTTGAGCTTCACTGATCGTGCAATCTTGTCACTCCTTTTCTCACTAGAAGAGACAGCTGTAGAGGAGACGCGTGCGGAACCACCACCCATTGAGGAAAAGAAGGAAGCCAAAGTAAGTTATGGGGCATCTGTTAGTCTGTAACTGAAGATCCTGCCATTTAAAGGGGTGATGCTGTCATTAATGTCAAAATACATCTCAAAGCTCCAGCAGACATCCGCAACATTCTAGGATGCCTATTGTTGTTTTTAGTAATTGAGGACTCATTTAAGAGAGCAGCTTTGTTTTCTCTACACTGGATGGACCCACTAAGTGTGGATGGAAAACATTCCAGGAACCTGCACTGGTCACATATCGCCCTGGTGCCTCATCCCCAATTTTTAGCCCCTTCCAATCCTGATGCCATTCCCACATCTCACTGACTTCCAATAAGTCTGAATCTTGTAGCTTCAAAAATATGTATATATTTGTCTAAAAGGTACCACAGCCCAATTCCTCCAAGAAGTTTCCAGAAAGCCCCAGTGCTCATCTCTTCCTTTCTGCTCTAGACCCCACTAACTTATGAGAAGGACCTGTCAAATCGTCTTCTAAATCTTTCAGTTCCTGTCTGCAAAGAGTCCACATCTCCACTTTATTTCGAGACATTCCACAATACCAGCCTTTCCAGTTGATTTAGTCCTCTAGCCCTGCGCAAAGCCACAGCTGCCCAGACTATTAAGTTATATATGACTAGCAATTCTTTCCTCTCACTCAATCCAGGCGCTTCATCCTTTGATGTTTGGTGCTGAGAGATCCTGGTCTCTCTGGGACTAGAGGATTTGTTTACATCATGGATACTCAGAAGTACGGCCAGGCTGCATACTGCCCCCTATCCTTAACTTGCGGCCCCCTGATTAACAGGAGCACTGGTCTTCTGTTTGCTCGAACAAAAAAAAGATATTAAATAGACAGGCAATCCTTTATTTCAAGGTTAATTGATGTTAAAGGAAGTAACTAGGGAGTCCTGCACGTAACTTTAGAAACCCCTCCATCTTGCAGCAAAAATGTATAATTATTACAGTCTCTGCGAAATTCTAAAAGTGTATTTAATTAACATGTAGAACCTTTTCACCTTAGTACAACTGATTGTGTCAGTGCATTGAGAAGTATTAATTTAAAAGTGATAGTTTTCAAACATGAACTTAGAAACAGTCATTCTCCCCCCTCCTTCCCTGACAACGCCAATAGTGACCTAAAGATGCAAGTTAGTTGTACACCCACATTTCACAGTGCACATATATGGAATGGGCCTCAGTTGCTCAGACACAAGACCCCAATTCATGCAGCTATTACTGAGCTCTGTGAGGGCAGGCCCCCTTTCCAACGCACGCGGCAACAGGTCTAAGGTGATTACCTTACCCTTCCTTTAGTTGCATGGTCCTCATTTTTTTGCACCCTATGTCCACAGTTCCGATCTGCAATACACCATGTTTGAAATGCTTAAAAACTATTATATCAAAAGATTTATTAGCATGGTCTTGCCCGTTGTAGTGGCATTATTCCATGTAATTATTTTCTTTCAGCGACCTGATTGATAATTTACCTGGTATTACGTGGGATGGTACCCTATACTGCTTTGCCTTGACGTTTTTAAACATGGTGTCAAAGCTTTGTTCATGTTGTATGTTATTGTAAAAAAAAATGCTAATAAAAAGATTTAAACAAGAAAAAAGAGGCAAGTTAGTTGTTATGTGCACTTTTTGGGTGCCCTGCGTTCTTGTTATACATGAACAACCTTATAGTTTATTAAATCTAACCCAGGAGCAGGTTTTGCACAGGGCACCCCCTCAAATCATGTATTTCATGCATGTGTCATGTATTTCAAGGTCCGCTAATGAAGGAAAAGGAAGGAAAGTGAAATTAAACCATTGCCTAGAATCTCACAGTTTGGAAAAGTGTGGAAGCTGGGATTGATCCCAGGTTTTCTGGTTTAACATTGTCCAGTTCAGCCACAGGTTGTATATCCTTCGCTTTGCCTACACCTACCATAGCTCCAAGCCCCAACCCCCTGGCTCAACCACCACCCCACTGGCATCAATGCTGCACTCTGGCACATCCTAGACCACATTTCTTTGCCCCAGGGAAAATGTTTGTGAGCACCCATGGTTTACATGCTACTTTCATGGATCTTACATCCACCCGACTTTCGTCTGCTCTGATTAATTAGCCATTTGGTTGTTTTGTCACAGGAACCCACCAGAGAATGCGTAACAGAGGATGACACTAGGGAGAAACTGAGTGACCCTTCCAAGAAAGAGGAAGATAAAAGCAAAGAGGGCGAGTCAGAAAAAGATTCAGACAAAAGCGACGTTGACATGGGTAAATATAACTCAGAGTAGTAGCAGATGAACTGGTGGTCCGATGAGACGGGCAGGTATAAATTAATAATTCCATGGTTTGGTAGTGTGGCCTCTCCTTAGTCACTCAGCAGGAAAACATCAGCCATAGAACTGAAATTTATGGGGCTGTGTGTGCCATTAATTCTCTAAAAGTGTTTTTGGCAGTTTGCAGCCTAATTAGTTTGGTTACTGATTTAAGAGGTAATGTGTAACTACTGCACACACACCCATGTTAAATGCAGTCTTGAGAGACACCTTTCAGAAGTTGCATTGATGTTATTTCTGTTTGAATGAGCATTTTGTGATCTATGGAATGGCTGTGGTAGCCATCCTTTCCTACTCTAGTTGAAAAGCAATGTTCTCATTGTCACAGAAAGTTGCCCCGGTTACCACCAAGGTAGTTGACTTTCATGTGTTGGCTTACTGCTTTCTATTCTTATTCAAGCATGTGAATCTATGAAAGACACCCTAACACAGAAGAAAAACAAGAACAGACCAGGACCCCTCCCCACCCCAAAAATGATTGTAGATAATATCTAGCAGGCTAGAGAGAAGCATTAGAAGGATACATTGTAGCATTTGTTCTTTTAAAGATTAACCTGCTATGAATTATTCCCCAGTATTAGGGTGTCTTTCATAGATTCACATGCTTGAATAATTCCCCGTCGTCGAAGTGGGAGTCCCACGGTACATAAAATAGTAGTAATATATATATATATATATATATATATATATATATATATATATATATATATATATATATATATATATATATATATATATATATATATATATATATATATATATATATATATATGAAAACGTCATAAGTATACATATAATAAAATATATAAATAGATATAATAAGAAATTTAAAAGTAACATAGAACAACATAGGCCCATAGAAGCCTAAAGGGAGAATTCACTTTAGTAACATATCCATGTCCTTATATGGTCCATGTTCCAGCCAACCAGGCTGTAGCAGCCTCTAGAACTTTCTCCTCAGAAGCTCAAGCCCTCAGATTTTCTACCGCACGTCATGTGAAGGGAGTCTCCCTGAGCTCTGCTCAGTTCTTCTACTTCAATCCTTTTTTCAACTTCAAACAATGTCTACTACAAAGAAATCTTTATTCAGGCCTTGTTCTGCTTGTGGGAAGCTTCGCCTGTTCCATGAAGATTCTCATGAGAAGTGCATCTACTGTCTGTACCCGAATCATGAGGTGAGAGTCTGCAAGTTTTGCAGGACATTTTCTTCAAAAACTTTAAAGGATAGAGAGGCCCGTCTCCTTCTGTGGCTACAGAGGTTGAAGACTTCGGGAAATCCTTTATCTGATGCAGAGAGTGTGTCTTCTTTCCACTCCAAGACTTCCAAGACCTCTCTCAAACATGGGTCTGAGACTGAAATACCTTCTCCTTTTCTCAAAAGGAAGAAGTTGGTGGATGTTCAAAAATCTGTCTCCCCACGGGATCTGCCGGCCTCTACCCCTACAGGACCTGGTTCTCTGGCATTGCAGTCCCAATCTATGCCCTCGTCCTCCAAAACGAGTGGCAGCTCGTCGACGCGTCCGTCGATGACGACCAGATCCGTCGACGTTGTGCCTACTGTGACGACGACATGCTCCACGTCCACGAAGACGACGATGACTACGACCGCATCGTCGACGACGAGCCATGAGGTTAGGCCTAAAACCTCCGTTGTCAGGATCTCGTTGACGGCGAAGACATCCGTCTCGTCGACGGCATTGCCTAAGAAGACTTCGTCGATAATGACTTCGTCGACGCACCGTTCGTCGACGAAACCACCTCCGACGACGAGAGAACCTTCGTCGACGGTACCATCTTAGTCAATGACCCCGTCTTCGTCGACGATAGCCTCGTCGACGACCACCTCCTCGTCGACGGACGAAGAGGCCCATACTGTCGACGGCCGCTCCATCGATGGGAAAAGTCCAGACTCCGTCGACAGCTCCCGCACCTTCGTCGACGCCTGGCTCTTCATTGACGGAGCCCTCGCTGGCGATTTCGACCACGAGCTCGACGATGATACCGTCGACGGGCCATTATTCACTGGCAACGGCCACATCCTTTACTGTGGTGAAGACGTCTCTTGTGAAACGCCCTGTTCCATTGGGCTTGAGTCCTCTTCAGGGTGGTTCTGGACCCCCTGCACAACTTTTCGCGTCTGGAGAGGAGGAATCTTCAGATGGCTCATATGCTGATTAAACTTTTCGTCCTGCTGCCAGTCCTTCAGAACTCAATATCAAACATCAGGACTATGATGGTGAGGACAATGATGACGGGGGATCCCTGTTTCCAGTCCATGACGCTCAACTGGATATTGATCATGAGGTTCCTATGGCACAGATACCGGTGTCTCTAATATTGAACCTTCAGCACATGTTAGATGATTACAATCGCCGTTTCCCACCTTCTTCACAGGCTTCTCCTGCGCCGCCTCCACCACAGGTACCGCTTCCTGTTGCTACACCAAGATCACCTGCTCTTCCTCACCCAGATACTGATTGTGAGAAGTTGGCCTGATGTGCAGTGTTCACTATTCTAGTGATCACTATATATCAGTCCAAACAACCCTTATTGATGATTGGTTGTAAGTCAACCTTATAGACCAGCTATCCTAGTAGCATGGATACGAGCAGTCTAAGGCTAAGACTCTAGAGGGCGTGTTAAGCCAGCTGTTTTACCATCACATTACCCCTTGAACACCCAGTGAAAGGACACCACACAAGTGTTATGAAAATAAACAATGTATTTATTAGAATCACAACAACCCTGTACTCTTTATGAGGACAGGGTGCTAAGCACACAACAAAACTCTTATGAAAATACTTAAGTTAGCACGTTATACACAAATGCCCGAGGGGCACGAAAAACCATATATTCTAAAAGTGGAATGCGAAATTACTAGCAGGTAAGTACAGTACTAATAGGCTTTGGAATCGCTAGGACTTGACTAGGGAATCGTTAGATTACTTCTAGGAGACCTAGGGGACTCGGGTGCAGAGTGTGCACTCTCACGCGGGATGCGGGACAAAGTCTATGGAATCTAGTAAAGGCAAAGTTAGTGTTTACGGGCGAACCCGACCTGGTAGGGAGAAAACGACAGTGGATCCTGACCCTTGGATAGTGAGGCTATGCTGGGACACCGAAGTGCCGAAGTTACCTAGCCCAGGGGCTGCAGCTGCATAGGTCTGAAAAGACGTCGGGGATCTCGTTGCCGGACCAGGAGCCTGGAAGAAGGAAGTTGCTGGCAGGCGACCAGTGAAGGAAAGTTCGATGGATCCAAGTCTGGATCAAGGAAGAAGAAAACCTGAAAGCAGAGGGGACCAAGTTCTTGAATCACTAGCCAGTGATTAAGTGGGCACCAGGATGGCACCGGGCGAAGTCACCGCAGTCAGGTGAGTGGGCGCTGCTGGGCTCTGCAGTCTCTCGGACCAGGAGGCGTTGTCGGCGACCAGGATGGAGGTGCGAGCTGTCCCACGAAGGTTCTTGCTGTCGACGTCGCTGGACCCAGGATTGGGCAACAAGTCTTGGCAAATGCAAGGCCCACGCGGTGGACCTAAAATGGCGTCTTGGGTGGACCAGGAGGGTCCAGGGTACTTCTCCGATGGAGGGAAGCAAGGGCCAGTCTGGAGCAACCAGACCAGCAGCAGAAATGTCGTCGGGCGTCGTCGGGAAGGCCACAAGCCAGCGGGCTAGTAGCCAAACAACGCGGTGAGCAGCAAAAAGCAGAAGGGCCCCACGCAGATCGTGGAGATGCTGGGGGGCTGCTCTTCGGTGCTGGAGCTGCTCAGGGTGGGGGCTTCTCGGACCCCAAAGCACTCACCAGGAATTCACTCGGCGGGCTTGCTGTTCAGAAGTCGTGCAGTCTTGAAGATGGCCGGTCCCTCGAGGTCTCGTCACACCCACGAATCTCAGCGGGACTGATGATGTAGGTAGAGGTCAGAGGTGCCAGGGAAGCCGGTTCTCGTCGAGCTGGGCAGTCGGATTCCGGAGGAAGGACGTGCAGCAGACCGCAGTGTTCCTAGATGGTGCCTGCGGATGCAGGGTGACTACTCCTTAGTCACAAGGGAGAAATCTTAGGAAGAAGTCTTGAGTTCCTTTCGTGGAAAGTAGTTTCAGGATTCAAAGATGATCTGATTTGGAAGGGGGCCAGTCTCTACCTTTATCTGGGAAAAGGGGGCTGGCACGCGACTAGGTCCTGCCCTATGGGTGGGACCAGGAGGGGGGTGGTTACACCCACTTCCTTGGCGGGCTTTCCCCAGGCCAGGGGCTGGAGTGCCCCTGGAACTGGTTTCAGCCGGCCTATGCACAGTGAGCACCGGGGTGCCACTTGCAGTCACCTTCCTCTAAAGCCCTGCCTACCTACAATACACAAAACCCTGTCTGGGACGGTGCTGGCACCGCCCCTGGCAGGAAACCTTTTGTCCTTATCTCCCGCTCTGGGAGGACTCCCAGCAGCAGGAGGGCAGACTTGTGTCTCGGTGGCAGCATCCATTTTGTGGATGCTAAGGCTCTGTCTGACTTTTAACCGGGTTATAGGTTACATGCATGTCGTGTCCCTCTAGAAGGGTGGAATGCTAACCCCGTCGCCAGAATTGGCGAGGGGTTAGTATTCCAATTCGTATGACACCTTACTCGACATGTTTTGATAAAGCGATACCAGAGTTGGCATATAACCGCGAGGATTATAATGCACTTAAGAGTATATGGTATGCGATATCATGGAAACGGCTAAGGGATGGGTCCCGAAAGCCGCAGACAGGCTCAGCTCATGCCAGAGCACCATCTCACACGATTCCAAGCACTCTGCCTTCAGGATTGTTAAGGCCTGCCATAGGAGTGACTGATAGGAGATCTGTGTGTCCATTTTAGGGTTAGATATAGGTATACTATATCTAAAGCAAAGGGTGAGTACACCACCTTGCCCCAGCTGTCGTGCAGCCAGTTGTGTCAGTTTAGTTAGTCAGCCCAGGAGTGGCATAATACATGCTTCAGCCCCTGGGAGACTTCTGGGTGCACCTCAGCCCTGGGTACAGGGACTTGGAGAGGGCCCAGTGCCAATTCAGTACCTAAGTACAATTTGGATAGAGAGAACAGCTAGGCTGTGGGTCTGATTAGCAGGCCCACAGCCAGGGAAAGTCGTAAACCAGTGCAGCAAAAACCAAAAAATCTGGGTGATCATAGGATTGCAGACCCTACTCTCCTACATGACCCCCCCCCCAAACTTTGGGACAATAAACTAACCTTGACCAGGTGAGTCTTCTTGCTCTAAGTGGAAATACCTGGAGAGCCCATCAGCATTGCTGTGATCAGTCCCAGGTCTATGCTCCACTGTAAAATCCATCCCCTGTAGGGAAATGGACCACCTAAGCAGTTTGGGGTTTTCACCCTTCATCTGATTTAGCCACAAGAGGGGCTTATGGTCTGTCTGAATGGTGAAGTGAGTGCCAAACAAGTAGGCCCTCAGCTTCTTCAGGGCCCAGACCACATCAAAGGCCTCCCTCTCAATAGCTGACCAATTTTTCTCTCTGGGTGTCAACCTTCTACTAATGAAAGCAATAGGCTGATCATTACCATCAAAATTCAGTTGAGACAGAACAGCTCCCACACCCAACTCAGAAGCATCTGTTTGGACAATGAATGGCTTGGAGTAATCTGGACTCTTGAGGATAGGTGCTGTGCACATGGCCTGTTTTAGGTCATTGAATGCTTTCTGACAGCTTGCTGTCCACTGAACTTTCTTTGGCATCTTTTTGCTTGTCAGGTCATTAAGGGGGGTCACTATGGACCCATAATTTCTGACAAACTTCCTATAGTACCCAGTCAGGCCCAAGAAAGCTCGAACCTGAGTCTGGGTGATTGGAGGAGCCCAGTCCTTGATGGCCTGTATCTTACTCTCCAGTGGCTGAACCTGGCCTCCACCTACAAGGTGGCCCAGGTATACAACCTGTGTCTGCCCTATCTGGCACTTGGTGGCCTTGATAGTGAGGCCTGCCTTTTGCAGAGCCTCTAACACTTTCCTCAGGTGGACCAGGTGATCCTCCCAGGTGGAGCTAAAGACAGCAATATCGTCCAGATATGCTGCACAGAAGTCATCCGGCCCAGTGAGGACTTGATTCACCAACCTTTGGAAGGTGGCAGGTGCATTTTTCAGTCCAAAGGGCATTACCACAAATTGATAATGCCCTCCAGGGGTAGAAAATGCTGTCTTGGGTTTGGCTTCCTCAGCTAACCTGATTTGCCAATACCCAGCTGTCAAATCAAATGTGCTTAAGAAGTTGGCAGAAGCCAATCTATCTATAAGCTCATCTGCTCTTGGTATTGGGTGGGCATCAGTCTTAGTGACTGCATTGAGGCCTCTGTAGTCTACGCAGAACCTCATCTCTCTCTTACCACCCTGGGTGTGAGGCTTTGGCACTAGAACTACTGGGCTAGCCCAAGGGCTATCTGAGGGCTCAATGACTCCCAGTTCCAACATTTTCTGCACTTCAGTTTTTGTAGTGTAGCTCCTATTTTCCCAATAGGCTCTGCGCATTGGAATAGTACCTACAGCAGTAAAGGCCTAGGCCAGACGTTAACTAGGTCTACTACTGTCGATACTAGACTTAATTTTTGGGTTTGCCAGCTAAGCTCAGAGTTCGCTAGAAACTTTCTCGAATGTTCAAGGAAGGATTAACTCCCCTGATTAGACAAGAAGGGATTTAGTTTCTGACAACCATAGAACATGACAACTTTGCTCTCCCCTAATCAAGAGTCAATCTCAAGAGTCGTGTGAGCACAAGGCAATTATTTTACTCAGTCAGTACGTGCATTCTTAGTCTCATCAGAATGTAGAGAAAAGGAAGAGACGGGCGTGTTCAATAAAAGATGTTATTTATTGATCAGTCTCTTTTCTCGTACAAGAGAAATGGATCGATATTATTGCAATACTTATTGTTAAGTAAAGTGCATACATTAGAAGCAATAGTATAAAGTAATACTGTAAAAACATTGATATGGTTTCTGAGCCATATGATGTTTAAAATGATTAAAATATATTTACATACACATATACATTTGACTAAACGTACTCAACTGGTGTTTCTAAATACGCCTACCCCGTGTACCTGACCTAAGTCTAATGCGTGGGCGGGAATAGAAAGTTACAGTTTAAGTTAAGTTTGTTTTTGCCAAGTGAATAACTAAAGAATTCTCTGTGAGGGGTTATTCAGTTCTGTACCTGGAATTTAGGATAATTGAGGAATGGTATCTCTTTCTCTGCTCTCGATATTCCAGGCTGCCTGCGAGGGCTACCCGGAAGCGCCGGTGCTGGGTCTCTCGGCTTGAGATAGCAGCGCGTCTCTCAGCGCGTCAGGAAGGCGGGGCTGTTGCCTGCGGGGTCTGCTTCTGCTCTCGGCTTCGGCAAGTATGGCTGCTCCGTCTTGTCACCACGCGTGTGTTTGCATAGGGCAAGGTCGGCAATATTTATACCTTAAAGGTGCCGGGATTGACGTAAGGATGGACATAGGTACGTCAATAAAGATGTCATACGACTTGCTCGTTAGCACATTCTTTACTAAAGTTCTCTGTGAAATCAAAACAATGGCCGCACGGATTATCCAGGTTGTCATAGGTTTGATTTGTTATGAGAACGTCGTATGCCTTATCAGGGGCTGGAGGAATGTCGCTTGTCTAATTAGATCTCAAGCGTTATGACCTAATCAGATAACACGTTCCTGTGCCGTAGTGTGACTGCGTCAGATAACGGTATCTGCATCATGGGGGTTTTCTTGCCTCATGGGCTGACTGTTAGTTAACTAGCTAGGTAGTTTAACCAGAATAGGGTCAGGAATAGGGGGATCGATTCAGAACCTATAGAAATACACGACACCCACTCCACGCTAACTATGGTCATATCTACTAATCTATGCATAGTATAACATAGTACAACATACTATAGAGTATAGTGTATACCTTACCACCCCAAAATACATAAATGCATTTTGAAATTTTCAAATATACTGAAAAATTGCAGTCATATATTGTATGCACTTAAGCTATGAATTAAATGCAAAAGTAAGCACGCATTTTATGCATTATTGCTTGTTGGTATATGAGAAATACACATGAAATGGCTCTTAATATGGCTATACAGAAAGAAAAGTCGAAACCATTTCATCACATAATATATTTTGTGAACATACCAGCGGGCAGCTAAAGTCTATATAAAGTATCTAAAAATAGAAATCTTAGTTCTCTAGGAATAGTTTCTTACTTTAAGCAGAAGATCAGTGTCCCGGGGAAAAAATATATAGAAAAATATTTTAAGGGCTTGCTGAAAAAAGTTGCTGTCCGTGAACTGGATTGTAATTGTTCATGTGACTTTATTTTTAAAGTTGAAGGCCGAATTCAGGGAACGCCGTGTGCGAGTTTACTCAAAAGTCTCTATTTCTGTTCCGGAGAGAACATCATATCATTCAGGCTTTCGAAAAAACTGTCAACAGCTTCATGGGAAAGTTCCACTAAGTCGGAAATAGGGGTAACCATGCATTCGTGTGCATGATTGTCTCCATTGACATTCTGATTTGCATTGCTGACAGAAGGTCGTACCTGTTCGATGCTGCTTTCATCTCGAACTTCACTACCCTTCAATCGTAGTGGTGAAGATTCCAGGAATGCCGTCATCAGAATTGGCAGCCTTTGAGGGCAGCACAGTGCGTGAACCTTGGTAGGAACCAACAGTGTATCTGCATCCACTGGCGCATCCGATTGTAGCGTCAGACAGGTGTCTAACACGCATTCTTCTCCGCATAGCAGACACCTTAGTACAGGTAAAACACACCTTTGCCACATTGGTCGAAATGATAGAAACCAAGTCATGTTTAGGTCTCTAAGCCGGGAGAGTCCCAGGATTTTTGATATCCGGTCCCGGTATCCAATGGCTAGGATCGTATCTTCCATTGTCGCGAGAGTTTGATCTGTGACATGGGTTGCCATAACGAAAAATAAGGACTAGGAATAGGATTCCTGCAATTAGTCCCAGGATCAGGGGAAGTCCGCCAAAAATCGAATGGACGAAATCTGGAAAAATACCCAGTATGGCTTTGAATGGTGTTAATGCCATCGAAAATACTGTCTTAAATACCTTTGAGACCCCAGTGGTATCAGAAATATTTAAGATTTCGCTCAGGATTTCCGCGAAATGTACGGGGGAATTAGTTGATAATAATGTATGTATCTCTGCAGTCGTCCTTGCGACTTGTAGATCATACGTTTCTTTAGATGACGTGAGCCTTGTAGGCGTCTGAAGAAGCACTGTTTTCATTCTGCTTAAAGTATCTATTCGAATAGAAGTAATTTTCAAACCGGGCCATGCCCTTGCCTCCCTGTCTGGAAAGGAGCTGGGGAACAAAGAACGTC
Organism: Lissotriton helveticus; assembly: GCF_964261635.1. Classification (NCBI taxonomy): domain Eukaryota; kingdom Metazoa; phylum Chordata; class Amphibia; order Caudata; family Salamandridae; genus Lissotriton; species Lissotriton helveticus. The sequence goes on from NC_136057.1 coordinate 1,466,191,767, forward strand.
CACAGCACTTGACCTTCGCCGTCGTAGTGACGAGATAAGGAGTCCCGGGCATAAGACTACAACATCTGCGGTCTACAATAAGAATGTAACTCCCATTATAGAGTCTTTGAAAGAATGGTTCTATTTCAGTTGCAGGTGCGCCTTGTTGGTGACATGAAAGGTTGTATGAATTCCCTTCACAGGCTCCGTGCAAACTAATACCGTTACACAGAAGCGTGCCGCTTAGTGACATAGCACAATTGTTGCCACTAAGAAACACTTTCTGTCCTTTGTTACTGACACATGCATGTGAATAGGGCAGGTTCCAAGTTGTTTTAAGGTACCCCTTTCCCAATTTCTCGTACATGCCAGCCTGTATATATTTTTGGCAGTATTGAAACCTGAAGGTTGAGATTGGAATATTTATGATTCCGTGGATTATCCATTCACTGACAGGTCGTTCTGACATTGTCATTGGTAATCTTTCTAGTTTTTCAATGCTCAAGATTGTATAATCAGCACCCTTCTGCGCCATACCGATTTGTCTATCAGTAAGGTTAAAGATTTGGAATAGTGACGTTGTGTTGATTAAACGCCAAGGCACGTAGCCTGAACGCAGATTTTGTAACGTCCAGCCAAGCTGTACAATAGAACGCAATTGTGACTGTCCATGTTGTAATAACAGTAAGTCTTGCGATAATATATCGATTGCTGAAGACACAATGCTGTCCAATGAAAAAATTCTGGAGGACAGAGTCATTAACCCATTGTCCACTACAGAAAGTGATTTTTCCAAATTAATACGATCAATTTCACGTATTCTCTCTGCTGTCTCAATTTGAGTAACCTTCCAGGCCTCATTGTATGCTGCATATACAGAGGCTGCTATGAAACGCTTATGACGCTGTTTGCGTGGTCCCATTATGAAATCACGCAAGTCAGCACCATCAGTAAGTAAAGTTAGGTGTTGCTTAATTTCAGGCAGTGTGGAAGTTTGTAGCCATTGAAGGCATAATTTGCCCACACTGTAGGTTGTTATCATCCCTGGGTGATGTCTTTGAGGATATCTAGGGTCTGGCCTGGTCATTTTGAAACCCTGTGTTTTATTCAGGAATCTATCTTGACAGTTATTTGTATCTGTGGGCCAGATCAACCATTGTTTCCAATCAGGATGTGTTCTGTTTTGGTTAAGTATATGGTTTATGTCTATTTCTTCATCTGTTTCAGAGCTATTGCTAAACATTGTTGGCTTTGGAATAGACAGGTTATTTAAATCTTTGATTTTGGCTAAGACAGGTGGTTTGTTGAACAGTGTCATTTAAAAATATCATTTGTTCTGGGATCATGCAGGCTCTAAACAAAGCTTCTATACCCTGTACTTGCCATTCTTTTGTACCCCAAACACTTTTCAAATCAACATTTTTGTCCCAATAATCAAATCCAAAAGTATTCATTTTTTCAAAGAACGAATCTGAATAAATCAATTTTGTGTTGGTTATCATGGTTTTCATCCCTGTCTTGTTTGACAATTTGTAATAAAATGTTTCAGCATTAGTTATGTTAAAACCTGAAAAATATGAATATTTGTCATAAACGGTTCTAGAGCTCCCTTTTGGAGGTGTAGCACAATGTTCCCATTGATTATAATTTAAAACATTTCTAGGTTGTGCAGATTTATGCAAGAAATGGTTACCATAATGGTTATAGCAATACATACTATCATAATTTGTAGAACCCTGCAAATAATCATGTTTTGTAAATTTAGCAGACATTACTAAGTCAGACATCATATTATTTATACTTTCAAAGTCCCAATCATCAGCAAATGAGTTTGGTTTTGCAAAATCACTCAAGGAGATCTTGATTTGGTGTGGATATTTCAGGATCTCGACCGGACCATAAATTTCATAGTCAGTGTTGTCCCAGGCTACCCCACCAGGTATTGGAATTGCTGTGAAGTTGGCTGAAGAAAGTTCTGAAGAAAGTTCTCGTTTCTCGACGTGTGAAGATGTGTGTGGTTTGAGGACCAAGTTGATGTTCTGACTTGCTGTGTCCATTTTAGCATATTTTCCCTCAATGAAGCGTCCCAAGGTAAATACCATGATGAGCCAAAGTATGAGGATAAATGCACCAAAACCCACCCAAAATTCAATCCATGGAGAAATCAGATATGTTTCTTTTAGTTGTTTCAAAAGTTCCTTTGCTTTGTCTTTAAAGGATTTTGATGATGGCTGTGTCTTTTGTTCACTGAAGCCGTCAGAGGAATCATCGAAGTTGATGAAGTAACCAGATGCAGTTCTGTCAATTGTTCCAATTGGTTCAGGATTTTTGTTTTTTGCATTTTCACTTGGTACTTCAGTATAGATTGGTGTCTCTCTGCTAAATGTCTTTATTTGGGTTTTCAGAGGTCTTAGTTCTATTGCATTGTTGCATAGTCCTTGTTGGTCTTCTGTAGGCGTTTCGAATGTGATGAGCCTCTTTGATAGGACCTCTGTACTGGTAGCAAACCTTGGTGTTCTGCTACTTATTGGGAGTCCACTTGGTCTACTGTTTGTTATCGGCCACATGTTGTGGTTTTACCAGGTCGATGGATACAACTCGGTTCTCCTTTTTTCCAGCAAGTGGCGGTAGTACAACTGATCTTGTCCCGTTGACAGACAAGACAGGAACTGCTTTTCTGTAAGAAGGCCCAAATTCCTTCTTTACCGCGATCTTCTCCCTGACTAGATCCCCGACTTTTGGAATCCAGACAGGTCTTGCTGGGACAGGTGGTGAATCTTCAGTGGTCGTTGGCTGTTGTTTCAACTGTATGTTGCTCAGGTCTTTTCTTGTTTTGTTTAAGTCCTGCAAAATAGCCAAACGGTCTTTGACATCAAAGGTTTTTTCTATTACCACTGAAGTCTGACTATCAAGGTCAGAGATCAACATCCTAGTTCCGAATAATAATTTGTACGGACTGAATCCCTTCAGAGAATTTCTTGGCAAGTTATTTAGACTACGTTGGACACTTATTAGATGTTTGACCCACCCAGCTCCCGAACCTAATATCCTTTCCATTATAGATTGCTTTCTGCCTTGGTTTTTTCTTTACACCATCCCGTACCCTCAGGAAGGAAGTGAGAAGATTCCCGCTGGGCTGTGCTCATTTGGCCATGTTTCCCCCCCAGGCTGGTTTGCCTGAGTGAGAGAAATGGTCGAACGTAGCATGCTCTTAGCGTATATGCCATTTAGACTCGCAAATCTTGTATAATAGTACGGACGTCAGCCGAGTGCTGTGGATCTACATTATAAGTGGAAACTAGCCTGTATATGTTAATCGCAAGCCATTCTTTTTGCTGGTAATATTATCTGCCTTGATACTACGAGGTATTAAACTGCTTCTCTCCCCACTGCGATCTCTGTTGCAGTTTGGGCAGTTCTTTACAAACATGGTGTAGTGCAGGCTCATGCCTGGCCACCAGTACCGTGATTGTAATTCTTCCAGAGAATCTTTTAATTTAAGGTGTCTGAGACCCTCGCCCATGTGTGCGTCTGCGATTAACAAGTGTCTCCTGTCCATGTTTGGAATCACTCTATCCCCCACTCCAGGGATTCGAGCAAAAGGAACGGAGTTTGCATCTATGATGTATGTGTAATTGAGTGGATAGTTGATCAGTAACGCTGAGCAGTCGCCTTTTGATGACGTTTTCACTGCCAGCAATGTTTCACCGTCAATGTATTTTAATGTACGCTTTTTTCGATCTACGGGAGCCGGTTTACTGGCTGCCGCTGCGGCTGTTTCAGCCAATGAATTCCCTACAACGTGAACGCCATCACGCTGGTGACTCAGTGATTGTGTCACGTGAGTCTTTGGTAGTTCTTTTTTCAAAAGAGCTACTTGTTCCCAGAGCAGTCTCTGCTTTATTGGTGCATCTGTGTCATCTTTGTAACCGTTCAGAATCCATGTCTGCAAATCCTTGTTATATGCTTTGACGCAGTAATATGAATCTGACACTATAAGTGTCGGGAATTCGCGATCCGCATTATCTAGCGCCATTTTCAAAGCTATTATTTCAGTTTGTAGTTCTGAATTAGTTTCTACTGAGTGTGTCTTTGTTAATAGAGGTCTTAGTTTACCTCCGCGCCACACTTCTTTTGTAATCTCACATGTGGGGTTGTATGCTTGTTCTCCCCAAACGGAGGGTTGAGCATGTCCGTCTGTATAGATTACACAGGCGTAATGTCGTAGAGGCAGAATGTCGATTGGCAGAGGATACGTCTTTTCATATTTTAGATTTTTCAATTCTTCTAGTTCTGGATCAAAGTAGTAGTATACTTTGTCCGTTGTGATTGAATTCACCCATTGTATCTATTCCGGATTCAATGTTGTTGTTGGTAAATTACACGGTGTTGTTAGTGCCTCGAAGGCTGATTCAGCTGTTCTGACTGTGATATGTCTACCATCAGCTATGTCTTTTTCTCTAGCTATTGCGGTTTGAACTGCTTGAACCATTTTTCCTTTGTTGCTGAATCTCTGTTCAGCTTTTGTGTACAAATGTGATTTGAATGCAATTGGTACCTTTTCTCCCTCATTAGAGGTTAGGTATGTGAATCCGCATCTCCCTGGGATGACTCGGATCACAAGGTTGCGTGTATTATCACGGGTTTCTAATTTTGTTTTAATTAGCATGTCTGTTTGTAAGGATCTCAAAATTTCTGTGTGTGTTTGAGTCCAACTGGATCTTTTAAAGTCTGGTTTAATTAGATCATAAAGGGGTTTGACCCTTTCTGCGTAATTTGCAATATATGTTCTTCCGAAATTTAGGAAGCCTAGAATTGACTGTAGGTTTTTTAGTGTTTTAGGAGCTTGGATTACGGCACATTTCTCTAGGAAATTGTCTGCCAGGCTTTTACCTTCACTTGATAACTCATATCCTAAGAATAGGACCGTCAGATGGGCAATTCTGGACTTTTTGAAGTTGAATTTGTAACCCTCTGCAGCGAAACCAAGTATTATGGTGTTCACTCTTTTCAAGTGAGTCTCCAAGTCATCATCTGTTAAGTAAATGTCATCGACATAAGATAATGCTTCATCATCATATAGTTGTAGTAATTCTGTTACTCTCGCTGAGAATACCCCCGGGCTGTTCTTGTACCCCTGGGCTAACCGACAGAATTGTTTTTGAGTGCCATTTACTGAGAAAGCTGTTAAATATCTGCTCTCTGGTGCTATGTTTTGACAAAAGAATCCATTGGAGATGTCCAAGGTTGTTTTGTATTTTTTGCGCACTATGTTATTCATTAGTGCAGCACTGTGTGAGTTTTGCACTGCAAAGGTTTTGCAACATGTGTTAAGGTGTCGGTAATCCAAAACTAGACGATATGAGTTGTCTGGTTTGGCGACCTGAAACAAAGGATTGTTCATTTGTGAGGTGCAAGTTTCAATCACCCCCTGGTATTCTAGCTGATCTAGTATTTCATTTACTTGTTTTTTAGCTTCTTGCTTAATTGGGTACTGCCTTTGTGCAGTTGGTTGTGATTTTAACTGGACTTTGTGAGGAGGAGAATCCTCATCCCATCCTACATGATTTTTATATAAAGCAGGTGCTAAGGCCACTGCCCACTTTCTAGCAAGTGTATATTTTTTATGAATCGGTATTTGATTCGAGAAGGCAGGCATAATTACTTCTTCGCCATGAGGGCACTCCCTGACAAACTCTGGTGGCCAGTCTTTTTCAGCTAGAAGGATGTCATAGCCTTTGGAGAGGTTATCCCAAAATAGTCCCCTAATTTTCCTAGTCTTATCTCCCTCTATACGTAATGTTATCTCGTATATTTTGTGGGGCTTGCTAACTCTGGTATCTGCAGTTTCCACTTGAAGGTATTCATTCGTGTCCACTGTCTCCAGATGATTCATAAGGACTTTGCGAGCTATGCTCACCTCTGCTGCGCTGTCTAGCATTGTCTGAGCCCACTCTCCGTTTTTCAGTTGTGTCCTCAGTATTCTCGGCATTGTTAACTACCTTGATACTGGCTACCTTCTTTTTTGGAAATTGTGATTTCTTTTTCAGTTGAGCAGGTTCCTTGTCTTTGGACTTGGCGTGCTCTTCTGATCGTCCTCTTCTTTCCGATTTCTGCGAGGAATTCTGAAAAGATTGAGAGGGACGTGTATCAATGTCTTGATATCTATCAGGTTTTTTAATATTATCCCTATTTCTAAGGTTATATCTATTCCCAGAGGGGTCACTCTGGGGTGACCTTTGTCTCGGGTTTGGAGATTTCTCTCTTCGCCTAGGAGACCTTCCTCTGGACTGGAATTTCTTTTCTTTAGGATTGGATTGTTTATTTCCATCCCAGTTCTTTTTTGGTGAATTATTATTATTATTAAAAAACATTTTTTCTGGACTTGTAGTCAGTTGCGGTTTTACTGGTATTCCACCTAGACTATCTCTGCCTAGTTCTTCATAGGATTTTTCTATGATTCTGGCAATTTCAGCTGGTTGGTCTGCTATATCTGTCTCTTTTAACCTCTGGCGGATCGCCACGTTTGCTGCTTCACCTTTTATGTTGGCTAATAATATAGCCGAGACCTGCTTGAAGTCTTTTAGTAGTTTCATACCAAGAGTTAAAGCAGGTTCTGGACCGTATTCATCTTGAATTTGTTTTAGCACATCTGGTATTACCGAAATGGATGGAACACCGTGCGTTTTTGTATAGATGGAAGCAAAGACTGTACCCCAAGTGTCACAGTCCTCAATGTGTGGTGCGATTCCCATTGGGAGACATATAGTCAGAATCCTGTGTTTTTCCAGCGGGGTGGTGTCAGGAAACACCGCCTCTATTTGGGTAATTTTCTGTGCCAACCAGAATGGTATCTGTTCCCGTTTAGCTGGAACTTTACCTAGGCAGGATTGGATGTTCTGTGGTGTAATTTTATTTGTGTTCCCCTGGTGAGGGGTCAGCTGTGGAAGTTTAATCGCTGGATGAATTGTTGAAGTCCGCATTACATACTGAACTAATTGTCTGTGAATTTTTAGTAGTTGTTTTAGCTGTATTAACAGCTCTGCTGCAGGCATTCTTTCGATGTCTGGATGTGGTGTGTATCCGGCTAAGACCGGCCACGTTGCTCCTGGTCTTCCTAAGGGACCGAGCCTTGTAATGTGATTGTTATGTATTAGGGCGCCATCAAATAAGAGCAAATGCTCTTGGAATTTGAATGGTACTTCCACCTCCTCGAAAGGAGTGTACGTTTCAGGAGGTTCCTCTACTTTGTAATAGTGGAAGTACTTTGTTACAGCATTTGCTGCTGGAAAATGTATCCCTGTATAGTATACCTCTGTCTGCCGATATTCGTGTGCCTCAATTACGAATATGACTGTGCCACCTCTAGGTGTCAGTCCATTTTCTATAAGTTTTAAGGTTATAGATCTCCTTTTAATGACCGGAATGAGTATTATATCCGCGTCTGCTGCTTGCATGGTAGCATCAGCATCTGCTATTTCAGTAGCTAATCTAATTGCCTCTCTTTCTCCATCACTGTCTCCCATTGTACTGACAGGATGGTATTATTTTTATTTGCAGATCAGGTTTCTTATGGAATCAGAGATTAGATGCACAATATTCTGGAACTGTTTTATCCTTCAACGTTGACTAGACCAAGAACCATACATAGGAGTTCCCTCCTGCGAGGTTTTGGAGGATATAATAACCTTTCACCCACTCCAGACGTCTTTGGAGTATTTGGGAAAAGGGGTCTGAGTGAGAAAGCACGACTGAGTTACTCTAAATGTCTTACGTTAGTTTTATCGCCCTTTCCAAACGTGTTGGGCGCCATGTAGTGTAGCTCCTATTTTCCCAATAGGCTCTGCGCATTGGAATAGTACCTACAGCAGTAAAGGCCTAGGCCAGACGTTAACTAGGTCTACTACTGTCGATACTAGACTTAATTTTTGGGTTTGCCAGCTAAGCTCAGAGTTCGCTAGAAACTTTCTCGAATGTTCAAGGAAGGATTAACTCCCCTGATTAGACAAGAAGGGATTTAGTTTCTGACAACCATAGAACATGACAACTTTGCTCTCCCCTAATCAAGAGTCAATCTCAAGAGTCGTGTGAGCACAAGGCAATTATTTTACTCAGTCAGTACGTGCATTCTTAGTCTCATCAGAATGTAGAGAAAAGGAAGAGACGGGCGTGTTCAATAAAAGATGTTATTTATTGATCAGTCTCTTTTCTCGTACAAGAGAAATGGATCGATATTATTGCAATACTTATTGTTAAGTAAAGTGCATACATTAGAAGCAATAGTATAAAGTAATACTGTAAAAACATTGATATGGTTTCTGAGCCATATGATGTTTAAAATGATTAAAATATATTTACATACACATATACATTTGACTAAACGTACTCAACTGGTGTTTCTAAATACGCCTACCCCGTGTACCTGACCTAAGTCTAATGCGTGGGCGGGAATAGAAAGTTACAGTTTAAGTTAAGTTTGTTTTTGCCAAGTGAATAACTAAAGAATTCTCTGTGAGGGGTTATTCAGTTCTGTACCTGGAATTTAGGATGAATGAGGAATGGTATCTCTTTCTCTGCTCTCGATATTCCAGGCTGCCTGCGAGGGCTACCCGGAAGCGCCGGTGCTGGGTCTCTCGGCTTGAGATAGCAGCGCGTCTCTCAGCGCGTCAGGAAGGCGGGGCTGTTGCCTGCGGGGTCTGCTTCTGCTCTCGGCTTCGGCAAGTATGGCTGCTCCGTCTTGTCACCACGCGTGTGTTTGCATAGGGCAAGGTCGGCAATATTTATACCTTAAAGGTGCCGGGATTGACGTAAGGATGGACATAGGTACGTCAATAAAGATGTCATACGACTTGCTCGTTAGCACATTCTTTACTAAAGTTCTCTGTGAAATCAAAACAATGGCCGCACGGATTATCCAGGTTGTCATAGGTTTGATTTGTTATGAGAACGTCGTATGCCTTATCAGGGGCTGGAGGAATGTCGCTTGTCTAATTAGATCTCAAGCGTTATGACCTAATCAGATAACACGTTCCTGTGCCGTAGTGTGACTGCGTCAGATAACGGTATCTGCATCATGGGGGTTTTCTTGCCTCATGGGCTGACTGTTAGTTAACTAGCTAGGTAGTTTAACCAGAATAGGGTCAGGAATAGGGGGATCGATTCAGAACCTATAGAAATACACGACATTTTGATGCAGTCTCTGACATGATCAGGCTGTCTGTAGATTTTACTCTTGACAGGCAGACTGTCTCCAGTGTCAACATCATGGGTGCACCAATCAGTTTGGCTGGGTGTCAGAGAGAACATATGTCTGAAGGATTGCAGAACTTGCCTGCAATCCTGTTGCTGATGTTCAGTGAGGCTGCCACAAAAGACAACACCATCAACTGACCCATCATCAGGATTCTGAGTGAGCAGGTCTGGGAGAGGGTCACTCTCTTCCTCCTGTCCCTCATCTGTGGCCATGAGCAAGCTCATGTCCTTCCTGTCAACATATGCCTTGAGCCTGTTAACATGGAGCACTCTGAGAGGGCTCCTGGGAGTTCCAAGGTCCACCAAGTAGGTAACCTCTCCCTTTTGCTCAATGATGGTGTGGGGCCCAGACCACTTGTCTTTCAGAGCTGCTGGGGCCACTGGCTCCAGCACCCACACCTTCTGTCCTGGCTGGTACACAGTCAGAACAGCCTTTTGGTCATGCCAAGCTTTTTGAAGTTCTTGGCTGGCCTCAAGGTTTTTGGATGCCTTTTCCATGTACTCAGCCATCCTGGAGCGGAGACCAAGTACATAGTCCACTATGTTGGTTGCAGGCTTTTTGAGAGGTCTCTCCCATCCTTCCTTCACCAAACACAGGGGTCCTCTTACAGGATGCCCATACAGAAGCTCAAAAGGGCTGTAGCCAACCCCCTTCTGTGGGACCTCTCTGTAAGCAAACAAGAGGCAGGGGATCAGGACATCCCATCTTCTCCTAAGAGGTTCAGGTAGTCCATGAATCATCCCTTTCAGGGTCCTGTTGAATCTCTCAACAAGCCCATTGCATTGTGGATGATAGGGTGTGGTGAACTTGTAGTTCACACCACACTCTTTCCACATGGCAGTCAGATATCCTGACATGAAGTTTGTACCTCTGTCAGAAACGACCTCCTTAGGGAAACCCACTCTGGAGAACACTCCAACTAGGGCTCTTGCCACTACAGGGGCTGTAGTGGTCCTAAGGGGAATAGCTTCAGGGTACCTGGTGGCATGGTCCACCACCACCAGTATAAACTTGTGCCCTGATGCTGTCTGGGGTTCCATTGGACCAACAATGTCAATCCCCACTCTTTCAAAGGGAACCCCCACCACAGGTAGTGGTATGAGGGGGGCCTTTGTTGTGCCACCCGACTTACCACTGGCTTGGCAAGTGACACAGGAGCGACAAAACTCCTTGGTATTCTCATTCATATGGGGCCAGTGAAAGTGTGAGACAAGCCTGTCCCAAGTCTTTGTCTGACCTAAGTGACCTGCAAGGGGAATCTCATGGGCCAAGGTGAGAAGGAAACCTCTCAGAGACAAGGGGATGACCAGCCTCCTGGTTGCACCAGGCTTGGGGTCTCTTGACTCAGAGTACAGGAGTCCATCTTCCCAGTATACCCTGTGGGCACCTGTGGCATTCCCTGCAGCCTCAGCAGCAGCCTGCTGTCTGAGGGGTTCAAGGGAAGGGCAGCTCAAATGTTCCTTCCCCAGGTCTGCTCTGGAGGGTCCCCCTGAGCCCAGAAACTCAACTTGATCAAGTTCAAGCTCTTTAGGCTCAGTTTCCCTCAGCTCTTCCAGATCAGCCTCCTCAGAGACTTGATCCTCAACCTGGGGCAAGGGGGAAGGCAAAGCCTTACCCTTACTGCTCTTCTTCTTAGAAGGTGTCTGGTCCATCATTTCAGGATCCAGCACCTGTTCAGTGGGGCATTTTCTGGCCTGTGACCTAGTCACAGCAAGCACATGTGCTGGCAAGCCTAACATTTCCATGTGAGTCCTCTGCTCCACTTCTGACCACTGTGATGACTCCAAATCATTGCCCAACAAACAATCAACTGGGAGGTCTGAACTGACTACAACTTTCTTTTGTCCCTTCACTCCACCCCAGGAGAAAGCCACAATTGCCACACTATGGCTAGTAGTGACATTGCTGGCATTGGTCACCAGGAAATCAGTACCTGGCATGATCTGTCCAGGGTCCACAAAGTTAGGTGTCACCATGGTGACACTGGCACAAGTGTCCCTATAGGCCTGAGCCATTTAGCCATTTATTAAAGGTGTCTGCCTGTATTTGCCCAAAGTATTGGGACTTATTTCAGGGGACATATCCATATCCCCTGTACAGACAAGGACAGCCTGAGTGAGTGTGCCAACTAAGTTGTCAGACCCCTCAGTACCCAAGGTTAACCCAACTAATGCCTTGGGAGGTACACTACCACTACTGACTGTACTAGGGGGTGCAGTTGCTTTAGGAGCTGTAGTGGCAGGAGTTTGTCCTCCTCTTTTGGTGCACTCACTAAACCAGTGAGATTTACTTTTGCAGTACTGGCACCACCTTTTTGACTGGCCTTCTTGAGTCTTCTTCTTCTGGGAAGCCTGACCCCCACCCTCTTTGGTTTGTTGGGGACCTGGTGAAGACTTCTGGTCATTTTGCTCATTCTTAACATTACCCTTCTGGTCTGCTTTCTTCTGACCACCCTGGTTCTGGTTCTGGTTCTGCTTGATCCTTGTCCTGACCCATTTGTCTGCCTTCTTTCCCAATTCTTGGGGAGAGGTCAGATCTGAATCAACAAGGTGCTGGTGCAACAACTGGTTCTGACAATTGTTTAAAATTTGTTCTCTCATCATTAGATTATACAATCCTGTGTAATCTGTAACCTTGCTACCCAGCAACCAGCCCTCCAAAGCCTTAGTGGCACAATCCACAAAATCAGACCAGTCCTGAGACTGAGTTTTCTGGGTGTCTCTGAACAGCAACCTGTACTGCTCAGTGGTTAAACCAAACCCATCAACCAGTGTATTCTTCAGGACCTGGTAATTGTTAGCATCCTCTACTCTTGTAGTGAGGAGCTTATCTCTACCTTTACCATCAAAGGAGAGCCACAGTATAGCTGCCCACTGACTCTGGGGAATGCCCTGCACAGTGCAGGCCCTCTCCAGAGCAGCCATCCATTTCTGGATATCATCCCCTTGCTTAAAGGGGGGCACTATTTTAGTCAGGTGTTTAGTATCTAAACCCTTCTCTCTATCTCTTGGGAGATTGCTGCCACCAGTGGGAGCTAACCCACTCATCTGCTGCTCTCTTGCCAGGGCAAGCTTCTCTTTGGCCAGGGCAATTTCTTCCCTTTCAATCCTCAGTTCAGCTTGTCTCATCCTAGCTTCATGCTCCCTTCTCTGAGGGGAAGTAAATCTCCTCTGTGGAGGATTCCTTCTCCCCTGAGAAGAGGCATTAGAGTGCAGAGATCTATTGGAGTCCCTAGAAAGAGATCTATCTCTCCTAACTCCAAGGTTAGGCCCACTTCGGGTTAGTACTGGGGGTCCCCCAGATCCTAGCCCAAGTAAGTCTAAGTTGGCCCTGGTTAGCCTTCTGACTACCTCAAGACCTTTGTCTACCTCATCCCCAGAGAGTTCCTCTTGATCCTCCTCCTCAACTGCAGTAGCAATGTTGGGGAGATCTGGATCCCCAGAGGTTCCCTCTAAGGCTGGCATGTTCTCATGTAACTGAGAAAGCTTTCTGGCATCATATGTCTCTAAGAGACCTATCAGAAAGGGAATGGTGGGGTTAGACCCCTGCTTCAGTTTTCTGGAGACACAGATTTGTCTCATCTCCTGGAAACTGAGAGCTGCATATCTTGAAGTGACCTGTGGAGGGTCAACACTGACCAGGGGAGTCTCAGTAGAATCTCCCTGGGTAGACATGCTTTTCTAGTGAGGTGTAAGTGGTGCACTTACCTACACTATATGTTTGCCTACTGATCCCTTGCTAGAGTTGTAGTTTAGGGTGTGCTAAGCCCTAGGAGCTACAACAGCTGGTTCAGTAGAACTCAGAGTATTCTAAGCTAAGTTATATGTACCTTTAGTACTTATGTGATCTTTCACAAGATATTCTTAGGGCATGTGTGGTAAAACAACAGCAAGCTCAAATCCCAACCGCTGCTCACCAATGTGAGAAGTTGGCCTGATGTGCAGTGTTCACTATTCTAGTGATCACTATATATCAGTCCAAACAACCCTTATTGATGATTGGTTGTAAGTCAACCTTATAGACCAGCTATCCTAGTAGCATGGATACGAGCAGTCTAAGGCTAAGACTCTAGAGGGCGTGTTAAGCCAGCTGTTTTACCATCACATTACCCCTTGAACACCCAGTGAAAGGACACCACACAAGTGTTATGAAAATAAACAATGTATTTATTAGAATCACAACAACCCTGTACTCTTTATGAGGACAGGGTGCTAAGCACACAACAAAACTCTTATGAAAATACTTAAGTTAGCACGTTATACACAAATGCCCGAGGGGCACGAAAAACCATATATTCTAAAAGTGGAATGCGAAATTACTAGCAGGTAAGTACAGTACTAATAGGCTTTGGAATCGCTAGGACTTGACTAGGGAATCGTTAGATTACTTCTAGGAGACCTAGGGGACTCGGGTGCAGAGTGTGCACTCTCACGCGGGATGCGGGACAAAGTCTATGGAAGCTAGTAAAGGCAAAGTTAGTGTTTACGGGCGAACCCGACCTGGTAGGGAGAAAACGACAGTGGATCCTGACCCTTGGATAGTGAGGCTATGCTGGGACACCGAAGTGCCGAAGTTACCTAGCCCAGGGGCTGCAGCTGCATAGGTCTGAAAAGACGTCGGGGATCTCGTTGCCGGACCAGGAGCCTGGAAGAAGGAAGTTGCTGGCAGGCGACCAGTGAAGGAAAGTTCGATGGATCCAAGTCTGGATCAAGGAAGAAGAAAACCTGAAAGCAGAGGGGACCAAGTTCTTGAATCACTAGCCAGTGATTAAGTGGGCACCAGGATGGCACCGGGCGAAGTCACCGCAGTCAGGTGAGTGGGCGCTGCTGGGCTCTGCAGTCTCTCGGACCAGGAGGCGTTGTCGGCGACCAGGATGGAGGTGCGAGCTGTCCCACGAAGGTTCTTGCTGTCGACGTCGCTGGACCCAGGATTGGGCAACAAGTCTTGGCAAATGCAAGGCCCACGCGGTGGACCTAAAATGGCGTCTTGGGTGGACCAGGAGGGTCCAGGGTACTTCTCCGATGGAGGGAAGCAAGGGCCAGTCTGGAGCAACCAGACCAGCAGCAGAAATGTCGTCGGGCGTCGTCGGGAAGGCCACAAGCCAGCGGGCTAGTAGCCAAACAACGCGGTGAGCAGCAAAAAGCAGAAGGGCCCCACGCAGATCGTGGAGATGCTGGGGGGCTGCTCTTCGGTGCTGGAGCTGCTCAGGGTGGGGGCTTCTCGGACCCCAAAGCACTCACCAGGAATTCACTCGGCGGGCTTGCTGTTCAGAAGTCGTGCAGTCTTGAAGATGGCCGGTCCCTCGAGGTCTCGTCACACCCACGAATCTCAGCGGGACTGATGATGTAGGTAGAGGTCAGAGGTGCCAGGGAAGCCGGTTCTCGTCGAGCTGGGCAGTCGGATTCCGGAGGAAGGACGTGCAGCAGACCGCAGTGTTCCTAGATGGTGCCTGCGGATGCAGGGTGACTACTCCTTAGTCACAAGGGAGAAATCTTAGGAAGAAGTCTTGAGTTCCTTTCGTGGAAAGTAGTTTCAGGATTCAAAGATGATCTGATTTGGAAGGGGGCCAGTCTCTACCTTTATCTGGGAAAAGGGGGCTGGCACGCGACTAGGTCCTGCCCTATGGGTGGGACCAGGAGGGGGGTGGTTACACCCACTTCCTTGGCGGGCTTTCCCCAGGCCAGGGGCTGGAGTGCCCCTGGAACTGGTTTCAGCCGGCCTATGCACAGTGAGCACCGGGGTGCCACTTGCAGTCACCTTCCTCTAAAGCCCTGCCTACCTACAATACACAAAACCCTGTCTGGGACGGTGCTGGCACCGCCCCTGGCAGGAAACCCTTTGTCCTTATCTCCTGCTCTGGGAGGACTCCCAGCAGCAGGAGGGCAGACTTGTGTCTCGGTGGCAGCATCCATTTTGTGGATGCTAAGGCTCTGTCTGACTTTTAACCGGGTTATAGGTTACATGCATGTCGTGTCCCTCTAGAAGAGTGGAATGCTAACCCCGTCGCCAGAATTGGCGAGGGGTTAGTATTCCAATTCGTATGACACCTTACTCGACATGTTTTGATAAAGCGATACCAGAGTTGGCATATAACCGCGAGGATTATAATGCACTTAAGAGTATATGGTATGCGATATCATGGAAACGGCTAAGGGATGGGTCCTGAAAGCCGCAGACAGGCTCAGCTCATGCCAGAGCACCATCTCACACGATTCCAAGCACTCTGCCTTCAGGATTGTTAAGGCCTGCCATAGGAGTGACTGATAGGAGATCTGTGTGTCCATTTTAGGGTTAGATATAGGTATACTATATCTAAAGCAAAGGGTGAGTACACCACCTTGCCCCAGCTGTCGTGCAGCCAGTTGTGTCAGTTTAGTTAGTCAGCCCAGGAGTGGCATAATACATGCTTCAGCCCCTGGGAGACTTCTGGGTGCACCTCAGCCCTGGGTACAGGGACTTGGAGAGGGCCCAGTGCCAATTCAGTACCTAAGTACAATTTGGATAGAGAGAACAGCTAGGCTGTGGGTCTGATTAGCAGGCCCACAGCCAGGGAAAGTCGTAAACCAGTGCAGCAAAAAGCAAAAAATCTGGGTGATCATAGGATTGCAGACCCTACTCTCCTACACTGATGATGATGACGTCCGCCACGATACGGACCAGGACGACGACCCTGTCCTTGCTGATTGGGACAACTATCGGGCTCAGACCCCGTCGTCTCCTCCTACTTCTCCCCTAGCTTCTCCTCCGGTGGACATTGGGGGTTTACACAACCTGATGGTGAAAACTGCGAAGCGTTTTCATTTACCCATGGAGGCCAAACAACAAGACTGTTTCCTTTACGACTTCAAGAATCAGCCTCTGAAGCAGGTTCATACTATCCCTATAATTGACTTTATATGGCAGGAAGGGCTTAAACTGATGGAACGGCCCAACTCCATCCCGGCTGTACTTCCACGCCTTGACAAAAAATATAAGGCGCCTATAGATTCACCTGCATGTCTTGTGTCACAACCGAAGGCTGACTCAGTCATTACACAAGCCGCCCAAAAGAGGTCTCGTAATCCGGCGACTCCGTTGACTTCACCACGGATCAGGAGGGTCGCCGTTTGGATAAGATTGGGAACAAATGTACCACTCTGGCTGCTACAACGGTCAGGGCTGCGAACGCTTTGGCCATCCTCGGACGCTATGACCGTCAGATGTGGTCAGAAATCGCGGCTCTGGTTCACCAGCTTCCGGACTCCTCCAGGGCAGAAGCTCTTAACATCGTCCAGGAGGGTGAAAAGATTTCCTCTGAGATAATAGACTGTGCAGTTGATATTTCTTCAATGGGTTTCAGGCAACTCGCAGGGGCTGCTGTCCTACGGCGGCACGGCTGGCTTAAAGCAACAGCTTTTCGGCCTGAAGTACAGGCTCGAGTGCTCGACTTGCCCTACGATGGAGAAGTCCCTCTATGGCAAACATGTGGACGACGCCTTAGAGTCCATCAAAAAAGACACAGATACTGCTCGTGCCCTGGGTTCTCTACAGTACCGGAAGCGGCCTTTCCGTGGCGCACGTGGGAGAGGTGCTTCCTCCAATTTTCGGGGCACCTCCCAATACCGCTCCTATGGGGAAAACAAACAACGGAGCTACTCCTATCAGTCCCAAAACAGGCAATCTGATTCCCGGCCGTATCGATGGACAAACACCTACAGGGGCGGAGCCGCCTCTAAGAAACAGTGACTCTCCACGGACAAAGTGTTCGCCTGCTCGGAAACTTGGAGGTCGAATCTCTCAATGCTTCTACAATTGGTCACACATAACTTCGGATCGGTGGGTCCTAGATGTCATCTTAAGGGGACACACCCTCGAATTTCTCAAATTTCCTCTGACCCGCCCACCCTCTGGACCTTCCCCTCCACATTTGAAGGAACTGTTTGCGCAATTCTGATGAAGAAAGGGGCTGTCGAAGTGGTTCCTCGATTACAACAAGGCAAGGGCTTTTTTTCCCGCTTTTTCCTCTTCAGGAAAAAGTCGGGGGAGTGGCGCCCTATCTTAGACCTTCGGGCCCTAAACGAATTCATCAATTCCCAAACATTTCGAATGCTGACCTTCTTGGAAATTTTACAGTTCCTGAATCCCGGAGACTTCCTCTCCACAATCGACCTCCAGGATGCATACTTCCATGTGCCAATTCATCACAAACACAGGAAGTACCTTCGTTTCGCACTGGGATCGAAACACTTCCAATTCAGAGTTTTACCTTTCGGCCTTCGTTCCGCTCCGAGAGTCTTCACAAAAATCATGGCTCCGGTTGCGGCTTTTCTGCGCCTACAGGGCATTCAGTTCTACCCTTATCTAGACGACTGCCTGATAAAAGCTCCCACCTTTGTTGCAGCGACGCAGCACACTCAGACCTGCCTGTCAGTCTTTCACGCATTGGGTCTGTCCGTCACTCACGAGAAATCACATGTCCGTCCAGCCCAACAAAGGATTTTTCTGGGGGCACTAATCGACGCTCGTCTGGAGAAGGTGTTTGTCTCACCGGAGCGACAAGATCGCATTGTCAAGATGGTGGCTCTTCTGCGATCAAGAAAGTCCGCTTTTGTCCGGATGTTAAAATAATTTCTAGGCATGACATAGTCCTGCATTCAGCTGATCCCCAACTGCAGGCTCCACATGCGGGTCCTCCTAGAGGAATTGTACAAGCAGTGGCGGCAAGTCACAGGGTCGTTCAACGACAAAGTCTGCCTGACCCCCCGCTTTCAGGGCGCATTGGAATGGTGGACTCACCTTCCAAACATCGCCGCTGGACGACCGTTCCGGGACGTGGACCCCACGCTTACCCTTACGACGGACGCTTCATTAGAAGGTTGAGGTGCACACCTCGAAGGGTTATCATCCAAAGGCAAATGGACGCCAGTTCAATGCACATGGCACATAAATCGCCTGGAACTCTTGGCTATCTTCCTTGCTCTGAAGTCTTTCCGGCTGCTGGTGGAGGGGAAGTCGCTGCTGGTGCGCACGGACAACACCACCAGCATGCACTACCTCAACAAGCAGGGAGGCACGAGGTCTCTTCTACTGTCCAAACAGGCACAACAGATCTGGGAATGGGCGATTCACCATCGAGTCCACTTAACAGCTGTGCACGTGCCGGGTGCCTCCAACGCCCTTACAGACTCTCTCAGCAGGTCGGCTGCGGACAATCACGAGTGGGAACTCCATCAACCGACTCTGGAGTACGTGTTTCGTTTGTGGGGCCAGCCGGAGCTGGATCTGTTTACGACTCATCTCAGCCGCAAATGCCTACGCTTCGCAAGTCGGCATCTCCACAAAGGATCGAGCGGGAATGCGTTTTTGATCAACTGGTTGAACAAATTTGTTTACGCTTTTCCGCCAATCCCTCTGGTACCACGCCTACTCCACAAGATGAGACTGCAACCATGTCACATCCTCTTGATTTCGCCCAGGTGGCCGCGTCGTCCGTGGTTCACGGATCTCCTTCTGTTCTCCCAGTGCGATCCAATTCTTCTTCGTCCCCTGCCTCATCTTCTCACCATGAGCCAGGGCCAGATTTGCCTCCCGGATCCAGCGTCTCTCCAGCTTCACGCTTGGAACC